>NC_135436.1:13678823-13987989 GCF_051991255.1 Vanacampus margaritifer
ACACATTCGCTATCAGGAGGGCTGATTGTGACTGTTTGACATGTTGATATGTGCTGTTTTGCAACTAGCTTTTGCTAAACCCAAAAATAATTATTTTGATTGTGTCCAGAAAAATAGGCCTATTCAAATTATTGTCATTTGTAATTTGTTGTTTTGGCATTGTTGTACCGTTTTGTGGTACTTTCTTTGAAAGTTAGTCAAAATTACTAAGGTACTTTCTGTCTGACAGCACTTGTCGCTCTTCTTGGCACTCCTGACTTTATAACTTCTACTTTGCTATTTACTAACTATCTATAACCATCGTGGGGTTAGAAATTGTCCAATCTTTGCTTGAACTTTAATAGACCTATCAAAATGACCAGCTGAACTATGAAGAATCAGGAAAAGGAAATTGGAAATTGACGCTGCTAACGAGCCTATTTGGCTATGCTAAATGCTACGCTAGGAGAGCACAGAACATCGTTCTCAGCAGAATTCAGAGCATCAACTGAACATCTGGAAACCAAGTTGGACAATATCCAAGTTATTAGGCATGAACAGCGGATAATGTCCCTGGAAACGCACAATGAATTGGTAAATCGAGGATTGATACACTTGTCTATTTAGAGTTTTTCTCCATAGGTTTGGCACATTTCTTGAAACTGAAATTACATTTTCAAAACTGCAAGCTTATTTGGCCAAACAGACTTACATTTGTGCATAACCTATCCGTTCATTAGCAAAAGCACATATCTATCCCAAAACTGGTCCATATACTTCATCCCCTTTCTTTAACTCATTCACTGCCATTGACGGCTATAGACGTCAAAAGTTAATTTAAACTATTTCTAGTAGTTTACTTTTTTTTTCACGCTTTTGTTAATAAGAGTATGAAAACCTAGATTTTTTTTATTGTGCGTTTTAAACAGATATAACATTTCTGATTAATCGGGAGTTAACTATTGAAGTCATGCGATTAATTACAATTTTAAAAAATTAACCGCCTGACACGATAAAAAAAAATAGTATTAAAAATTAGGGGCGTCGGGTGATTAAAATTTTTAATCGTAATTAATTGCATGACTTCATTAGTTAACTCACGATTAATCACAAATTTTATATCTGTTCTAAATGTACAATAAAGAAAATTCTAGGTTCTTGTTAACAAAAGTGGGAAAAAATGTTAAACTAATAGAAATAGATCAAATGAATTTTTGACGTCTATAGCCGTCAATGGCAGTGAATGAGTTAATTTCCGTAACAACATTAAATGAGCAGGATGTTATTGTTTCTTTTTCTACAAATATGTTCTCTAACAGCACATACTGCAGTTCCAGCTCATTAGCAGCTAAATTTGGCTTATTATTTTACCGAAGGAAGAGAAATCACACACAGCACAGCATTTCAGATGGAAGCAAAAAGGGAAGGTTCAGTCCAAAAACAGAGTTTGTTTGAGCTGTGGCTACTTTGGCGCCGGAGACGTGTCTGCCGGGAACACCTTCACAACTCACACACACGCACGTGCACACACACCTGAGGTCTGCAGTTTGGGAATGCAGCCATCCAATCATCACTCAGCCCATTGTAGAGAAGACCCCACCCCATTCTCCAGCAATGTCCACTTTCAGTCAGGAGTAAGTAAGCCCAGTCTCGATCGAAAATTTATTTTGGCTGAGGCCCCGCGCTGTTTTTCTTTTCCTCCGCTGGCTCACGCAGGAGGCTTAATAGTGTCAGCGGCAGTCGCACCGGGCAGCTCATTTGTCTGGGCCAAAAGTTGAACTGCTCCCACAAAAACGGGGGCACTCTCACTCATACTGTAGGTCTGTCAGGGAATGTTACATTCTGTCTACAAGGGTCTTAAAAGTGTATTTATTGATATGGTAGAAATGCAGAATGAGAGTATTTGCATAAGATTAGGAACATTTGTTTTTATGAAAAGCCTTAAAACACCTCAGCAGTTTATCTGCTGACGCCATGTTATTGTCTGGACAGGAGAAATCCGTCCATCTGGTCATGGGTCCGATTAAAGTCGATCATTATGGCATCAATGTGCCCCCTCTCGTAGACTTCATCCCCTTGCCCCCCGAGGGGGGGGGGGGGGGGGGGGACGAGAAAATAAAGCATCCTTCATTGGGCTGCCCTCCCTCCCTCTGCAGCCCCCACCCCCACCCTTGAGCACTATCCCTTTCCTGGCCTGTTTTGATGTGCAAATGAGCGCATTGAAAACCTGCAGGCCCCCAAAGAGATGCTTACCATGAAAATGTGCCAGTCGGAGAACACCCGAGTTCACACAGCTCGCCACTCCACGCAACTGGACTCTAATTAGACACCCGGTCGGCCATTGCTGCTACATCCAGACATAACAGCCGCCCCAAACACACGCTCACACACACACACACTGTCACGCAGTCTGACTCTCATGATGTAGCACACGCAAACCCTGACGCAGTCATCTTAGAGGTGAATCCAGGGTGAAAGTATCCTGACAAGAATTTGGCTTGACATTGATTTTCTGAAATAAGGATAAAATATCAAGAGAAGATCAAATTGTGTGTTTGAGAGCTTGTCACATCCGTGTACACACAAACATGGAAAGTTTGTTGAGTATCATGGAATTAGATGAAAGGCTTTTAATCTGTTGAAAAGCTTATGTCGTAATTGGCAGTGGCATTTCTATCAGTTGAGGTTGATGCATAAAACCGTGTTGTTGGTTGAACTCTTCTCATTTTATATGCTGTCTAAAAACCTCGTAAGGTTTGAAGCGGTGTTGCCAGCTTTGGATCAAACGTGCAAACAACGACCCCATCACTATCATTATTCACTATCATTATTTGTTTTGAAAGAATAAACATACTCCAAACATTTTTTCTGTGCAAATATTCAGATTTATGTAACTGCACTTGAGCTGATTTGAAGTTTTTGCGCATCGGACTCAATCCTTTCATCTTGATCTGAAGAAGTCGTGATGACGACTGCAAGAGAGTTAGTTGAATGTGGAATCCACTTCTTGCTGAATATTAAACACATGAAACATCTCGCAAGTTCAACTTACAAACTAAATCTTATAGAATCCAATACAACGGCGATCTTAAAAATACTGCAAGATATTAATGATTTACACAAACACACAAGTATAATGTTTATTTTTGCGGTTGCAGTAATAGAAAAAAAAAACTCCACTATAACATATAGAGGCTTTTCTAATATTTTGGTTACCCTATTAAGTGACTTTTTTTTGTTAAAGGTGTAAATTTGTGAAATAAGTATGATAATGAGTTTTTCACTACTTTGCCGTTCACTTATTGCGGATTCACTCTGTCACGGATTTAGTTATTTTTGTCCCTTTTTTTTGTAATATTTAAGTAAATAAAAACAGGTCTTTCTTTCATTCAAAATAATCTAATTACATTTTTAAACAAAATATAGAATATTTGGTCAATTAAGAAATGTGTAACATTTAGACAGAATGTTTACTGATAAAGGCTACTTTTATCACTATTCTGCAAACATGGAGGTTGCAGAAAAAGTGGGCGTGCGGGGGTGGGTCCGCACCTGATGACGTCACAGAGTTCGTTTTCTCGGATTGGGAGGGGCAGAATGAACTAGAATTTCTCGGGGCGAATGGAAGAAAACACCACTTTGGTGTCGTTTTTGGTCAGGAATTAGCATTTTAACATGGCTAAAAGCTCCAAAAAGTTGTTGTTTTTTACACGTTACTGTCCCTTTAAAAACTGACATTTTTCTTTTAAATCATTTTAGCAAGTTAGTGTCAAGTCACTGGTCAGCTATTTTTAGAACAGACCACAGTTAGTAAAACCAATGCATGTGTCTCACCCCGGGATTACGCACACGCATGCGGTGTAATCCCAGGGTCGTTCACCTGCGTGAGAACGAGACAAGCCAGTTAATTGGAGGCAATTAACTTCAACAGGGCCACTAATTTACGCAACACCTCAAGAAGAGCTCATCAATGTGACAGACAGTATTATACACATAGTGGAGATAAAGTGCTGCTGACTTCGATTTGGGACGTGGTGGGGAGAATATAGAATATGACCCGACCCCAAATAAATGGTAGTAAATGTATTTGGGTAATTTCATTTGACATTTTGTTTTTGAAAAGTTACTCAATGTGTTCTAAAGAAAAGTTATGAGATAAAACGTGTTTTTAGCGATTCACTGTATAGTTTTTTTTGTGTGCGTTTCTTTTCTTTCATGCCCTTTGATCTGTAAGCAGAAAACAGAGAACATCCCTCTCTTCTCGCCCCTGTGCTGTTTGCCTGTGGCTGAAGCGCAAGAGCCTGCTCTGTGAAGCCCACAGCATTACTGTGATCACTGTTAATCTCCTTTGCCACTCTGCTGCCATCTCCCCAAATGCATTCATCTCATTTCCAAAAAGTCTTCTCCGCCTCTTCTTCCTTTCTAATGAGGCACCGTCAAGATTTCACAAGTCACGCTTTGGTGTGGAGAAGCAGTCGAGGTGGGAAGGGGGGGGAGGTCAGCGATGGCGAGTGTTTGTTTGAGGGTTAAATCACAGCAGCCCTTTCATCATGTTGTTGTGTTGTATGATCAGAGCTTTGGGATTATGTAGGTCAGACATTTGAGAGTGAGAGCGCCCCTTTTGTTACTGCCATTTTTATTCAGTTGCTAGGCAGCACCAGCTCTAATCTCTTGTTCCAAAGAGTGTCTCCCCAGAGAAAAAAAGACGATGGAGCGGGAGTTAAAAAGGACGAAAAAATGTGAAAACAGCATCAACAAAGAACACAAACCCAAATGCAAGGACCGCTTTTAGGGACTCTCAAAAGAGGACAGGATGTGGGAGTTCCATGGGCCGCATTAAAACACTTTTTGTTTTCTCAGTGCCATCGACTGACTAAACAACTAATAGCATCGCCACAACGGTCATCATTTAAAAAAAAAGTATCCCCTTCCTTAATAAAAGAAAAACATTCTGATACATAATACGGTGCTGTGCAAAAGTTTAAGGTCACGCCACTTATTTCGTTTTTAATGTTGGGACCGATACAGGCATCAATGATGACATGAATTAAAGTCCCATTTCATTTCAGTTTTGGAGAGGTGTATGCCTGAATTTTGACATTTCTTATAATTTTTCCGACCATCCTATAGTACTGCAGGTGACTCAATAAATTCGAATATCAATGAAAAGTTTAGTAGTTCAATTAAAAAACTTTTCAGATTCATTAAAGCAACTGTACGCAGAAAATTGAATTTCCACCAGTGGCCGAAAAATGAAACTGCCCTTTTTTCCCCCGTTCTTTAAGACAGTCTAATAAAAAGTCTATTGTAAAGATATTTTGGGGAAATTGTTGCAAAGTGCAGCTTTAAACACTTTGAAAAATATTTTTAATAATTCCAACCAAATTTCTATGGGATATTCGATACCACTTTTACTCAGACCTATATCGGTACGAGTACTCAACTCTTGAGTGGTCAAGTCGATGCCAAGTACTGATACCACAAGTACTTTTGATACATTAAATAAAAAATTTAATAAGAAGAAAGACCTATATCCCAATCTAGTATTTTCACGTAAAATTGTATGAAATTAATGGTAATTTTCCATTATCCTTTTTTCTATTTGTTCATAAAATACATCGTTTGTATAGAACACACAATTAAATGACTTTTAACAAATAAATAAATTGAATGACGCTACCACTAGTGAAGATACCACTAGTGACCATTATCGTGAGTACTGATACCTTGAAATAAGGCCGGGTATCGACCCGATACCGATACCTGGTATCGGTACTCGCCCATCCCTATTAAAAAAACGTTTTGATTGCTTTTTAGTTCTAATTTCTTCACATTGCAAATTGTGTGTTTTCATGACTTAGCTACAGTATAGCCATCTAAATGTGCAAATGAGTTTTACATTTTGAAATGAACACTTGAAATAAATTGAGCTCTCCACGATATTCAAATTCATTGATATGTCTAAGAATTTGACAAATAAAAGTGTAATATAAGAGGTGGTCACACTAAATTAACTGCCACATTAGCTTTAAACATTTGTTGACAGCAAAGACAGCCCCTACGACTTTTGTGCATACAATACATGGAAATGATTCCCATGAAGAATGACAGTTTAAGTGGTTGGTAAGCAGGAAATAAAATGGATCAGAAGAACTCCGATTTGGCTTGTCTGTGAAATGTGTCTGCTGGCATAGTAGACCCATCCTGAAAATGTGCTCTTGTCACACGCTGTCATCAAAGGCTCACCCGTGGGCTCTGTGTTCTGACGGAAGAGACACAATCCTGCACACTGCATAGATCTGATATTCTCCCTTGCATAGTCTTTGATTTGGAGTTTTCAACTTTTTCTTCTTGTCTGCCTTTTCTCCCACTTTTTGACTTGGTTGCGTTTCATTTTGAGTGGCTTTCTTCCTGAAGTTTGGAGACGACGCTCCAACTTGGTGCTGCCGCACTGTTGGCTGCCATGTCGCTTGAAATCACTTGACTTCTTTTAATCATCAACTTTTGTCTTGTTAACACTGACAGTAAACGGAGCTTTTAATAAGGAATAGTTTCATATTTTGCGTCTTGAGTTTCAGATGATTCTTGTCTTTTATTTGGGAGGACGTAGAACGTAATTCACATAAGAAATGCACGTCCACTTTATTGCCAGTGCTCTATATTTCCTTTTGTACCCATGCATCAATGGCGAGCTAAGAACATCCAAATCTGAAGACATGGCTGCTGCCAATCAATTCCTGGCTTGGTTGTTATCTGATCTCTCGGCAACAGTGATGTCATTTTCAGTCGACAGCAAGTGACAAATTGGCCGCCCCCAAGATGGGGGTAAAAAATTGGTGAATTTTATTGATTAATTCATATTTCAAAAACTCAATATTAATCAGAATGTAGTGGGGACACATATTGAAAAGACGATTTTTGGCTTCCTCTTTAGGATGTAGTTGCTCACAATTTCGCTGTGGGCTTGCAATCTTGAAATCACAAGATTTTCACAGTGAGATTAAAAAATGTCAACCATCTTGAGATGCATACAGCAAGTATTCTACTGAGCAAATGTCTCAAATGACTTTTTGTTAAAATGATAGCTGTGTGCGGCAGGCTTTGGTGATTTCACTCTTTGATAGATGCTGATTTATTGCGCATATAAATTCAGATGAAAAAAGACAACATGCACTTTGATTGGGTATGATTAAAAGTTCAAATAAATGCATTCCCAAAGGGGGATGGTGCGCAAGCTTACATTTAAAGGTGATGAACATGAAAATAACATTAGACAGAAAAATCCATTGCAGTGAATATTTTACAGTATAAGATATATTTTTTAGATGCCATGTTGTGCTTGTCACCATTTTTATTCTCACATAAAGCCCATAATTATTATATTAAAAAATATATATGAAAAAAAATCACATCATTTTGTCCTAAAAAATAAATTATTAATAATAATAATAATATAGGCTATATTGGAGAACAAATTAACCCATTTCATGTTCTAATCTAGAGATTGCAGTGCTAACAGTCCAGTCAGCTAGCAAATCTAATGTTATCTTTTGCCAGTGAGCAAAACATTTGCCTTTGCAAGTTCAAATAGTCAGACATTTTATACAATTGATACATTTGAGTCAAACACACCGTCTGAGCCATATAAAAGTCCTTTGTGAATGAGCACCAGCTTTCTCATGAAGGATGTTGAGAGCTAATTAGGCGGCGGTGGCGGTGGTTAAGAACGGGGGTCTTCATTGTACAGCCGGGGGCAACTTGGTTGCTGCAAATGAAAATGTTAATGAGCTTACTTCTGGACATTTTGTGATCAACCAGTGAGGTTGTCCAGTGTTGTTTGTCTTTTGTGGAGCAAATGAGACAGAAAATTCAATAGGACACTTTGGGGCAGTTCAAACACATTTGGCGCATAAATTTCCCATCATCAATTAAGTTCTTTTCCCGGCCAGGACTGTTGACTCAGGCTGATCACTGTACATTAGCCAGTCAGTGTGGTAAAAGGAACCAGCTGGGGCCACTCACACTCAAACACTGGACCTTTTGTCAAAAAGTCAGCCCCCTCGCAAGTCAAATATAAACCTTGTTGCACGAGAGATACTCGGTGCGGAGGCAGATATTGTTCCTATTGTGGTGTGTCAAAGCTGACACACCAAGTCCAACACAGTGCTGAATAAAATGTGGTTTGTGTACATTGTGTAACCGTAGGCTGTGGAAAAGGAGCACAGGCAGCAGTCTGTGATGATCTTGGCGGCCAGGAAAGAATTGGCACGCAACGCAGGACCTGGAACGGCAGCACCACATGCGGCCCTTTCCCTCAGGATAAGAAGCGCTAGTCAAGCGGAGGGAGCCGACCTGCAGGGATCCGCCTTCCTGTTCGCACCCCATCACGCCGGAGCAGCCTTGTGTCATTACGGCACGGGACACTTCCTGTGGTTGTGTTAAGGGTTTGCATCTGGCCTTGTTTACTAGCCAGGGTACAGGCTCATTAAGTGCGCCTAGGCGGATGTTGGGGGCTCCAAGCCTGCACTGGCTTGCAGCTACAAACCAGAACCCAACTGGGCCGGGTGCTGTAATGCTACAACTGGTTTTCAAAACACGCTCAATCAGGCCCATACAATGAATATGAAGTTGTTTTTTTCTTTCAAGCCCTGTGCTCCTTTTTAATATATTCAATAAACCTTATGAATGAACCAAAACCAATACAAGTCTCCTGGATACTTTACTATAGCGCTCACTCCTCTTTATGTCATATTTCCAAACCAAGCAGAACAGGCTGAACATTACTGACAGACTGTGACAGTCCCAACTGTATAGTTTCTGTTTTAAAATTTAAATTATTTCCTGAAACAGCAGGACATAGCAGTTTTTTGTTACAAAGCAGTGAATAATACATTTGTTGGGGGCTATATTTAGCCACAGGTTACTAAATATGGTTCCCCACTGAATATTTACAGGTGGTTTATTGAAGATGAAGTCAAACCCAATAGAATTGATGGCTCATGCTTCACATTGCAAATATGACTTAGCAATTGGAGTCCATTCATCCTTATTATGAGGAAACTTTTTCCTTAGAGCGAGAATTTACCCTACGTAATAAGTTTTGGGTAGTAGGGTACATTATATGACGTTGCTTCCCTGTGAAACTCGCAACAAATCAGCTAAAACTAGATGCACTAAAATACAAAAACAATAGAGGAGGAAAAAAAGGTTAGTTACTTCTCTTTATGTAGCACTTAGGCTGGATGAAGACACTTGAGCGAGTGAAATTTTGTTGTCTTTATGCACTGCAAAAACACATGAGACACAACATAACCACACACATTAGAGAAGGGACGACTACAAAGTACAAAAATACATTTACACGAAGCCTTTTTGTAAATAATTATTATTAACCTGCGAAAACACGAGACACAACATGAGCATGTCATTTCCACTGAAGGCATTTTCTGACTAGGACCTGCGAGGAGTATCTCCTGACTAAGCTACTATTAAGCATCAAATATTATTATTATTATTTATTTATTTATTCAGCTTTCTAATTGTGGTATGTGAGTGAGAGAGTATTGGATGTTGATCTGAAAGCTATGTTTAAAGATGAATTTATGTTTATCTTGAACCAGACAAAGTTCGATTCTATTCTATTATACAAAAAGTGAATTGTTGAACCAACGTAAGTTTAAAAAGAGAATTGCTGACCAACTTAATGAAATTGCTTTAATTGGTAACACTAACACACTATTGAATTGAAATAATCCATAGTGAATATATTAAGTTTAATGTTAATCCAAAGTGAGTATATTAAGTTTAATATCCATTAATCTTAATATATTCACTTTGGATTAACTTAATTCAATCGTGTGTTACCAATTCTAGTGATTTTTTTTTTAGTTGGTTAACAATTCTCTTTTTAAACTTGAGTTGGTTCAACAATTCTCTTTTTAGAGTGTAAAACAGTCTATGTCCAAAACAAATTTGGCAATTATGTACAAATATGGCATCATGTATTAAACTAAGCAAATTTTAAATGTACGTAGATGTGTATTGGAGAGCACAAAAACAAACCGCTGTAGCAAATTGGAGACTTTGGACTACAGTACAGCAACAGCGTATGTTGACATTAATATGTGTGTTTATTTTTGTCCTTCCTAGCTGTGTATCCTCAAAAGTTATAATGACGCAAGTCCTTCCATTTTCTACTGCGCTTGTCATCATTAGGGTGCCCGAGCACCTCCCAGCTGACTTTGGGTGAGAGGTGGGGTGTACCCTGAACTGGTTGCTAGCTAGTAGCAGGACACATAGACAAACAACAATTCACATTCACGCAACAGAATGTTTTTGTAATGAGGCGGCAGTGAAAAAGGGGCCAGTGTAGCAACAAAATTCTATACTGTAGTGTTCTTTAAGCAAAAAGCAAAACAGTGCAGCAGAGGACATAGCAAGGAAGGATTTAGCGACCTTCACCGCCCTGCTAACACGCACGCATGTGCCATGTAACACTCAACATAATCAAACACTCACACGGCGTGACACGCAACACAACCAAACACTCTTGTGGGGCTGCGCTACTAAAACAAACCCCACGCTGGAACCCCGAGCCCGGAGGAGAGTGGCGCTGGAGCAGAGGAGGCGGATGTGAGGACAGCCAAGAGCTTTGGGTGTTTATGCTGAACAGCCAGCGAGTGGGAAACGCACGGAACGCGATCCTCATGTTTTCCTTACCCCGGCTAATCCGACAAAACGACAGAGGAGTAGATTCGCTTACAGTGAAAGCTGCCACTTAGATATTTATCCTCGCTAAGGCAAACTTCAGACCCTGGCGGGCTCTTTTCATAGGATGAATTTGAGTGGGCGTGAGACTGTGTTACATTTATTTGGGTGTGCGGTTTTAATTAAAAGGGGAAAAGTGATGCCCGCCAGGCAACCTCCTCCAGATTCGTCTCTCCTCTGAGCTCCGTCTGAGCATGGACTGCAGAACGAAAGTGTTATGAGAGAAAAATGAGTCAGATAAGAAAAAATATAAAATAAAAAACAGTAAAGGAATTCAGAAGATAAGATACGGGAAGTACCTTTAGGTGCTCAGTATGCTTCCTTTCTACATCGTGTCGGTTACACGACATTTGTCAAGCGGATAAAAGGTTTTCCCTTCACGCTTTTGGATATCAAATTAACATACAGATGATGTTGTCGAAATGATCCCTCTTCAAACAAAAACATGCATGCCAGCCACTCGTCACGCTCTTGTACAAACTGCTTGTCCTCTTGGGTCTTACATAATTTGAAATCTGGAAAAATGTGTCTCAGCTGGTCACAAGTAAATACAAAGTGCACTTTGCTGGAGAAGTGTTATCAACACAAACGCACTGAACTGACCCCAACAGCAAACAACCATTGAAGGAACAACCGTTTTGGTAACAACAACAACAAAAAAGAAAAGAAAATATTTTTGCCGTCTCAGCCATTTTGTTGATGTATAGATTGACTATAATTTAAGTGGACAACGACCCAGAAAGTTTCTTGACATTGTGTTGCATGCACCCCCACTAGTCTTAACATGGCATTCTGATAATTAATTTGCATAACATAAATTAAGCAGCAAAATCCACCCGTTTTTATCCATCTCAGGGGGCGGCCATTTTGCCACTTGCTGTCAACTGAAAATGACATCATAGTTGCTCAGCGTTCAAGTAACGACCCGTGTGCTTCATTCGTTTTCTGAGTTTGGTCATGTGATGTTTGCGAGGTGAGCTGTGATTGGTCGTTACCTGAGCCCTGAACAAAATTGTGATGTCATTTTCAGTTGACAGTCCACAAGCACAATATTAATGTCAATTTTATACTAGTGGGGGCACATAGAGCATATTATCATCGTGACATTTTTGTAGTTGTCTTCCCCTTTAAGATTGCGGTGATCAGAATATGCCAAATTATATTTTTGCAAAGCAATAATAATATGATTTTGACAAAATGTAACAAATAAATTCAAGAAAATTGTAATGTGTTGACAGTTCACACCCCATAGATGAAACACTTTTCTTGCCATTCTTCCCTGTCTTTAATCAAAAACAGAAGATATTTTGTATCAAGTTCTTTGACACACCAAGATAAAAAGTGTTGTAGTTCGGCCAACACACAATAAGTGCTAAATGTGTGTCAGAAAATGAATCCCCTTTAGAATAATTTTTCCTCGTGTTAGAATACTGTAAACTGCATTGTGGTTACAGTGAGAGCAGTAGTTCACGAATGAGCTCATGTTATGTTATGCTTCAGGATACAAGCACTAGGGCCACATTTATGATCTGGCACATGGATTCCCTCATCATGTTTCACTAAAAAAAGCACCCTGTATGTACTCTGTGTTTATAGCAACACAGGTAGTAAAACCAAACCTCCCGTCTATCAGTTGTGATTGGCTTGGGTACAGGAAATGTGTCTAGGAAGCCCAGTGAAGTTTTTTTTTTTTTTTTTTTAAATATCTATCTTTGCAACACTGGGGATATATTTGGACTTGGAATTGTTTTCATATTTGTCACTGTTGTGAGTCACATAGCTAACGCTCACATGGTCGCGACCAATTTGCTCAGTCTTGCCGCATTTGTTATTTGGCAGCTCTAAGAAATATATACGGATAGGCTATATTAAATCACTCAACCCAACTAAGATCCTGTAATGAGAGTGGAAAAACAACATTTTTAGAATATCTTAAATTTATAGAATTAAAGCACCTCACTGGGTGAGGGGTTAGAATTTGCTTCACGGTTCAGATGTTGGGAGTTCCAAACCTGCGGGGCTTCCTGTGTGCCGTTTGCATATTCTCCCCATGTATGCTTACATTGGCTTTCTGCAAGTGCTCCGTCTTCCTCCCACATTCTAAATACATGCACGTTAGCTAATTGAGGACCCTAAATTGGGAAATTGAGTGTGAATGGTTGTTTGTCTACAAGCAGTGATTCTCAACTGATGGGTCTGGAATCAAAAGTGGTTGGCGAACCCATTTTGGGAGGGAGGGATCGTGAGACAGACAGTAAAAAAATATAATTTATGTATTCTTATTTAGATTTTTACTCTACACAGGCATCCCAAGTGCCCACATGGAACATATTAGGTAAGCGACAGGAGGTGATGCTGCCTGGTACTTTATCCACTATTTTCCTCCGTAAACGAATACAGTGCAGCTCAGCCTCTGGGTAGTGGACATACCTATGAGATTAATTTTTCAAAAATCATTTCCAATTTAATACATTTTCTAGAAACTTTATTTGTTATTTAGGCTATGTTTTTGCAGAGAGCCGCTGCCGTTCTATGTCACTACGCACTGAATGGTTTGCGACGTAAATAACAATGGCGGTGTACCTCCATTTAATGTTTCTACCAAATGTATTAAACATGAAATGATTTATGAAAAATGAATCTCATAGTTATGTTAGTAACAACTAAATAAATAATAGAGCAAACTTGTCATTGCAGTCGGGGTTCCTTTTAAGATTTTTTTTAATTCGTTTTATTTCGTTTTCAGTGTGTTGTTCGAGTGTGTTTGTTAGTTTTTTTTAGTTGTATTGTTTAATGCTTTCTTTTAAACTTTTTTAGTTTTTATTAATTTTCATATTAGTTTTAGAGTTTAGGGTTTTGTGTGTTTCTTCTGTGCAAAATAAAAAATTAATAAAAAGAACCAACCCAAACATCTTCAATTAAGCTAGGATGGTTTCGCTTTCCATCTCTTGTTTGCAGAGTTGTCAACATGACAACAGTGAATTTGTTGCTTGAATTCCGGTTGAGAAGTATTATACCCGTTTGTACTGTGTACGATATGTAAAATTAAAATGTAGTTTCAGGGTTTTTTGTAAGCATTTTTTTATTTTGGTAAAATGTTGTTGTTTTTTAAATTTTAGTTTGAGTTATTTTGTTAGTTGTCATTAAAGCTACTGAACGAAAACAATTCAATTTTGAATCGCTACTGCCACCTGTTGATGAGAAATTAAACTGCACACACCCATCTTTACGTACCCAATGCGCATATGACTTCACATCCGCACGCAGAGGATGGGAAATTTGACCCCGAATCCAGTCTGAAAACTATTGCCAAGAGGCTTGCAGAAGTACCCATTGTGAATTGCTACGGTTTTATCTACTAATTAGAAGATGTTTCAGTCATAAAAGGTCAAATAAAAAGGTTATTTTTTGGCGAATTGTTGAAAAGGGCATCTTTAACTTAAATAACCTTGGTGCCAGGTTGTCAGCAGTTGAGAATCACTGCTGTACAGTACAGTAGCCTGTGATTTACCGGTGACCAATCCAGGGTGTACCCCCACACGCTCAAAAGGAATATGCTCCAGCTCAGATGCCCAACTATTTGTATACAAACAATGAAAAAGTCACCATTAAAACAATAAACATCACTAGCCTTGTATGTTCTATGGCATGTATGTTCTGCGCATCAACGAGTCTCACCTCGACCATCTTCCGTGATGTTGTGTTACCTGGCCACGCTCTCAGTGTGAGGGCATGCTAATTGGAGTTGAGGCGCCAGTCTCCCACAAGCACCCAGACCGCCCCCACCTTCACCACCACCCCTTTCTTTACAGCGTCGGCCTGAGCCAAGAAAGGTGGCATAAATCCTGTATGTGAAGTCGAATACATAAACACACTACATGAGTAAATAAAGGAGCGCGTTGGTTGGAGCTGCCGTGTCCTGGCTGATTGGCGTTTGTGAGCCCCGTCTGCCATGTGTCTGCCTCCCCCGAATTGGACGCCTGTCGCCTTCCCAGTGAAGGCCCACTCAACCTGGGTGGATATTCTTTCCCTCACATCTGCTATGAATTTAGCAGAGGCCAGCCATTCAAAGGCTCCTTTATGGAGCTATCGGCAGCACTGTGACGGCCTCCTATTAAGACATAAGCACACCTTCACACACGCACACACACTGCCTGGTTCTCACAAACACTTCCATTTAAATAAGCACATCTATGTAATGATGTGTTGCGCTTTTCTGTTCTGTTGCTTTCTTTGACTTGATGCCGTAAACATTTGCACACCTTACTTTTTTCACTCAACCAAAAATTAGGAGTGAACTGAAGTTAGCCCTGACAGCTGCAGTTTTTTTTTTGTTCTTCAAGTGAGTCACCCGCTGGAGCAGCAAAGGAGTGGTTAGTGGTCCATTGCACACTTTAATCTATTTATTGCAGACGCCCCCTCACAAGGCATATGCACACTATACGAGTTAAGAAACACGAGATGATAGAACAGCAGGCCATCATGTATGTACAGTAACTACTCGGAAGTATGTACACCAAGATGGAGCTAAAGCATCCCCCAAGTTCAACTCACACTGTACAAGTAAATCACAAGTTAAAGGTATACTTGACTCATTGAGCCATTTTCAGCAGGAAAAAGTTTTGACCAGAATTAATTTGAATCAGAATGAATTATTTTTCATGCAAATTACCTTTAAAACCTTTTTTTTTCCTACTTGCTGTCGACTAAAGATGACATCATCTGTGCTGAGGACCAATCATGGCTCACCTGTTTTCTGGGTTTGGTCATCAAAATGAGCCATGATTGGGTGTTAGCTGCTTCCTCAGCACAGCTGTCATCTTCAGTCGACAACAAGTGGCAAAATTAGTCTTTAAAGGTATTAATTGTTAATGAAAAATAATGAAGTTATCACATTAATTATAGACAAAATATTAGCTTCTTACTGTTGAAAATGGCTCAATGAGTCAACTGTCCCTTTAAGCTAGCTAGCAATACACACTATAAACGTGAACACAATGCGCGTATGGGTTATTGCTCTCCCACTTAATTTGAATGTCGACTGTCAAAATAAAACAAAGAATGAGCGAATGTCTCAGCCGTCTGTGGACTTGGATTGCTATTGACAATTCCGAAATCACGTTACAAGTCAAAATGCCGATTTTATGCTGCATTCGAGGAAGGTTTGAAGTCAGGTTCATAGGACTCGTGACTTGGAGGGTCCCATTCCGCCCTCTAAGCGTTTAAGGCAACTGTAAACAACAAAGATAGCTGATGACGATAAATTCTTTGTTGCTCTAGTTAACACGGTCATTCCAAATCACATTCATGTCACGTGAACATATATGTCTTGTATTTACCTTTGCCTCGAACGCTTTGAGGTTGAAACTGACAGAATTTGAGAGGGATCGATCTGATTTCCCACTTTCCTCAAATGCAGCATTTTTCCTAGGTGAAACTACGCTCGTTGAATTATTGGACTTTGGGTCCTTGTAATTTGATTTATGAGGATTATTTTGATTTCAAAATTGTGATATGTTGTTAGACTACTATAACAATATGCCAAGTTTGTACGCTAGTCACAGGCAAAAGTAATACCTACGATACGCCATGGAAATGAAGCATTGCATTGTGGAAATAGCAGAAATGTCAGAATGTTCGGAATTATCAATTGCTAAAAACAAGCCAAACATTAAATCAATGGGTTTCTCTTAATTATCTATGCTTGGAGCTGTACCGAAATCTCAAATAGACACTGTCACACATGACTGGTATCAAGCTGAATTGTTGTACCTCCAAAATCACTTTTCAGGAGACCCCAAAACGACATGTTTGCTCAACCATAAACAATGCATAAACATAACAAGCCATTTTCAACACTTAAGAGTGGTCAATAACTTGTAAATATAACAACATCCACACATATGGACTGACCATTAGTGTAGATTTATGAAAAAATATGAAACTATATCAAATTGTGACATAGGAGCTGGTTTTGGCTAGATGCCAGCGATATTCTAGCTATTAGCTAGCAAAACTAAGCTAAGCTAGTTTATCCACCAAAATACAAATGAAAATAGAGAAGTCTGCTAACTAAATAAACATAAATATACTGTAGAGCTTTAAATTTACAATCCAAATATGAATCTTTTTATCATATGTCAATAATGATGTGACCCCATCCTCCATGTACTACAAACTAGATGATTGGTATTGAGGTAGTTCTAGCTGGTAGGTGGATAGTGAGCCATAATTTCGCGTCACTTTTTTCATGCTAAGCTAATCGACTTAAGTCTACAGAGGCCTATTTATTATTCCTTTCTCTTACATCAAACATCCATATAGTTCCTAATTGCAAAAAATAAATAAAAAATGTGAATCAAAAAGAATAAAAGCGTGATCTGTCTGAAAGGCACGTGTTGTGAAAGGGAACTGAAGCACACAACCGTTGGAGAAAGTTAATTACATTTTTGCTAAGCTTTACAATGAATTGCGAGATATATTTTGGAGCTTGACTGAGCAGGAAGATGAAGCCTTAGTATGAATCATAAAAGGCCTCATCCCACTTATTACATCGACAAGTCTGACTGCCTTTCATCTCCCCCACAGCACGCTCATCCAATTGTTTCCGCCACCGTATCTGGATCCCTGAGTTCAAAGAAATCCTCGGGTGACTGGGTTTATTCTCCCAGTTCCTTTTGCTTATGTGCTTATTTTATCAACATGTTTCAGGAGGACTGGTGAAGATGTGAACAGCAATACCTTACACATACACTAGTTGTTTGATGAGAGGCCAGACATGGCATATCAAGGAGCGCGCATCGTACTGTTGATGTGTGTGGTTGAGAGGATAAATGACTGATATGCAAATATTCTGTTTGGGGGAGTTCAGTCTATGAGAAGGCTTCTTTCAGATGAGTGCCGGATCCCTTTTGGGAAGAAAACTCCCGAGAGAAAATGGCATCCTCAGAACTCCTCCGTTGCTGCGTTCACCCACTTTTCGTCCCTCATATTTTGGTTATATCATCAAAGCGAGAGGAAGCACATCAGTGGAGAAAATTGAGAGAGAAGACTGTGATTTTTTTTCTCTTCATAATGCATTAATAATAACTCGCGCTTGCAAGCAAAAAGGGAGAGAAATTTAGAGCATTTCACTTCTCAGTCATGTAAGATGACACATGATTTTCAGGGCACCTTTAAGCTCTGCAAGGGAATGTGTGACTTCTTTTTTTGGCACAGTTGACTGAGCTCATTCTGTAGTGTGCCTTGATATGACATAAATCACATTTACGCTCACAGCTCCATGGTTCCATCATGTGTTGCTTTTTGAAATGGGATCGGTGGGACAGGTGTCAAGATGCATCAAAAAGGCCACGTTGTCACCCTGGTTTGTATTTTACTATATAGCTACTCATGCGTGGTTATTTCAAAAAGGGAAAACAGGATGCTCTTGTTTAATGATTAGATTGGTGCGATAGAAAGTGTCCATGTCTGATGATCACATACTGTAGTGAGATCGGGGCAGCACGGTGGCTGACTGGTTAGCACGTCCGCCTCCCAGTGCAGAGGACGTGAGATCGAGTCCGGGCTTCGGCCTTCCTGGGTGGAGTTTGCATGTTCTCCCCGTGCTTGCGTGGGTTTTCACCGGGTACTCCGGTTTCCTCCCACATTCCAAAAACATGCATGGCAGGTTAATTGAACTCTCCAAATTGTCCCTAGGTGTGAATGTGAGTGTGGTTGTTCGTCTCTGTGTGCCCTGCGATTGGCTGGCAACCAGTTCAGGGTGTACCCCGCCTACTGCCCGAAGCCAGCTGGGATAGGCTCCAGCACCCCCGCGACCCTAGTGAGGAAAAGCGGCCAAGAAAATGGATGGATGGATGGATGTAGTGAGATCACAAAGTGTTGACCAAAGCTTTCACTATAATGGATTTATTAACCAAATAGGTTAAACTTGAAGTGAATCATTACAGATAGGAACTTTGTGACGTCTGATGCTGGAAACCACAGAGATAAGAGATGCCTGTAAACTGAGGTTAAATTGGACTTGAGTATGAAACACAGTCACATCCCCAGTTATAAAGGGTGTGAGCAATTGTGCAACCACACTTCCCCTCTATAAAGGATTTGTGAAAAAAATGGCATTTGAACTGGGGAGTGGAGACATTTTACATCCACTGTAGACACCAAGCAGCCACAACTATATGACCAGATCTGATTGTCAGCTGCATCAAAAGTGATTCCTTTGCAAAGGTAATGACGCTGACTTCTGATTGACAGATGTCATATTTTTATTAATTAAATCCTTTGTTTATTCTTATTATTATGGCTGTAGCTGTGTAGCTTGGTGCCGCAGTGGTCCGCCTATAATACCTTGCATATAAATATAACATCTGTGTCAATTAAAATGAGGCATTATCTTTGAAAATAGATTTTTGATACCACTGCTGTATTAGATTTTAGAGTGTCAAGTTGCGTACATCATGCTGCGTGTCTATTATATACAGAAGCTAGACTGGACTGCAATGCATTTGGCATCATGCCTGGCAAGTCAACACACTTGTTCCCTCCTCTCCATTCGCACCCCCACGACTGACTTTGACCTCAGGTAAATATTTGCTGGGTGACTTGCTCCTCCACAACCACACGCCCCACTTGTCAGTTTGTGTAGAGTTCAAAGGTCAATCTGCGCACGACCTGTTTTTTTTTTTTTAAGAGCTGCTGCTGATTTGAAACCTTAAATTTGCACTCATTGCTGTCAATGCCTTCAAATGAATTGGAAAATGTCAATATTTCACTAATTTCTAATCACATTTGAACAAATGTGTGTGCCTTCTCCACTATTGTGATTCACTCGAAGAATTTAAACCGAAGCAAAATGACTGAAATTAAGTTCAGTCAAGTGAACATGATTTTTCTGCCTCCATTTGTTTTTCACCATAGAAAGGAACTTGACTGAAATGTGGTTTTAGAGGGATGACGCTGTGTCACCCATCACGTACATGTCTAGTAATTTCCCTTTCACACATCTTTCGCTCCATTGCAACCTTATTCACATGTTAACAAATAAAGATGGCTTTCTGAATCAAAATGTCATTTATTATGGCTGGACACATGTCCAGTGTCATCTTCTCCTAAAATTGTTTAACTTGCACAAAGCCATACTCATATATAACTTAATTCATTTTAATGAAATAATCATTAATATGCTACCACTATAAGCAGCAATTAATGATTTGACAAAAAGTACAACCAGAATGGTGACGATACAAAACAAGGAAAACTCTTGCTCATAGCCTTTATTGGAAAATCTTTACACGTAAATTACTCCTTAAACCTGCCTAAACTATACATATACATAGAAAAGGGGTTGTGTAAAATACAGTCAAGTCACATCTTGAGACGGTCAGTCCAATTTCACTCATTGGTTGTGGAGTAAAGCAGAAACTAACATCCAAACATTAAGGCATGAGAAAAGAACACTATGATGAAATTACATAACAGGACGAACACAAGGAGGCTATCTAGGCTGGTCGTGTGACAGAAAATCTACGCAGAAGAATATTCAAGTGAGGTGAGAGTTTTCCTTCCCTGTATGACCTTAAGAACAAAAAGTGGCTTGCTACAAAGGTATGAGCAGAGCTGTCACTGGGTCCGATATAGGAATAATAGTAAGAAAAATATAGGAGAGGAGCGCCACCTGGTGACTCAGTGAAGACATCCACCGAGGAGCTGCTTTTTTTGATTGTAAATCGTTCTTGAGGTGTTCTTTACAAAAACGCACGACAAAACCGGCCATTTCTGCCAGGGCAGATGACTTTTAAAAACAACAACCCAAAACCCTAAACACGTTTTCTGCACAACTAGAGAAGTCCTGATTAAACATTTATGCAGACGTGACTTACAAAACCCAAATGAAATGTGCAAAAAATATTAACTCTTTAAAAATATCCATATTGATAATAAACAGTTATTGTTGTACAAATGCTTATGCACATTATTTTAACAAAGTGGTCCTGCAGCTGCTGGCTTGTTTGGTACATTTTACACAAAGTAGTGCACTTGACAGAACCTTGAGGTACCGCTTTGTTTAAAGTGGCAGGCCACTATAGAACAGAAAATCCAAATGATGACACTTATGGGTTAGCTTGCTGGTTCAATACTCACATTAGGGCAGTAACGCACATCACAGCATGTGACCAAATGAAGAAAACAAGTTTACTGTACAAAACTTGCATTTGACAGGGGCCTCCTGCAGAGATACCTAAAATGTTGTCGTCCTTCATACTGTACATTATTTAAAGTGTGCATGGTATGCATAGCTGCATGAACACCGAATTGGGACTATTAGCCCCCCCCCCCCCCAAAAAAAAACACAAAAATCGGTACACTGCTGTGACACTGTTGAACAAGCCCCAAGAACGTGGCAAGGATTCATGTGTTTCAAGTCCAGCCGATTCCGTTCCAGCGGTATTTGAGAGGAACGCACTCATTTAGAGAAAGAAAAAAAAGTTGAAGGGCTGTGAGGCCCTTTCTAAAGTGTGTCTATTTTTTCAACAACAACAAAAAAGCAAATCAAAAATAAAACACCAATAAATGTTACAAATATAAATCCTTTTTGAAAAATATGAACAGAAATTCAATAAGACAAAGAGTCATTGTGAGGTTTGATTCCCTGCTGGCTTGGAACTAAGAAATCAAAAGGATGACAAAATCCAAAGCTTCCTGCGCTTCACGAGCGTTTCTGTCTCTTGGAATGTCGCTGCCGGCCTGGCCTCTCGTCATCGCTGCTCTCCCCGTCGCCCTCAGTCCGGCCCCGCCGTTGCCGAGTTCTACGAGTGTCGCGCTCATCGTCGCAATCCTGCTCCCTGTAATCCTTCCCGGCTGCTTTGGAAGAGGTCCTCTTACTTCTCCGCTTGCCGCTGTCCTCTTCCTCCTCACTCTCCTCATCCTGTGCTCCCCGTCTGTTTCTGCTTTTCTTTGCGTTTGACTTGCCATTCTGAATTCTTTTCTGCGGTGGTGTCTGATCCTCCTCCTCCTCTTCTTCTTCTTCTTCCTCCTCCTCCTCCTCCTCCTCCCCTTCCTCCGCTTCTTCATCCTCCTCTGATGAGGCAGGAGCTCGAGTGACACGCTTGCGTGAGCGTCGCCGCAGGTAGCTGAGGCCGGGTAGCAGCTTCTGGATCAGCTCCATGAAGACCGTCTCGGTCTTGATCATGCAGGAGA
Organism: Vanacampus margaritifer; assembly: GCF_051991255.1. Lineage (NCBI taxonomy): Eukaryota > Metazoa > Chordata > Actinopteri > Syngnathiformes > Syngnathidae > Vanacampus > Vanacampus margaritifer. The sequence continues at coordinate 13,700,769 of NC_135436.1, forward strand.
GCACGGTGCTGCCCTGCTCATTATACTCCTCCGCATTGGAGAAGACTAGCTTCATGTCCTCCATGAAGTCGTTGGCGTGGCGATACGAGCTTTGGCTGAACTTGCTTTGCATGGTCTGGAAATCCATGGGCTGCGAAATGATGTCCAGATAGTCCTCTGCTTCCTCTGTGGACACGGGTTCCCTGAGGGGAGTAAGAGCATTCAAGATTAGACACAGCAAAGTCAGTATGAAATCACCATTAATGCCTTTTATGGAATCTATGTACTATGGGTAGGATCGATTGGAAAGACATTAAGACTAGGGCAAGACAAATTGATGTTAATTAGAATGGATTTAGACTGCCGGTCAAAGTACCAATTCCAATTTAATGCCGATATCGGCAGTGACATATATCCATTTTGACTGTGTTTACATTGACGGGACACATGAAACAACTGCGTGCACAAACGCCCACGCAAATAATTTCACAGACAATGACTTCTGTGCTCTATTTTGCATTGAGGTGAGTCAGATCGGGTCGCTTGGGCATGTTGCTGCCCCTGTGACTTGACCACGGATAAGCACAAGAAAATGGATGGATGGATGGATGGATAAATAATGTTTTTGATATACTTTTCTCACATCTGAAGGTAAGGTTTTGTAGTACTGTAGTCTAATTCTAAAATCAATGTAGGCCTGATGACTGAAGCTAATTTGGTTCCTTTGTGGACATCTTATGAATTGTGACAAAATATATACCGGTAGTAAAAAGGTCAATGCGTGAAGCTCCATTCACATCGGTAACAATGCCCTCTCACCTAAAGGGCCAGCTGTATCGGAACTTGGTCACTTTTTTAAGGATTTCCTCACACTTCTCCAGCTCCAGTATTTGTCTGCGCACTCCTGTCTGGGAGCTCTGACGCACCTTCAGAAACGACACATTGGCAACATTTTTAGAACATCCCGCTAATACCAAATGAATATTTTGACAGTGTCTACAATTTTGTAAAAAACACAATTCAGTTGACAGCGAGTATCAGGATTGATCTGTTTTCTCACCAATTCATCGATGTCAGCGGGGTTACTGGGGCCAGTCCTCTGCTTAGCACTCTGACTAGAAGAGGACGACTTCTTTTTGGGTTTACTTTTCTGCACGGCTGAAGACTGCTTAGCTTTTTTTCTTGGCCTCACTGTCAAACAAAAATAAGAGACAATTGAAGACATGGAACACTATTGAGAAAATGGTGCGGATAATGTAATCTCTTTGACTATGCCTTCTAGATTCTTGGTTGAGAATTAGGATGGAAAATGTACACCCTAAAAAACAAAACCTCCGTTCGCTGTGAAATGGGGGAGGAGGGCCAGGAAACTGTGTGCCACTCACTGCTGTCTCTAATAACTTTTACTCTCAACAAAAATAAATAAATAACTCACAAAACTAAATTTTTGGTGCTGGGGGATGTTTTGGAACTAGGCCGAAACGGATTCAATTGAAAGTCCAACTGCTGTACAGAGCAACATGACAGGGCAAAAAGTACTAAGGTAGATTTCCAAAAATGGTCGCTTTAATTGGCTGCCTTTTTACTCCACACTCAGTTTGTAACAAAGATAAAGTGTTGCTCTTTGTGACACTCACAGCTGTGGCCCATGGCCTTGTATTCAGACTCTTCCTCATCATCTTCATCCCCATCAGAGTCTTCCTCTTCAGATTCCTCCTCATCCTCATCATCTTCGTCGCTGTCTTGTTTGTAGTTCCTGAAGAACACAACTTTATTGCCGACATTTTCACTGCAGCATTTAAGGGCTACTAGTCTCACCACTCACTGATATGAACACTTACCTCGAGCGCGTGCCCCGTCTGGCCACTGTGGGCTGACAGGCCGTGCACAACCACTCGCCTTCGGGAATGCGGTGCAGCACGGGTCTCAGGCAGAAAAGATGGAAGGCCTTGTTGCATTCGTCACAGAGGATAAGTTTCTCATCATCGCCTGAGCAGGATTGAAAGTTTTGTCATTTAAATAAGACTGCCTTAATAATTCATTCACAATTTCGTACTGTTATGTGATCCATTGCTAATGACCGTGGTTTATCATCACCTTAAAGCTTACACCATACTGTGCGCATTTACAATAAACAATTTTTAAAGACCGGTTATTGTGTTTACCTTTTTTCCGACAAACTTTGCAACGGGCATTCTCGGCAGACATATCCCACTTTATGCAGGCATCCAACATTCCCAGGAGCACATGCATGCGGGAGAAGGTTTGGGCCTCACGGATAGCTGTCCTCCACTTCTCTATTGCTGTTGCCACCTGAGGAGATGCATTTAAAATAAAATAATGGTAGACCAATCCTGGTATTATACTGTACTTGCTGGCTGCGGTTTTTGCTTTCGCCAACACAACATCCTGTTTCAGCCATATTTTTTTCAGTTTTAATTGTCTTTAAGCCGAAAAGCGGAAATACAATTTTTTTGTGGCCAAAATTTTGGTGCATGCCTAGTTAATATATACGTGCAAAATGTAATTTACAGCTTTTATATAAATATGTAACATTTATATTAAACCCATTGGGGAGATTGATGGAATGACAACTGCTGCCGTTTTTTTTTTGTGGCATTATATGAGCCCTGACTCATTGTGGGGTAGCACAACAACAAAGAGCCGTAGGCAATGCTCATCTTAGGTGGTGACACTTGACAACAGCCAGGTTCATCCATAGTCACGTTTTTCTTCCTTCCTTTCACTTACCTTGGCCTCCTCTGCCAGTTTCTTTTCTTCATCCACCTCTTCAACTTTGTTTTCTTCCCCGCCAGACTTTTTCTTTATTTTTTGCTTGGGGGCCATGAATCCTTGCAAGAACTTCTTGATCACACATGCCTGAATGCTGATGATCGACTCGCCTAATTCTTTCAAGTTGTCATTTTTTTCCAGCTGTGTACAGATAGTGAAACAGACAGACAAATCAATGACAGGCAGTTTGTGCAAAATTTTAGGACCACAAAGGGAAAAAAATGTTTTTCCATAAATAGCATAGTTATGTCAGTCTTCAGTAAAAGCCAATACAAACTGTTGCAAGTTACCAGACACAGATAGCCTGCTCACCTGGTCTTCTATGTCCATGTCATCATCAAAGTACCCCAAGCCACCCTTTAGGAGGCGTGAGGCTATTTCCTGAATATCACTGCGTAGAAATTTCAGCAGATCTGTGTCCTCGTCAGGGACTCCGAGGCCAACTTTGTCCTTCCGGGTTAAATTGATGGAGTGTAAGATGTCCTGGTAACTGTACAAGAACAACGGGAACATATTTGCTGTTACTTTTGAGTTGCAATCGAAAATGGTAAATGGTTTGAACTGATATAGAAATAAGGGAAACGAAAGGGCCAAAGCAGATACAAATGGAATAGAAATAAAATATGTAACTATCCATCTCTTGAGCATTCATTCACCTGCTTTCTATCTTTGCTTTCAGTTCACTTTCTCTTACTCCATGAGGATGAAGACTGTCCACCAATTCCTCTAGTTCAGCAGGACTGTCGCATATAAACCTGGAAATATTAGGAGGTTAGAAAGCAGATATGGCCGTGAAAACAGCGTACAAATACTCAAACCAAAAAGCAAAGAGAAAGATAAATGTAAAACACGAACCAGAGATTCTGCCCCTGCTTAGGAGATGTAGTTTCTATACAGACGTCTGTTGTTGCCCCCAGCAGGGCTCCTTCATTATTAGTACCATCAGTACTTCCATTATCATCCGCATCTACAAAAGCATTTTGATCAAACAAGTTTCATAACGTCAAAACATATTTTTTCTTATTTGCGCAATAAATGTTTTCAAAACGTTACGGTAGATATGATCTTTTTTTTTTTTAACAATTTCTGTCTGAAACATTTTTTGTATCCCCTATTTAGATTCATAAATAAACATTTGCAAAAAAATATGTCAGTGGTTACCTCACCTGTTTTGTGAACATTTTATAATTTTATATAGCAGCCCTACTGAATGCATTTGTCTTTTGATGCAGATCTGTTTAATCATTTAAAAATAAAACAAGAAAATAAACAGTCATAGTGCGTTGTATTTTTTTTTTATATATAGAAAACCTGAAAATATATCGCCGCATATCGTTATATAACATAGCCTATATCGTGACAGTTTTTTTTCCCATATCGCCCAGCACTACGTTACTTGCCTATGGCTACGAAAATATTTTCTTCTTTGTGCCACGGCAATCTTACCATCGTCTTCGTCGTCCACATCAGGCTCAGTTGCTTTTTCTTCAAGGGGAGGTGTCCAGCTGTAGTCTATGCTGTCATGCACCCAGCCTTTCTCCACGTACAGCCCAGGGATAACATCAGAGAAAAACCAATATCTGGACAAACAAACATGTATTAATATTTTTGCCTTATTTTTTTCAAGTTAATTGACACGCCTTTATTTTATGGTTAGACCAGTTTCTCTGACCTGTTATGATTTCTGTCTGTACCCAGAGGAGTTCTACGCAGGACCAGTTTGGCTTTTGTTATACCCTCTTGAAAATTCTTTTCCGCAGTCACTCTTTGTCTGCGTAGTCGCTCTTCTTCAGCTGCCTCTTCCATGCGTTCTATGGGATGATAATTTAGAAACAAATAAGTCCCCAAAGCCAATTGCCTACTTGACTGATTTAAAGCGTATCTAGCAAGAAGCAAGAATCACCTTTGTTCTGTTTGTCCAACTCCTCTCTTTCTCTCTTGGCCTGCATGCTCATCAGCCGCCTGCTCTTGACTGAGCTGATCAAGTCCACCAGCTCTACTTTTACTTCTTTCTTGATCTCTTTCTTTGGATCTTTTTTCTTCTCATCTGTGGCCATGAAAAAAAATACATTGGGGTGTGTCAAAAGCCATACCATTATTTTTACTGAATGCACAATAAATAAACAAAATACATTTTAGAATAATTTATGGAATTTTCAGCTCACATTTAATTTGTTAGATAATTTCAAATTACCTTTGCCCTCAACTTCTTTTTGCTTCTTCTTCTCAGCCTTCTTACGATTGACCTCTTTCAGCATTGCGACGCGCTCCTTCCACAGTTCAGCGGTTCGTTGCTGCATGCCATCAACATGGTCTTCCACCGAGTATGTCATGAGAATGCGGTGGCACAATGCTACCAGCAGGCTGACTTTTTCTTCTGGGTCAAGCTCAAAGACCTCGACAGTTTCAAGCTTCTCCAGGAACTCGCTAGTCACCACATCATCAAAGTCACTCATGGCCAAGTCCACAGACCCCTGACCACTCTCCTCACCTTGAGCATCAAAAGGACGCAAACACAGCCTGGCCAGCTCTGATACAGAGTGCAAAGTAAGGGGGATCTCAGATAAGGGGATATCAAGCTCACTGTAGCCCTCTGCGAGCTCATCTTGCAGCAGCGTTTGAAGTAGCACTACCAGCACACGGTTCAGGTAGTGGAAACCCGAGCGCACTCCGGCCAACGATTCCATCAGAGCAATAGATGTGATGGGATATTTGTCATCTGGCATTAGCAGGCCAGCATAGCAGTGAAGAAACTCCACAACCATAGCAACATCCCCAAACAGGGTGTTGGGCAGTCCCTCGGGCATGTCAACAAGCTTAAATGTCGGCAAAGCCTTGCCCCCTTGGATTTCCTGGTCCTCGTATCTACGCGACTGTTCAAGACGGAGTTGCATCTCCTTCTCGCGACGTTCCTTTGCTTTTTCTCGAAGTTTCTCTTTGAGATCATTACGCCGCTTCTTCATTTCTTCTTGCTTTTCCTCCTCACTCATGGCCGCCCAGCGTCTCTTTTGCTCCAATCTCTCCCAGCGTTTCTCAACCAGCTCTTTCAGTTCATCGGGTAGTCTGTCGCGGTCATCTGGTGGCAAGGCCTTTGCAGCCTTGGAGAGGAGGACAGACAGGAAATTCTTTTTGTCCTCTTTGCCCTTGTTCTCCTTATAGTAACGAAGAAGGTGGAGAGCCATTGGATGTAATGGCTTCCCTAGTTTGGGAGTGCCCGTGCTACTACTGCGGGCTCGTTTTTTGGGGCTGCCTGCAGCAGGGCTCTTGGCAAGATGCAGCAGGGTCATCTGCTTCATCTTTGGTGACTTGGCATTTGCTTTTGCATCTTTTCTAAAAGCTTTAAGAATATCCTTATCACCAGGTGTCTTTCCATCCTTCTTGTCGCCAGATTTTTTAACAGATTTTTGACTGGAAAGACCTGAGCTTGTACCTTCTCCTTTCTTGGGTGTTCCAGAGTTCTTTACTTTTAATGGCGAACCATTCATTTTTATTTTCTATGTGGGAGGTGGGGGGAGCAGAGAAGACAAGTCCATTATGCTTCAACAACACCACAACTGATTACACAGTATCAATGTTTGCATGCAACTGAGTTTACCTGCACATGGCCCCAGATGGTGGGACTAAGGGGCTTCCCGAGAGCATCTTTCTGGCTTTTCCTCTTCTTTTCCCCTTTTTCATTTCCCAAGGTCTCTCCCGGCGTACCGGGTATCTTCTGCCTCTTTCTAGCTTTACCTTCAGGAGAAGTCAAGCTCTTGCGCTTGGCAGAAGGATTCTCAGCTAAAAACTTCAGTCAAACAAGAGCGTGAGCTGATATAATTCACAATTATAAGCATATAAAAAAGAAATGACCAGTGCCGTACCTTGTGTGGGTCGAGAAGAAAGTCACTGAATTTACTGGGCAGATTAAACTTTTTCACCAATTCATCTTCAACCACCCAGGGTGCACTCTCGCCCATGCCCAGCCTCTGTGCATAGTGTCTGATGAAGTAACGGATGATCTCTTTGGTTGGCGGGCGCTCTGTTCTGAAAAGACTGTCTGCTGGCACATCACTGATTACCTGTGGTACAGGTCATAAAGGTTTGTCGTCATTTTGTGTTTAAGTAAGCAACAAAACAGTTCTAAGACCAATAATTGCATAGTAAAAAAAACAAAAAATGTCAACAAGAAAAAAACAACCATACATACCTTGTCCTCACTGACGAGCTTGACGTCGTACTTATGAGGAAGGAACTTGGGAATTACCCACCTCTTCCTTTCTTCCTTCATGGCAGTGGGAAGTTTTCTTGGTGAACGCCGTGCTCTGTCACCTGAAAAAGGAGAGAACAATGCCACTGACATTAAAGTATCAAGTAAAAACACAACGAGCTGTAAAACATGCACTGCAATGCATGGATGTGCATGTTATACCACACATTAATTTACTATGTGGATTAGAATCGCTTTTTTACATACCGAACACAGACCGCGGAATACTTGCAACTCCAAAACAATCCTTTTCAATGAACAAAAAAAAAGAAGAAGCTGTTATTGCACAAACTTACTGAGACTCTCTCTCCTGCTCTCCTCCTCTCTGTGAACAGGTTCTTTCCTCTGGTTTTCTTGACTGGCATTCTCTTTGTCACTGGATGGAGAATCACAGGCACCTTCAAGCTTCTTTTCTCCAGCTTCACCCTCAGGGTTCTCAAGGGCATGAATCTTTACCACCTTCACTTGTAAGCTTTTGCCTTGGCTCACCTGAATTAAAATGTTTGTGAGTATCTTAACTAAGCATCAAGATTTTGATCACACTTTTCCTTATTGAATTTAAACAGACGGATTGAATAGTAATCAAGCATTGAATACTGACCAATGCTTAAGAGGTACTATCTTACAAAACAGACAAGAAATAACTGCAGATTAAACTGACCGTGAAGTCACACTCTTCGCCGACAGCATACTTTGTGAGGATTTCTACCCAGGCCATTTCAACCAGCTTGTCTAAAGACACTGTGTTGTGGTGGACCATCTCCAGGATGGGCTTCTCAAACCAGTGAGGATATTCCTCCTGAAGCCTGCACAGATACAATAGTTAGTCCTTTTTGTAGTTAGAAATAAACTAAAAAAATAAGTATATGTACTTTTCACACATATTACATAGGTAGAAAAAGTGCTCCTAAAAGGCACCATTTAGTGAAATATTTTAATAAACACTATTGATCAATTTATGTGTTTTCTATCACATTGTAGGCATTATACAACCTTACCCTCAATACTGAATTTAGCCTCTAGAGGCAGCAAAATGCATTCACAGATACAATGGACAAGGCTTAACAGAACAGTGAGAAATAATTGCATCTTACAAATCCTTTTGATGCCATGTTGTTTTGTAAGACAGCAAGGGAAAATATATTTACAGTATACTGTGACCCAGACCACCCATTGTATTAGTGTGCAATATCGGAGAACAATCATGTAGTATTTATGCAAACACAATGACATAAGATGCTTCGATGTGGATGTGTTTATCACACTTTCCTCGCCTAAGCTTGTGACTGCCACATGTTTCATTTCCGTTGGCCCAAAGATCCTGTTCAATTAAACAAACTCGTTTTTGTTTTTTTAATATGAAGGCTAAGGAGGGGGGTGTTTTGGTCACTCGTTTGTATAACAATACAATTTAACTAGAGTATTAGCTATGGCCTAACTTTTTAAAAGGGCCATTGGAACGGAAGCTTTTTTTAAATGCTGATGATAACATCATGTAATAAAAAAACATTTGGGTGAATAGTGACCTAACTGGCTAAGATGATGTGTGAAAGAAGCTAGTTCCCTTCTGATGTTTCTCAGGCTTACAACTGTCACATGTACTGTAAGCAGAAGTTTTGTAGTTTTTAACAACATTATTCTTATCAGAGCATCGCCTAAGTTGAACAATTAATGTACAACCTACATTTGCTGTAGTGGGGGAGTCTTTAAACAGCCATTAAAATTAGCAACTTACTTGCCTCTCATTAAACTATGGCCTCCGAACACTTCAGTTTTTCAACAAATGCATATAACAATAGTCTATTTTTATGCACAACTGTGGCTTACAATTAAAATATAGTTCCCAACAATTACGGAAGCTTGAGAGCAGAAAGAAGCATCACAATGTAGTTTTAAATACGGCTCGTAATCTGGAGCAACTTCTACATCACTGCATAATTCTGTGCTTTGTCATGACACATATCTGCTGCACATGTGGTTCTTGTGACAACGCCATACTGTGAATTTTGTCCTTTTTTTTTTTTTACATTTCCATTTCACTGATTGCAATAAGCGAGCTTTTCTAAGACCACAGCAGTGTTAAGATGACTCGATCACACGCACATCCTCCAAAATAGAAAGAGAGGTGGAGCGCTAGCGTTATCCAATCACAGCACAGCTGAAAGCCTCACGACCTTCACTAGTCTGGGAGCACGGCTTTGTCTTCACACTTGTGAGATACTGCCACAACATTGATTTTAAAATTACAGACAACTGGAGATTGTGGCTAAAAAGTGAAACACTGCTTGCAAGTCATTTACACTTTGGTTTCATTATGACATCTCCATGAACAATCCGTATGATCATATTTGTACCACTACCACTCAGAATGTTACCATTGTACCTTTAAACACACACACAAGCGCAAGAATCAATACTTACAATTCTGTGACTTCTTGTTCCTCCTCCCATGCTTCTTTGTGTGTCAGCTGAATGCTTCCAGTGCTCTTGCACGTCCAGATGCGCTCTTCATACCTCTTCAAGCGGGCCTCATACTCACTATTGTCATTTTGTCAAGGACAACTTTTATATACACGAGCCATCTAGGATTCATGTGGTCACAAAACATCAGTCAAAAAAGAATCATGAACTTCATTAACACTTGGATTAATGTGGGGTTCAGTTTATGAACAAATACATTAGGACAATCCTAAAAGGAAGAATTCTGACTTAAGTCTATCAGACTGATACTGAATTGTAAATAAGTAATTGTTTTACCGTGTCTGTGAATATTACAAGTGCTATACATGTGCTCATCTGTAGTATCACCGCAGACTGTGCCAAAAACTACTCTAAATGGGAAAGTAACGGGCTGTGTCCTTCATGCAGGTATTCTGTACTATCTTCAGTCATCATAACTACACCTCGAGTTGTAACTTAGAGTTGCAAAATCACACTTGAGACTTTGCGTTAACTGATATGAACAGGCTATGGTGACATAACACCAACATTAGCATTGTGCTAGCGCACCCGGTTCGCCATTATCTTTGACAGCCGATTCACAGAAGCTACGTAATAGGGGCGCTTTCGGAATATATTCGATATTGAACTGATGAATCCAGCTTTTAGTAATTTGTTGTTTTTAGCAAACGCGTACAGAAACTAACACGGTCGCCAACGAGAAGTAACAGTGCACGGGGAGCAGCTAAAACGATGGAAAATGTCAGATCATAACAAATTATTATACGCAGCTGCGCACATTTGTACACGGGAATGTGTGATCTAACACCCTCATCAAGGGACCAAAGGCTGATGACGTACGGTTCCAAATTGATAAGATTACCAGCATCTAGTTTAGAGGATACTCTTTGTTCCTGAAGGCCTCCTTGGTGTGCTCGATGATGTAGACCTCCTCTCCTGGGCCTGGCGGCTCAGCTAACGGCTTAGCTAATGGATAAGGCTTCCGGCCCAAAAGCGGCGCCATTGTAAATCAAATGGCGGCTGTGCAATAAAATAATCACTTTAACACTCTGGTGTAAAATAATATGACGTTAGTTTGTATCACAGCGCCTGATAGCATGTATCACGTTTTCACCGGTAGGCCTGGAACTCAACGTGCAGCAGCTCGCGGGCTAGTTAGTAGCCAGGTTTGCTATCGCGTTGCAAAACAAAACAGTGTCCCTTCTTCCTCGCCTCCTCATCGAATTCTTCTTCTCTGCTTCAGCAGTGATGCCATAGCTGTTCCGAGGACATTCCCAAACACACACAAGCGTTTTATTCTTGTGTCGAGGTATTTGGCGAACTTTTATCTTTTCGCTTGACCTGTCAGGATGCGATCCAAGCCGAAGTCAAATTCGCGGCAACAGCACACAGTCCAGCAGGAGGTCTGGCGCGAAGAACAATTCACTCGACTGTACAAGCCGAGGTCTCGGTCTTTCTTCAACTTCCCGACTGGTCCTTCTTCGTTTTACGAAAGAAAAAAAAGCCTAATGTTGGTAGCTCTTAAAAATGATGTCGTGAAGAGGTTAATTCCTTGTCCAAATGGCGGGAGTTTCACGAACACCGGCACTATTCCGCACACCCTTGACTCGTTTCCCCGGCAGCAACCAGCGTAGCAACAGAGAACCGCCCTCTCTTGGCAGCCATTGGCTCTCTTTGCGAGGCGGCGTTGTCAAACTGGCCTGAAGTGGCGTCCTATTGGCTGTCATTGAATGTTCATTGTTAGTCAAGAACAACCCAACATTTGGAACATTGCAAGACAAGCATTTCGATTATTTTATCAGTATCACAAATACACAAAACGGTAACAGCCTCATAAAGCAATGCTATAATTAATTCAGTGATTGTCTCAGCGTCTGATTAAGAACAAATTCAAATTAAATTTAAATTAAAACATGTTTATTATGGTTAAAGCATCCATTATAAACAAGTGCAGAATTGGAAAAAAATAAAATAACAGCATTTTAATTGTGTTTAGCTAAAAAAAAAAAAAAGATATGCTCATCAATGGTATCACGATTGTCTCTCAAAGCATGAGCTACACATTTAACTCATTTTCAAAGCGTACTGCAATTAAAATCAATAATGCACAATGATTGGTAAATATGCGAAGGCAAACGTCAACAGCATAAAGACACACTTACATGTAGTCTTGTACAATATGTAAATGGAGAGCACAGCACACTGTCCATATTCATCAGTTTAAAAATACGTCAACAAGCTTAACGTTTAGCAGGGAATGTTGCGTTGTCAGTTATAGTATATCAATGAATAGAACATTTGTCGTATGTACACTCAACGGCCACAAGATTAAGTGTTCCACAATCTTATAATAACCAAAAATTCCACCCCCCTTCCCCCAAAAAAAAAATCTTCGTTTTTGACAGTGCCCAATACATATTTAACAATTGCTGACACCAGTGGTTGTAATTTACAGTGTAAAGCTGCACTCATCACAAAGAGGTATCTCTAATATTAATTTTGTGCAGTTTACATGACAAAAATAACACAATGGATTTTTTTTTAATGATGTAATTCAGCTCACTGCTGCAAACTACAACAATAATACTGTACTATTACGGTAAATTAATACTATAGATTTGACATGATGGGTAACGTAGCAGCTTATCACACTATAAAAACGCTAAGCTCTTCAACTGGGCTGCATTACTTTCGTATTAAGCCATAGTCAGCTATTATCCCTTCTCAAACTAACATCTGCATTATCCATCCATCCATTTTCTTAACCGCTTTTCCTCACAAGGGTCGCGGTGGGCGCTGGAGCCTATCCCAGCTGACTTCAGGCAATAGGCGGCGTACACCCTGAACTGGTTTCCAGCCAATCACAGGGCACACAGAGACAAACAACCATACTCACAATCACACCTATGGACAATTTGGAGCGTTCAATTAACCTGCCATGCATGTCTTTGGAATGTGGGAGGAAACCGGAGTACCCGGAGAAAACCATCTGCATTATGTGTTTCAGTAAATGGACAGACAGGCAAAACAAAGATGTTGTTGTGAAACTCCTCTACAAAAGTTATTTCATGTTTCCAAGGTGTTATTCCAACTGCGGCATGTTCGTTTCACAGCAACAACGCAAACACTTACTGGTGTCCAAATATCCAAAATGTGGTCTAACAAAGTAATTTGTGGTTCCTTTTAATCTAAGCACTTTTATCTTTGAGTGTATCACTGCATGTTAGAACCAGACAGTCAAAGATTCCATTTATGTTGTGGCCCCAAAATTTGGAAGTTGGGAGTATTTGATGAAGAGATACTTGCCCATTTCCAGATAATTATCAAGGTACTCATGCACAAAACACTAAACTAAGGGGTGGGACACTGTTGCATAAAATCTTCTTGCTTGACATACAATTTGTGCATACTGTATGTGTGCATTGGCTCTGTGCGCAGGCAATAAGATATGACAGTTTACAGAGACGCTATCTTGTAGTAATTAATATAAGTATATTCAATTTAGAAAAAAGCCCAAATATGTATGTGTATACATAGATAATAAAAGTACAAGGTCAAATTACAGATTACTAACTGTGGACCTCTGATACAGAACAGATTAGGTTGTGCAGGTGTACCAAGTGAAGTGCAAGGTGAATGCATGTGAAACAAACAACAGAGCCTTAAAACCTGAAAGTTCAACATTCAGCTGAAGTGAAAATAACTGTGGACAGGTTATGTGTACATCTTCACATAGAAAACTATCTTAAGACAGCATTTTCTCTTGTGCAAATCTTCTTTAAAGGAGGTGCTCCTGATTCGTCTGATTCTTCCTGTGGAATAGAAAAAAATAGACACTTAGCATCACCTTTACATAATGTCACTGAGACAAATGCTGTTTTTAATCAGTTAAACCGCTTAAGGAAAGTGGTATGAAACCTGTGTGTGTATGGCACTTCGTCTGGCACTTCCTGACGACAGAAGATCCTCCTTGATCAGAGTTGGAGGCTCATCTGCTCCATCCTGTCCAGAGTGAACTGGATCTGGAGTCATTAGGGGACATCAGCATCAATTATGTGCTGACAGTGTCAAAATGTGTATTTCTGCTTTTGATTAATATTAACACATAGATCAAGAAAATCCCAGCAAACGTCCCTTTCACATAAACACTTTAAAGTAGGAGAATTGTGAGAAGGTCATTAACCTACCATCCACGCTCTCCTGTCCAAGCATTGGTGGTTGGGAGTCTTCAGTTCGAAGACTGGAAGTATGCGGAGGGCTGACCTGCTGCGAGCTAGAGTTGCTGCTGCTGTTATCCATTTTAGGGTGGTAAACATCAGACAGAAAGCTCTGGTTGCTGTTTTCATCTGATGTAAAGAACACAATATTCACACTGTGCATTAAATCAACTCGTGTTTGGTCATACTGTACTTCTCATCACACCATTAGACTCACCAGTCAAATCTGGCAAAGAGTTAGTGTTTTCAAGGACCACGTCTTTTAACCCTCTGGTTTCTCCACCAGTAGATTTGGCGCGATAGATCTGATATTAGAAATGACAATGATGAAGTCAAACACACAAATAATATAGAACAGGGAATCCTCAAATAATATATAATTGAAACGCCACCTGCTTTGTTTCTGTCACGGGCACCCACTTGAATATGCGCAAGGACGTGTCGCCAACAGTCACCCATTTTTTCTCCCTGGGGATTAAAGTAGTTTGTCTATATTTAGACAAAAGCTAACAATGATCTCCTCTAATCGGTTCAATTTGATCCTCGACAGATATAGATGGTCACGTTTTTTGTGTACCCAGATAAAGTACTTATCTCTAGAATGAATGTCACGCTGTCATATACAAATGATCGTGTTTATTATTATCATTGTGAAACGTCAACTGAATCGAGGTCGTAATTAGTTGTGCAGAGCTGCAGCCATATTGACAGCTCCTGGCGGAAAAAAGAATCCGATAGCCCCGCCCTTTTTCACAAACAGGGACACCGATTGGCTAGACGCTATGTCAATTATCTAACTTTTCCGACTGAAGTTAGTTGAGCGACGTAGCAGCTAACGACTGACGGTCCGCTGAAGCATTTCCTCTATATTGTAAACTAGACAGCCTACGTACCATTTGCGAACTTTCTCGATTGCGGCCAGAACCTTTTTAATGTCGTCCTTGGCGCGACTCCGGGTCTCAGCGCGGCCTGAACGTCCCGACATCTTGACGCTGATATGAATCATCTAATGATGCATGAGGAAAACTTCAGGCCTAGCCCCCGCTTCTTCTATACTGTGGTAGTCTCGCGAGAATCTCCTATGAACTCTTTATTCCCCCAGCCCCCCTCCCCCCTCCTTTTCTCGCATATGTGCTTATATGCTAGTACAGTACAGTACTTTACACTGTACTGTACTACCCACAGTATTTAAGTAGTAAAGATAGATAGATGGATGAATTGAAGTACACATACTATGCTTCATTATTATCAGAAAGCGGCAGTGGTGATGGCGTCACATTTGAGTTCGCGTAGCGCCATAAATGCGTATATTTATTTGAAATATTTATATTACAAATAATGTTATTGGATTGGTATTAGCTAAACAAGTGCTACGGAATTTTTCCAAAAAGAAATTTGAAATATGTATATCTCTTTTTGGAAGTACACTTAAAATATATATTTTATATAAATTCCAGAGATGTTACACACACACACACTCTCACACACACACACGCACACGCACACACACGTATATATATATATGTATATATATAATGTGTGTGTACAATATTCATATTATTTCAAAGGAAATGTATTAAAAGAAGTATCACGTTGTTTGTTTAACTGTAGCATTCCTTATCTTAAGTACACCCAAAACAACAACAAAAACAGCCTGTATTGTCCGTTTATAGATATCACAGGACCAAAAATAATTTTTCCGTGACCAAAAATGTACAGTGCTTAAGTAAGTGTGTGGAAGAGACAGCCCACAAAAATTAGCTCACATGAAAGAGTAAAGAAGAAAGAAGATTTGACAGTGCAACTGTTCAGCTTAAAATTTAAAAGAAAATAAAAAGACAGATGCAGGGTTTGTACCATCGTTGCTTCGCCCAGCTTGAAAGTGGAGGTAGGCCTAAAGTACGTTGTCACATACATATAATTCTCTTAAAATAACATTAGATTTTAGAGCATTTGGGTATCGACAGTCAGGTTGCAGGCATTATGTTATCCGTTTTTGGCTACAAACCCTGCAGTCATCCGTTGGGGGATAGAGTCTGGAAGCACTACTATGACCCTTATTGATATGCAGAAAATATCCAGCAGATAAAAAATGTTTGTTAAAATAATACTTAAAAAAATAATAAATGACAGACTGGATGTAGTACTACTAGGAGCACGATCTGGGAAGTTAAGATTCTGGGGCGCGTACAATTATGTGTACGTTATGTTTTTTTTGTTTTGTTTAACGTAGTGCATGTGTCTATTTATCAGTAACCATTATAATATAGACGTATACGTTCAACATATTTTAAATAGCGTGTGTTTCAAGTCCACAACTTGGTCTATTTATCACATTGCCGTCTTTGTCCTGGTGGGGGTAGTATTGAGCCATGCAGAGCAGAGCCGTATGTGGCGAGAGTTTTGCCAACTCTGCTTCGGCAGGGTAACAAGATGGCGTCCATATGTAATGAGACCAGCAGTTGACCAATCACGCTGTGATTGGTCACGCTGTTATTGGTCAACTGCTGGTCACATGACATAAGAACGCCATCTTGTTACCCTGCCGAAACCGAGTTGGTCAAACTCTCTCTATATACGGCTCTGATGTAGAGTGTACATAGACAAATAACAACTTTATCTTGTAATTGAAATATGCCATAAAAATAGGCAATAGACAGTTTATTTATCCCTGAAGAGTAGACCTTACAATACGAGAAGTGCTTTATTCAACAAATATTCAACCAAATGTCAGCCCTTAAAATTAGTTTGAGATGCATTTCATACCTTGGTGTAGCTGTTTTTGAGCCTTGTGGCTCTAGACCAGAGGTGGGCAATCTCGGTCCTCGAGGGCCGGAGTCCTGCAGGTTTTGGGAGGTTTCTCACTTCCAACACAAGCTGATTCCAATCAACAGGATCACTATCAGGCTTAGGCAGAGCTTGATGATGAGCTAATGATATATCAGCTGTGTTGGAGAAGGGCAGCATGCAAAACCTGCAGGACTCCGGCCCTCGACTAAGGTTCACCAACCTTTTTGAAGCTGAGAGCTATTCTCCTCTTTGTACTGATTATGTGTAGGACTACCAGTTTGAGAAACACTACTGTATGCAATAATTTGCTCTAATTAACTATTTAATGTCATTATATGATATTAGTAATTATTATATTAATTTATTTGAAGACACTGCTCATGTTTATGAATTGTCAAAAATAATTAGGAAACAGAGAATATTAATGCTGCACTACACTATTATTGCCAGTGTTTACATTTTCAAATGGTCACTTCAACAACATTCCTAGGAAATCGCGGAATGTCCCATCACTGTTTAGCTATTTTTAGAACAGGCCTACGAGATACTCATGTGGTCTTTGGGGGCTACCTGGTGCCCACAAGCACCACATCAGTGAGGTAACCCCTGCCTAGAGTTTAGTGTGCTGTGTCGATTTCTAGAAGGAAGGGAGGAGAAAACTGAGTGTCTGGTGTGGCAGGCGTGCCACTGGCTTTCTGCAGTAGTCTGCCAGCGTAGCTGTCTCTGAGGATGTGCATCCACTCTGCTTCTTTCACCACCAACTGCAAGTCCATTCTTTCCTTGGCAGTACAGCTGCTAAACCAATTTGTGATAGTATCAGAAGGCCCTCCTTGGTAACTGTTTAGAAGTATATCAGCAGCTGTTGGGGTAGCTGCGCTTGGCATAGTTTCCCAAGAAAGTACTTTAAAGTTCTTTACTACCACATAAAGTACTTTCAAGTACTTTAGCAACTTTGGCGTGCTTTCCTCACCTAATGGAAAATGTTGGTTAGGTCTGTAGATATATAGACTCTGAGGCAGACCTTACCTTGTCTACCAACATCTCCCATCAGGTGAAGAAAGCATAGCAAAGTCAGGAGTGACGGACTCAATGTCCGTTGGTCCGTCACCGACGGACCCCAGTTTTGCTGACGAATGACGCGAAACTTGAAAAAATTGGCGGACTACGTAATCATGGACGTGTTTGCGTCCGTCAGTGTAAACAAATCACAGACTTATACACACACAAATGGACTAAAATGTCGCTTACTCACATCGGAGAAAGTGAAACCACCGGCGACCATCTTGCGTAGCCACTCGCCAAGCGAGTCTAACTTTACTCCACAGAATTTAGCTCAAGACTTGTTCTAAAGCACATGTGTCAAGATCCGGTCCTCAAAGGACTGAGTACTGCATGTTTTCGAGGTTTCTCTATTTCAACGCATCTGAGTCAATGATCAGGGCAAATATCAGGCTCCTGCAAAGCTTTCTGATGAGCTTAAATATGAATCAGCTGTGTTGAACATGTGAAACCTCTAAAACATGCAGGACTCAGGCCCTCGAGGACGGGACTTTGACACCACTGTTCTAAAGCCTTGATTTGGCGGAATGCCGTTTTAAACATTGATCAAATTGTTTTCAAATTGTCCTTGTGACAAGGAATACTGTTTGCAAGTATAAAAACGGTTTGCATTCAAGGCTCAAGGCTCAAGGCTTGTGACCTTGGGGTCTACTCGTGGCCAAAATAGATCTACTTCAAGTGGCATTCATCAACAAGCCACCAACGGACAAACAAACCACTTGAAAGATACTCAACGCTTTCAGTCTTGTTCATTTCATTCCCTCGTTTGTTTACATGGGCACTTTCCAGTTTCACTTTATTGATTTTATTCAGACATGTTCACAAACCATTTACTCAAAAAACATCATACATGTTGGCTGAAACGGAAACGTGACAAAAAGCTTCAAAACCCTTTATGTCAAATTTCTTGAAAATGTTTTTCTTCAATTACAGAAATTGTGCTTACGCTTCACATTGCTGGCACTTACACACTTGTGGACTGAATGGCGTGAAGATGTCTCACGCTGACATTGTCATACAGTTGCATGGCTAATGTAAACAGTGGACAAGGAACAAAATGTGGCAGCACCAAACGCTCAAAGAAACAAACTAAAGTAGCAGCGGTCAGACGGCGACGTCATCACATCAGCTTGACACTGTCAATGATGCGCTCCACACCTCCAGCCACCTAACGCTTCGCTGGTAGCTAGATATCATTGAAGGTCAGGTGGAAAGCGTTATGATCACACCGAATGACAATATGGACAGTGACGAAACAGCGCTCACGTCAAAAACAGAAAGCTCAGACATCTCCACTTGTTCCCACATCAACCATTGCAAATGTTGCAAGGGGATTTTTTGGATTTGACCAATGTCGAGCCTTTTTCCTGCTTCCTGGACGATTGGAAGAACTTGGCAGGTTGGAGTGAGTACAAGTGCCGACGTGCGCATTTATTTGCGTCAAGATGGGACGCCGACGTGACCTTGTGAAGTCGATCCCGGGTCCAAAGGGGCGCATTCTGGGAAAGGCCTCAGTCCGCGGCTGGCCTCACAAGTTGCTCTCTTTGGAAGTTAGCATGATGCTTGCAAAGATCAACTTGAGGCACAGCGCCACAGCATCGTTCTTGTCGTTGTCGAGCTTACGCACCAGAAGGTTGACCGTGAGAGTGCCGCACAAACACGCCAAGATAACACAGGTTTCTTTGCTGGGGGCAAGGGGCGCCGCCCATTACCCATCCACAACATTGAAATTAGCTTGTCCTCTGATGAGGAAGGCTCCGGTTGACGCTAAGACCGCCGTTTGAGCGCCACTCGAAATCCACCGAGGTACGCAACAGAGGAAGATGACAAGCGCACAAACATTTCCACACATGTCCTTAATCAGGTCCTCTTTTGGACGTAGCTGATCACTTTGCAGTTTTTGTCGCAGGAACGCTGACGTTCTCATAGCTCAAAATGTACGGTTGGTTGTGGGGAACATCCCAAGTGGTGGACGGATGATGTGCTTGAAATTTGAAGGTGTTCAAAAAGCGGGAGAGTAAAAATGCTTTCCAGGGTTCACAGCGCAAAACCGTTGACTCACCGAGGTGGCAAACATGACCAGCAGGCACAAGCAGGTGACGTCGTGGGAGGAGCACAATCTCTGACTGGTGGTTGTTGAGCACATCTCTGGCTCCCGATTGGTCGGAGTCAGCAGGTGGGAGGAGGGATTGGGCTCAGGACAAGTGGGGCAGTTACAAGGAGCAGGATTACAGGTGCAAGGAGCAGGTTCAGGACAAGGAGCAGGTTTACAGCTACAAGCAGGACATGGGCCCTGATCTGAAAGGAAACATTTATGAGAGAGCACTTTAGAAGACATGCAAATGTTTTTGTTGTTCATGCACTTCGACATTTGGCCATGAAGTGGCCAATGGACGCTTTTGGATGGGATAGGACCTGGTTTTACTGCGCCAGTCACGAAACTCTTCTCAATATCCAAAGCGTCAAAGAAAACAAACCGAGCCCGACTTTGCTGTGACGTCTTTCACCATCACTTGCTCGCATGCTGGCGGGCGACTGTGACTAATCCTAGACGCATCCCTGAATCTCAGCATCGTAGCAACAAGGTGTGGACTCACCCAAGGCAAGCTCGCAGATGAACCTCTTATCACGTTTGCATGGGAACTTGTTCCAGCTATTCTCCACTGTTGATGATTTGGACATTGCAACGCAGTCTCTGCCATTCTTGCGAGTATCCTACCTGGGCCTGAAACAGTCTTTGACCCAGAGCCGGTGGTGCCAAAAAGCCGTGGCAGACAAGAGCTCGCCAGCCAGCGGCTTTTCCCTTCGGCCACAAGGAATCCCAGGGACGAGCCGCCAGCCTGTGCACACGATTCAACCACGTCAAGTGACACTTGCTTCCCAAGACATACCGGCAAAAAGCGGACAAATACTCAATATGAAGAACATAGAGTACGGTCTTGTGAAACCGCCAGGTACGGTCTTGCTCAGAACGTAGTCGAGAACATTCTTCCTAAGAATGTGATTTTTTTTGTAAATTGGAACAGCTGCATGTGTTACCCTACTTGTTAACTCCCAAAAATCAAAGGCATGCACATCCTTGCAAGCCCATATCCACACTCACTCACAACAAATAGGCCAGGATGTGTTCACGGCACGCAACGCACTTTGTAGTGCTCAATGGCAGTCATTTAGTTGCCACCGGAAAACTATCGTAATTGCACTAAAATACAATAAATGACACTTCAAACCTCGACGATAGATTTACACTCTGACAATTCAACTCCACTTTACTTTTGGCGAACGCAAAGTCAAGCCAAAAAAAAACAAAAAAGGCCACTTCCATCCCAAGTGAATATTTGCTCACCTGCACAGGTCATACACAGGTCCAAGATGACGAGCAGCGTCGCGGGGAGTGATGTTCTCATGCTAACTGGACTCGCCTGTGGCTGCCAAGCTCAGTCAAAAAAGCAGCAGATGATCCAAGTGATGATGATGCGGCTGTTGTGTTCGAACTCTACCTCCAGTTCCTCCCGTCCCCTGGACACGAGGCAAGTCAATAAGAATTGATGATGCCGTTCGTGTGATCTACTGGGCTGAGGAGAAGGAGAAGGCTGCGACCGCATGCATGGTAACATTAAAGCATCCATCCATTGTCCGAACAAGGGTCGCGGGAGTGCTGGAGCCTCTCCCAGCAAATAAGTCAAAATAACATCAAGTAAATAATGGCAGCTCAAGCCAACTCATCAAAGCTTCAACACGTCAGGAGGAAATGATGACACTTGAGTTTTAGAACCATTCGATGACTGAATGGATCTTCTATGAGTCACAAAGTCCATTTGACTTAACCGACTTCAAAAGTCTTTCAGGGTGAGCTAATCAATCAATCAGCATGCAATTGATTGGCGATGAGAAAATGACAGAAAGGAGAAGGAATGATGATCCCGATCAAAAAAAAGTGTGCACACCCCATCTTAACGATTCACCCCGAGAATAATTGAGGGGAGAAAAACAACCCAAAGTCAAATCACGTTAAATTTATTTCTATAGTCCTTAATCGTAAAAGAGTCTCAAAGGGTTTCACACACCCACAATTGACAAATATTAACAACATCCCCTGATCTTAACCCCAAGAGGGTAAGGAAAAACTCCAAAAAGCCCATCAGGGGAAAAATAAGAAACCTTGAGAAGGGACTGCAAATGTGGGAATCCCCCTTCCAGGCTGAACAGGCTTGCATGGATGCCAAGTGGGCAATATGCTTTACAACGTGAACTAGAATAGTGCACACATACAAAGCACACATGATAATGTTGTGCACGCCCATCTTTTTTTCAACCTTTCACTCAACATCATTTACTTCCAATTAAAAATGCCCAAAGTGTCATTGGCGTGTTTTGCTCGCCGCGGGTCAAAAATCATTTCTCAGGAGGCCTTCGTTTTATTGAACACTTTTTGGAACCTTTAGTGAAAAGCAAAAGGAAGCTTCACTTTCCAACCAGGTGTCTTGGACTGTGATGCCAGCATACTTTGCATTTGGGTCCTGTCTATGCTCCAGACTTTGGCAAGATCAGTTGGACAAAAGCTCTGGTCTCTCCCCGTTGCTGATTCGAGGCCTCCATTGATCTGCGGACGCTTCCTTCCCCCTATTTGGCTAATGAGTGCATTTGAACTTTGATCTATTTGCTCTCTCTTAACTTAGAGAACACACAACTCTGGAAGGGTACGAACGTGGAGTCCTCGGGTCATGTGATCATGGGGGCTCAAAAAGGGAAGCTGGCATGAGGCACCTCCTGGAAATCGCAGCAATGTTTCTTCAACAACAATACATTTCACAGACACATAAATACAAATACTTCTGATTAAAAACAACAACAGGATCCATTTGGACAGTGTTGGCAACTTGGCGACTTACTCACTAAATCGAGCGACTTTCCAAAGTCTCTTGGCGACTTTTTGTGTCAAAAGCGACTAGCGACAAATCTAGTGACTTTTTCTGGTAGACAAAGCATTTATAGCTATTAAATTTTTAATAGCTACTGCCATTTGTGACCGAAAAATAAAACTGCACACTCTCCTCTCACGTACACAATAAGCACATGACGTCACATCAGTCATCTGCAAACAGAGGGTGGGAAATTCAAACCCGAATCCAGTCTGAAAACTATTGGCCAGAGGCTTGCAGGAGTACACTTTGTGAGCAGCTAAGTTGTTAATCTATTTAATGCGAAGATGTCTCATAAATGATCAAATAAAAAGGAAATTCTAAAGATATTTTTGGGTAATTGTTGTCACCTGTTGATGAAAAATTAAACTGCACACACCCAGTCATAAATATTACAATGAGCAGTTTTAAGTCATGAAGATATTTTGAGAAGTAATAAGATGGCCTATTTCAAAGGCAAAATATTTTTTTTTATAAACGTAAAAAAATAAAATTAAATAAAAAAGAAGAAAGTTAATTTGTAGTTCTAAATATATTTACGGTGTTTTGTTGTTTTTAAACCTAACTTTTTGCCTCTCCCACTATGTTTCCCCCCTCTTCAAGCAATCGGCTTGATGATACCATAAAATACCGACCAATGAGAGGAGCCTGTGGGCGGGAATGGTTGGTCCTCCAGCTGGTGGCTGCCAACGCTGGGACTGGGAGGAGTTTTTGCCCGTTGCTAGAGGGAAAAATTCCAAGAGCGACCCTGGTCAATAAATACATAAGCTGCCTTTGGTGTTTATTTATAAAGTGTTGTATTTTCCATCGTATTCTTATTAGTACATTTACATTGTTGTTTCTTTTCTTGAAACGGTCAGAGGTCGTACACATGTGTTTGGCTGCAGGCAGCAATGCGCATGTGGGAATTTGTTAAGTCACAAGAAGAAGGATACACACACTATTTCCGTTATGTCGGTTTGGCCTCACAAAATAAAATCGTTTAAAAATAGCATCATTCAAATTATAGACCCCCTCTGACGAAAATTGACATTTTAGTTTTCTTTGGCTATGATCATGTATCATATTGTATTTACTACTTTTGTGCTAACTGTAAAACAATGGGCGGGGAGTGTTTACTTAAGGGAACTAATGTGTGTTGTTTTTATTTTGAAATAATAGAAGGTAGAAGAAGCTTTCAATCTTGTGAAGATGCACTTCAACTGCTGCTGTCATTGACTGGGGTGTTTTTTACAGAGGCCAATGGTCCGTTGAACGGAACGACGAGTCCAGTACAGCAATGGACTGCTCCCCGCCATAGTTAATGTAGTTTTCTTGTTTTTACACTCGAGTTTCTCAACGATCGCCTTTTTCTTG
The DNA here is from genome assembly GCF_051991255.1 of Vanacampus margaritifer. Classification (NCBI taxonomy): domain Eukaryota; kingdom Metazoa; phylum Chordata; class Actinopteri; order Syngnathiformes; family Syngnathidae; genus Vanacampus; species Vanacampus margaritifer. The sequence continues at coordinate 13,724,591 of NC_135436.1, forward strand.
GCGTGTTTTATCAGCCTGAGACGATGGATCGAGTGAAAAACTCCATGCAGCAAGTACCCAACGCCATCCCTAAAGTGATTCGACGCACTGGAGGCGCCAACAGTCTGGAGCTGGAGAAAGAAAACTTTGAGAGAGGACAGGTGTGTAACACAACAGACAACACATTTTCATGACAGCTAGATTAGTCGTATTGTAAAGTGGGGATGTACGATGGTAATGAAGGCAAAACAAACGTGTCCGAAATGATAGAGAATATATATAAAAATAACCCCATGTTTTAGATGTGTGACAGTGACACATTATGCAGATTTTCTGCACCAAGCATGTCGGTGCTGTGTTCATTGTCAGTCACTGTTTGTGATCAGCAGATACCAATGAGTACCCACAACAAAAGAGCTGTTGAAATGTAGGTCAGTGGCCTTTCGAATTCAGATAATTGTACTGTTTAGCCTACCAGCTGGATACAAACCGTGCATGAGCGTTGTGTATGACTTTCTACCCTCACTACACAAGGATCCATGCCAAGCCAGACCTGCATTGTCATAAGGGCAATGAATGAACATGTGCTGTTGGGATGAAGATGCATAGCAACAACAAAGATATGACTTGATCACTCATGCTCCCATTGAGCATGCATGCTGCTGTTGTGTTATGGATCCTTCTGTTTCCTGCCTGGTAGTCTTACTCTTACCCTCTCCCGCTGACCAGGCACAAGGGGGGTGGGGGTTAAGTAGGTCAAATGAATCAAGGCAGCCAAACTGCTGCTGCTGTCCCGTTTATAGACACTATTAGACATTGCGTTTGAATGTGAACAGCATCGATCTGACCCGCCTGCGAATAGTCTGTGTCATGCAGTTGACAACCCCCTTGCACCTCACACACTTCTCTCAGGCAAGACAGCAGCAGCCAGGATTAGAAGGATTGTTCCAAGCCACGCGTGGTCACTAGGTCACTGTCAGGCTCCTACGTCATATTCCTTGGAAGTATATCCATCCATTCATTTTCTACCATTCTTTAGGGTCATTGGTGAAGGTGTAGTCCATCCTCGCAATTTTGGGTGAGAGACAGGATGCACTGACCACTCACCAATCACAGGGCACATGCTGTATAGACGAACATTCACAACAGTGGGCGGTTTTGAGTCTTTAATCAACCTAACAGAGACACATGCAAGCAGCAATGTTAGAGGAGTGATTTGAACCCAGAAAATGACTGTGCGACAAATACGACACTAGTCACATATAATGACCAATCATGGCTCAGCTTTAGAAAACAGGTGAGCCGTGATTGGTCGTTACTTGAGCCCTGAGCAACTGTGATGTCATTTTCAGTCGACAGCAAGTGGCAAAATGGCCACTCCTGAGATGGATTAAAAATGGCTGGACACACACAAGATTAATCAGAATACCGTCTTTAGAGTAGTCGGGCTGCATTGAACATATTATTTAAAGAATATTTTGGGTTGACTTCAACTTTAAGCTGCCTAAATAACAAGTACCGTTAAGTGCACCCTGCTGAGTCACAGTGAGAGAAGAAAGTACAGCACAAATTGGAGATGAGGAGCATTATGGTGAGGAGCCTGTGCTTCGAAAAGGGATCAGCATCCATTGTCTGCACTTGTTTCAGATTCAGGGCGAGTGCTGCTAAATAAGATAATAGCATCTTTATTCAGTTAACCCTTTGTAAATTTGAATTTCCTGGGTAAATTGTAGCTTGAATCATTTATCCTAAAATGATAATCCCTTCATTGCGTGAAAACTGTACATATTCTTTGTTGGAAAATAGTGCTTTAAAAATGCAGATGTTTACCCTAACATGAGAAATATATTGATCAAAATGATCGTGATTATGATCGTGATTGTTTACTTTTTTGCCTCCTGGCTGATTTTTGACTGGAGCCGAGTCAAGTGATGGCAGAAATCAATGAATCCTCTTTTTTTCGTGGCAGGGGATCAACGAGAGATAATCCATCTGATCTGTTTTGTTCTAAAGCCGCCTAAATCTGTTGTGTAGTCGATTTCACCTCTTTTGTTGTAAACCAAATTAATCTCTGTGTGGTTTAGATCTCTGCGTTGCCTGTCATCAAGTACAATCAGAGGAAGCATTACACATTCTCCACATGGAAGAAACATAAACAAATATACTGTAACAAGTCTAAATCACAACTATTGTTTGATACGCAGTCATAGGCATTTGGACTGTAGTTGACATGATTTGAGAGAGAATGGTGAACAATAGCTTCTTGTGTCCATCAATTTAAATACAAAACTGTTCTGCATTGTTTGTGCAAGCCCACACTGGGATTGGCATTGTCATGACTGGCTGTCAGTTGGACTCGTCGTTAATCATTTCCTTTTCGACTTGCATGCTTTGTCACATAGGCTAGATTAATTGGTTATTGTTTAGCTTTTCTGGCAAAGAAGGATAAAACAGTTTGACTTACATTAACTATCTTAACTAACTTGATTTAACCTTCTCAAAATAAAAATGCTCAAACTTGCTTTAGGTATGCAGCAAAAAGTTTTCTTATTTAACTTAAATACAATATTACAAACGCGCACACCGGCCGGGCTACAGGTTTGTGTATACAGCTTTGTATGTCATTTTGCAATTTTGGAGCCACTTTCCTGTCACTTAGATTAAGCGGGGTAAACTACCAGGGAGTGCTTTAAATCCTCTCTGTCACTGTGTTCTGTGTCCACATGGGATATAAGAATGGATGAGGGTGGCAAGATGGCGCATAGTGCTTGATTTTAACAACCTGTTTGGCCTCATTATGGCAGCTGACTCTTCCCTTTAGTTTAGTATTTGGATGTTAACCGCAAATAGGTTTGTTTCAGACATGTTTTTATGTTCTTTGTGGATTCACTATTGTGCCTGTGAGTGTGTAAGTAGAAGCATGTGTTGTTACTGCTTTATGTTTGTTGTTTATGCTGAAGATATCTAGTCACTCCTACATTGCTCCACGGGCTGTTTTTTTATTTTTATTTGAGAACTAGTGAAGGTAGTAATCTTTGGATACATGAACCATAATTAAAGCTTGTGAAAGGCTTCTGGGGCATGAGTTCCGCTGCTGGGGTATGCAGTGTGAACCGCTAACTGACATCACATTGTGTGTTGCCAAATCAAGGCCTTAAAATTAGACTACCAGCCTCCTCAGTCTCATTATTCAAACAGTTACTCACTTGCTGTTGTAAATAAGCATGTGTGTTTAGGCTGGTTGTGATATCTACATACCGTTCCTTCTTTAGCACAGTTATGCTATGTTATTGCTGTGAGGGCATGGGAGCAATTTTAGGTCTCCAAATTTCTTGGCTGTCCCCAGCTCTCATTGGACCTCATTCACAACAATGCAAACATATGACACTACATCAATATAAAAATTGTAACGATAATAGTAACTGAAACGGGGAATTTGCTAACGAATTGACTAAATAACCATGAAATGGGCAGTTCTGAGCTGTTCACCTACTTACAGTATTGAATCTTCAATTTAACACAAGACAAAATATGAACATGTAAGTGAAATAAAACACTCATCTTCACAAGTTTACCGCAAGATATTAAGAAATAAATACATCTACATTGATGGGCTGAGTAAGAACATTTCCACATATTAGTTCATGTCTGGACTGTACTTCTTCATATGTTTACGTTTGGTAAATCAAAATCCAGTAAGGTAACACATGGATTACCCATATACACGCAGAAAGCGAGCGTGAAAGAACAAGCCCTGAATGTACTGAGACAGCAGAAACTGCAGGCTGTGATGGTGGCCTCATTGCACTGACTGGACACAGAATAAAAGCGTTGGGCAGTGGCAGGCCAGTTTGTGCAACAAAGTGCACTGATGAGTCCCTGGTTGACAGTACCAATGACTTTGCCTTGCTTCATTGAAGTTTGTACTTGTCATCTTCTGCTCAGGACTACTGTGAAGCAGAAAACTAGAAAGTCGCTCCCAAGTGTTTTCCCTGCATGCACAGTGGTCAAAGGTTACATTACATCTCTGATGTTCTATCCAGTCAAAGTTGAATCCAGTTTGTATAGACCAGTGGTGTCCAAGCTATGGCCTGCAGCCCACCATCTATTTTCAACAGCATGTAACATATACAAATATTAAACATTTGACCCGGCCTGTGTCATTTGCCTGCAATGTACTTACTTAATTTCTGGCAAAGGCAGAATAAGAGAAAAAAAAGGTCTGATCTTAACTCTCACATCCTTGTTTTCATCCAATCACAGATCATTTGGTAAAATCATACACCAGGGTCTGCCGAGCATAGAATTCTCTTGTTTTGGCTCAGAATTTGGAGGTAGGATTGTGTGGTTTTTCAGTGCAGCCGCATCTATTGCAGTGGGCTGCTGGCCGCCTCAAAATCGTGAAAAATCCTTAGCTTTTTGCTTATTATTTACTGGCAGCCTTTACATTTTTTTTTTAAATAATTTATTTATTTTAATCAGCCTTTTAAAAAAAAAAAAAAAAAAAATCTATTTATACCAAAAAATAATATATAATTATTTAGCAGCTTTTTACCTTAATGGATTGATTTTAGCATGGTGAGGTGAAGTATTTAACAAAAATCCGTTAACATTTTCTGAAAGAGGCTCTTTCAAGGTAAAGTTTGGAAGCCACTGGTACAGACAATTATGAATTCATTCATTCTATGTATTTAAAAAAAAAAAAAAGGAAACTGTGATGCTCTGTCTGATATTGTTTATTGGATTAGTTGTTATTTGGCTTTTAGAAGTTTTTTTTAAAATTATTATTATTATTACAATCCTGATATCCAAACGCGTCAGTATTCAACCACATCATAATACTCTTCTATTACCTACTTGCAGATACAGTGAATTTAACTTTAATAGTTTACTTATTGCCAAGTACGTCTTTGTCAGAGGACTTTAATCACAGTCCACTGGGTTTATTGTAGGCAGGCATGACACATGCTATTTTAGTTTGTCAGCTTGGCTAAAAACATGTAAGTATTTTTATTTTATTTGATCAAAGACACTTTTTATTTTGTTCTTTATTTCTTCCTCGTGGATCATGCCATCTTTAAAAAAAATAAAAATAAAAAATCAGTCATCAACAATAATATTCTTGGACAGCTTGTCTTATTTTTTCTTCTGTGGATTATTATGCCCTGATACCTTTTGACTGTAATGCTATAAACATATTACTATTTAGTGTTTGTTGTCACTATTGTTGGACTTTGCTTCAGTGCTGATAGGGAGCAATAGTTGAGGGAAATGATCTCGCTGTGTAGTAATATACAGTGTATTTAAAAAGTCTACACACCCCTGCTCAAATGCCAGGTAGACCACAGTTAGACTAAAATAAATAATTTCAAAACTGTTCCACCATGAGAATTATAACTTGTACAATACAGTTGAAAAATAATTAAACTTTTCAAGAGGGTAAATACAAATATCTGGGAAAATATGGGTGCACAAGTGTGCTTTCCTATAACTAGGGATGTGGTTATATTAAGGAATAAAAATTCACATTCAAATCTAGAAAAAAAACTACTTTGGTTCAACTTTGTATGCTGGCCTTTGCGTTTTTTTTTTTTTTTTTAAATATTAAAAATATTGTATTGCGTTATGTGATATTTTTTTTTTATTAAACATTAGAACGGGTCACATTGACCCATGAACATTGTTAAGAAACCAACACAACAGGAAGGTTAAAGTGTGCCTCTGATTAACCCCCAAGTAAAGTTCAGATGTTCTCCTATGCTTTTTCGGATGTTTTTACAGTCTCATCGCACTTATGGCCTGCAGAAGAGCCCCCCACAGCATCAATGGCTTCTTATTGTTCAAAGGTCAGGAGAAGGGTAGAAACTAATTTCCAAGACATTAAACAAAATATGTAATGAAGTGAATAGTGTCATTATTAAGTGGAGAAAGTATAGCACAATGTTGAGACCCTAACAAAAACTGGATGTCCCTCCAAAACTGATGAAAGGATGGGGGGTCGGGGTGGGGGTGAGGGGTAGGTGAATGGTTATGAAGACTGCCAAAAGGCAGACAGCAACATTGAAGTAGCTGCAAGAATTACTGCTTTTTTGGACACGTGAAAACAATCTCCTGCCTTTTTAATATGGCTAGGCTATGGGGTTTGGTGGCAAAATGGGCTCCAATCTCAAAAAGAAAATATGCAAGTCTGGCTGTATTTAGCAAAATCATACTTGAAATATCCCAGGCCAATGTGGCAAAACGTTTTGCAATCCGATGAACCCAAGGTTGAACTTGTAGGCCCTTATTCTAAAAATCATGTCTGGCACAAACAACATTGCTTATCGCCAAAAGAACATCATACCTACAGTGTTTTGGTGGATTTGGGGCTGTTTTTATGTGAGATGGAGGGAATAATGAACAGTTTGAAGTACCAGTCAGTATTAGTACAAAACCTTCAGGGAGACAAGAAAGCAAAAAAAAAAAAAAGTGTCAGGAAAAGCCTACTAACATGATCTTTTCGGGTCTTAATCAGAGGTGTTTAAATAGTGGCAGCTTGTGTGCTAACTCCCATTTAACATGAGTCGAATTAATTCTGGACACAGCCACGTCACCAGTTATAACCACTTGTACAACCACATCATCTCAGTTGTTTAGTTTTTTTCACAGGGTAGATCACATTAATGATAATAGAAAGGCGTTGTAAATTATAGTCGTATTTAATGCATGTCACAAAAACCTGGCAATTTAACAGGGGTGTTTGTGTGCGGGTTTAAAAAAAATATATATATATTTTAAATATCCACCGCGTATTACAGTGGCACCAGGGAGATGCAGTCTATTTCTAAAATGGCTGACGTCTGAGCATTTTTTTCCCATATTAAATCCTGTTTTTTTGGCTGTGTAACTAACTAGCTGTAATGAAACATTTATTGTCTATAAAGGCATGTTTTAAATAATATTTTAACATTTATCGACTAAGCAAATGAGGATGGGGTTACTAATTGTGTTGCAGATCCGTGGAACAAATCTACCGGGAATCGTTTAACTGTTAACTGTCAAGTTGTAAAGCAAACAAATGTGTACCCCTTGTCAAGGCTTGTCCTTTTTGCGTCATATAAAAAAAAAAGCCAAAGGAAAACATAAGTTAATTTTGTCTAATGGCTGAACTGACCTGACCTCAATAGATTATGTACTTTATATGCCAAAAATGGTCAGTGTAAATGCCCTTGGTGAAGGCCCCTCGTCGTACCAGGAAGTGAAAAGAGACAGTGGAAAAGAAGCTGCATTGTCTTGAACCAGTGTGTTCATTTGTGTGGCTTAGAGATACTGTGCATCACATACTATGGATCATCTGATGGGTAGTAAAAATGTATCAAAAACAAAGTAACGTCCTCAATGAGTGTGACTGTGATGAACTGGCATGGTGCGCGGCTGCATGAATGTGCAAGCTTGCTAGTGAGCAAACCTGAAAATGTATTCAAAGTCTCATCGTTATTTAAAACAATGTGGAAATTCCGAATTTTTGTGAGTTGACCAGGTTAAAATGGAGTTTGAAAATTTGCTTTAAGTAGAATTTTTGTTAAACCAATTAGTGCCCAACAAACAGAGATTATGCACTTATTTTCCCTGGGAAAAAAATACCATTGCACGTTTTCCAAGTTGAGGATCTCAGAGAATCCAGATGGGGGCATCAGTTACCAAGAGTTGCTCTAGATTGATGCTATGAATTGAGTTTTTGTTCTCAAAGCTTGTTCTTCTACACAAACAACTATCCAACAGACAGACAGAAATGTCTTATAAAACACTTCTGCATGTGTACAGAAATCATATTTCTACTCAACAACAGCTTTTGAGGTAACATTTTTGTGAGGTTTAAGAGATGTTGAACATCTTTCTGGGACAGTTTACAGTCTACAGGTAAGCAGGAGAAAGCGGATCATTCTTTCTCCGGAAGCTTGTTTTGGAAGGAATCACCCCCCCCCCCCCCCCTCCCTCCCAATTCTTTGCAGGACCCCTGGTGGGCCCCGGAACACAGTTTGAGAACCTCCGGGGTTTGAGCCATCCTACTATGCAGTATCCCGTGCTGCTATTGTCTCAAATAGAAGCGGACTATTTGCAAAATAAAGCTAGCACGAGAGTCTCGCTCCAAGCTGTGTAGAGACGTGTTGGCGGGCGGGATGTGAAATGTGCTTGTTTTAGCGGCGGTCCTCGAGTCGCGGACACTTCAGTTTCTCCGCGGTCGCATGTTGTATGGAGCTCGCGGAGAGAGAGAGCGAGCAGGAACGCCAAAGGAAGGAAGGAAGGAAGTGGGGACAGGGAGGCATTTTAATACCAAAACGGGACACATGTTGAGCTAGCGTCGCGCTCCTCCACCTCCCCCTTCTTCTACCGAACACATTTGTTGCCTCCCCGCTCCTCGCGTTTGGATCAAGCCAGCGGATCTTCGACCCACCGCTGTAGGGGAGGGAAAGGACCATGGATCTCAGTAAAATTGTAAGTGCTCAAAGGTAGCATACATGTATTTTCATGACATTAACGGCGTTGTTTTAGGTCCTGGTGGTGTGTAAGAAGTCGTAGAAGGTATTCTCACTGCAAGTATGGACCTGTTGTCTACGTGTGGCTAAATGTGCCAATGAGAAGTTGTGTATTTTGATTGTGGGGGGTAAGGCATGGGGGTGCTTTTCATAGAAAGTTGCTTCAGTTCAATGCAAAAATCATTAAAATTACTACCATCATGAGCCAAACAACAGCACAGAGCATCCTGTGTTTTTAACATATATTAACATGATCTTCTTTTGCTTCTTGAACTGTTTTTGGGGAACAAGAGTAAAATGTATTTGCTTAAAGTGTCCAGCTCAACTACAAAGTAATGAACTAACAGTAGTACAGCAAATGCTAATAAAAAAATAAAAAAATCTATATACACATATATTTTTTGAGTATGTGATTAGGAAAATCAACTTTGTAAGTGCCGGCAAGTTATAACTTGTTTCAAGACTAATTTCAAACTATTATGCTGTATGTGTTGGTTTAAATATTCTACTATGATAACCCACCCACCCAGATAGATTCAAGATGTTTAACTGCAGAAATAGCGGCTTTATTAAGCAATCAAATTCTTTGAGTTGCCTACAGCAGTTCAAAATAGTATTTCACTGTAAGCTTAAGAAAAATAAAGCATGTTATTGCGTACAAAAGAATGCATTGTAATTTGAAGATGTGGTGCAGTAGGGCTCACAAAAAGAGACTGACTTGCATCACCCGTGGCAGCAAATGATGGGATGGAGACAAGCGGGCCGTGTCCTGAATGCACTGGAAGCAGGTGCATGTAAGAAACAAGACCAGGCTTTCATTGGAAGCATGTCTGGGATATGCACTTGTAGGAGTGGGGAGGTGAAACGTACACCTAGAACACACCTTCTTTATCCTTGTCAACAAGCGGTACTGCTAATGTGGCTGAGCAGATGATATGAGTTAAAATTTTAGTACCATGATGCTTAATTTGATAACCAACTTTATATATATATATATATATATATATATATATATATATATATATATATATATATATATATATATATAAAATTTTTAGTAGACTAAATCTTTAGTGACAATATGAACTGACGTCTCTTGTGATAGCAATTGGAGTTATTGGGAAAAAGTGTAGTCAGTATACTGTAATTCTCAAGGTTGTTCCTTGTGATTATCTTTGTTTAGGTTGTTGAGCTTGTCTAGAGACGGTGTGGAATGAAAACAAGCCCAACAAATAGTTGATGCTACAAGCTGGGTTCACAACTCCCATTATAATGCTGATATTAGTTGTGAGTTTGGCGCAGGGGTCATCAATATGATGCCCTGGGGAACCAGGTAGCCCCCAAGGACCACCTGAGTAACCGGTGGGCCTATTCTAAAATAGCTCACCAACAATGAGACAGGGTTTTTCCTATGTACAAAATTCAGAGGCGGCTACCTCATTTATTTGCCACCTCTTGCCCGAGCCACTGATATCGCTCAACACAGCTGTGTTGATTGAGCTCAGCAGCAACACATTTTAACTGCAGTTGCAGTGTTGCGCAATTATGAGGCGCTATATCAGCAGCAGTTCACCGATAAGACCTGAAGCAACAATCAAAGAAAAAACGGCTTTCATTTTTATTTTTTTAAACTTTAATGTACCAAAGAAGAAACAGATCATGTAGCAACAGTTGCACACACCTATTTCCAGCGCTCGAGCCATCGGCAAAGTCATAAAAATAGGGTGAACAAACGTTCTCTTTTGGGAGGAATGACCATTTTCTTACTTCCTGTTCGGGCGTCCGGGGTCTTTATAAATTCATGAAAATGTCCGGTTGGCATTGCATGACTAATAGGAGGTGAAGTACACTGTGTAACTGCAACTGTTACCACAATTTCAAGGCCGGGGCAAGTAGCCTTTTTTTGGGGGGGTGGGGAATGGGAATGTGGTCACCCTAAATAAAAACAAAGTATAAACATAATAGTATTTTACAACAACGCTGAACTGTATTTACAATTTAATATGTACTAGTGGATGAATTTTTAATGTGTGTAGTTAAAAAATGGCAAAAATTAATGGCAACTTTGTATTCATAGAATTTCTCATTTCTAGTCCCTGATCGTAAAATGGCTGCAGGAGGGCGGCCGATGATAGTATAGGTGACCGCCATGAGTACTGATACCTTAAAATAAGACCGGTATTGGCACCGATATCAATACCTGGTATCGGTAGTCACCCGTCATAGTCAGGATGATACCACCTCTACCTCATGTTGAGGCAGGAAAACCCCTGTTCAATTAGTTAATATTCATATTAATCTGTTTCCTAACCTACTTATTAAATCGTTGTTCATAATTTTTGTGAAAAATCATTAACTTGGTCAATGTCTTCACATGGATGAATATACAGTAATTTAATAACATATGGATAAAGGTAATTTAAGAAAATTTAGTATTTCAGTGGTGTTAATCAGCACCCAAGAAGTTGCTCTTAGTTTCAAAGACATTTGTGATCCCTGGTTTAGAGAATGAGAAACAATAGAACATGGAACACATCATCTGCGGCAACGCCAAGTACGAGGTGTCAGAAAGGTTCCGGAACTGGTGTTACAAAAGATTTATATCCAAAGTACAAGTATTCCCCTTTGTAGTAATCCACCTGGAGTTGAACTTTCTCAGCCGTCTCTGCCACGTCACCAGGGTCCAATGCAGCACCATCATCACGACAGGCTTTTTCCCAGTATTTTATTAGTCCGGCCGTCCACTAGGCTTTCCTTGCTCCCTACCATGCTGTACCATGGGCTGTTGGGAGTTTTCTTCCTAACAAACTCAGCTGGTGAATCTACACATTAGTATTCCGAAATCGTATTTTCACAGACGAGCTAATTCATTCCAGGTTTTATCGACGTAACATCATATCTTTCACACTTGTTGTGTGGTAGTTGGTCACAACATAATTCCAATCATTTCCTGCGGGAAAACACACCCACACTGGGAGTCTGTAATGGATGGCCACACGTGATGAATGGTGGGTGCATTGACAAAGTGGCCTGAGCAGCTTCATTGAGCTGCACAGATGTTCATTTTTATGATGTGTCCACATGACATCAGCAGTCCTCCCAGAAGTAGAGCTTTAAGAGCTGAGGCTTCACGCGAGGCTGAGGAATGACATCCCGTTAGGAGGGGCTCATAAACATGCCACGGGGGTGTCGGTTTAAGAGTTTAATTATGCTGGATTCCGGCCTTCTGCACGTTTATCTATCTTTAACTAGCTTCTGCTTCTGTTTTTAACTTCTGTTACCCACATTTGACTTACTAATGTTTTCATGAAGCCTTTTGAATAGGCTCTTTAAGAGACATTTGTAATCCACCGTGCCCCTGCATAACCAAAACACTTTTAAACAAGTTACATGATTTACAGTAGATACCTCCCTTCAGACTTCATGTGTGAGCCAGGCTACAATTTACCTTGTGATTAGATCTAAATCAACATAGCATGTTCTCAAAGTGGTGATATTATTTCTGTGTTGGATGATGTATACAGACTTTCCTCCTGTTAATAATGACCTCAGACTTTTTGTAAGCTAAATTCAGTTTGGTGAAGCGGACTGTTTTCCACTACCTTCCTCTCCTCAGTGCCAGCCTTTCAAGAGGTGTGGAGTGACGTTCGAGGGGAACGGATGTTTGTGTCTGATGCAACAAGTAAAATGGTCCTTACACAAGCAGCACAGGGGACTCTTGTTCAGAGGAATGACTTTTAAATGGAGTGGTGTTGCATTTGGAAATGCACCTTAGTTCCACATTGATTTTTGTATTTATTTTAACTTATTTTTTTGTAAACTTTTTTTAGTTGCTGTTGTAAACGTTTGATGATGGCGTGTGTGTTTGAGAAGCATGTTCTGCGAGATTTTAGTGTTCGTAATGGCCATGCATGTTTTAACAGGAAGATGGGTGTGTTATATTTCAAAAAGAATGGCCGTAATTTTAACTCAGCCTGCCAAATTTAGTTTTGATCTTATTTGATTGTAGTATAAAGGAGATACCGAATTGCTCATGTTGTTTTATGAAACAAATCTTTGTGCTGTTTTGCAAACTTATTCACCCCTTTTTTTTATGATATATTTGTTCAATTAAAAGTTTGGTACCCACCTGAAGTATTTGCAAGCAATGTGAGAGGGATAGAATGAATAAAATGTTTCACTTTTGTGTTCCTGCCACTTTCTGGGGGCATTTAACACGCTTTTTTATCTTGGGAAGTGGAGCCGTATATTTTTCAGCAGAAGCTGTGCAGGAAATGGGCAGTGCTGGGTGTGCCAAGACAGGAAGCATGACAAAGCACTTGCAAACATTTTGACTACCATTTGGTTGTTTCAAGATCTAAAACAGCTGATTTGGCAAGAATGAGAATTGGTGTAGTTCATTGAAGATGTAATCAGCTCATGTTCACCTTGGCGCTTATGCATGAATGGGATGACATGAAAGAGGTGCAAAATGGTTCTAACTTAAATATTGAAACAATATCTCATTTAAATATTTTTTTTCTTGACCATCAATGTGTATAAAAAATACTTTATTTGACTATTGGAATTGCCACTCTTGTGAGGTACCCACACTCAAAAAAATGTAGGCTAACTGATGATACAGTCAGGATTGGGAATGGTCAATTCACTGATTGTGGTTAATTCAGCTGGGATAAACTCCAGCACACCTGTGACCATAATGAGGATAAGCAATATAGAAAATGATATGCTGATTGAGTCGTTTGGAGATCATTCCAGTATAAAAAAATGGCGGGAAAGTTTGCAGACTGCCATTATGACACTTCCATAGGCAAAATAATTCTGCTCAATACGACGCTGGCATCAAAATATATATTTTTTTATACCAAGCCGACTTTGGGTGAGAAGCACGGTACACCCTGGGCTGAGCGCCAACCAATCACAAGGTGCATGTAGACAAACCTAAAATATTCACATGTAAGGAATACATCGGATAACAATGTTTATGGAATGTGTGAGAAGGCTGTAGTACTTAGCAGAAACTGTAGTAGTATTTTGTAATAAACTGAGTCGTGTAAGCAAGGTCCAGTGGTTAGCACACCGCCTCACAGTTCAGAGGTCCTGGGTTTGAATCCATGCTCTGTGTGAATTTTTGCATGGTCTCTCCTTGCCTGTGTGGGTTTTCTCCATGTGAACGGTTGTTCATCCATTTGTGTCCTGCGATTGGCTGGCGACCAGTTTAGGGTGTACCCTGCCTCTCGCCCGAAGACAACTGGGTAGGCTGCAGCACACCAGTGACTCTCGTGAGGATAAGCAGTACAGTTAATGAATGCTGTTGAGGGGTGTGGCAAATGTGCCATGTTCTGTTACGGTACTTGGAGTACTCCTGTTTTAGAGTTCATGAACGCACCACGCTGTTTGACAGCGAGGGAGTGAGCGTGTGTGTCCTCCTCCAGTTTCAGTGTCACTGTATGTTCTGTGAATGTTCTTTATGATAATTCGATAAATGTGCTCAGTCTATCTTGACTGCCTCTCATTCTCTAGCATTAGCACTATAGTTTCATTCCTGCATTTACACAATATATTAGTCTGAATCACTCAAGAATGCAGCCTGCACATTCATAATCATTTATCTACTGTATATCGATTCATTTTTTATACCTCTTATCCTCATTAGGGTTGCGGGTGAGTTGGGTTTTTGTTAATCACATGGTTCTAATCTAGGATTGCCAAATTTTCATTTTCATTTAATTTGCCACTCTCACTAAACTTCTAGTGTTTTTTTAGATTGAATATCAACTAAAGTATTCAAGTGAGCTGTTATTTTTCCACAATTATTATTAGTACTGGAGAGTATCAATTTCCCATGGTAGTTGCAATTGCACAATACACTGACTGAGTCTGAGGGGAAAATAGAGACTTTTGAACATATTAACTGCATTTATTTATCTTTGTTCTTATCTAGATTCTAGAGGACAATTGTCCACACTCAAAGTCAGGAGTGGCACTCATTTTTAGACTGGAGTTTCAAGGCTCATACCGGCCCACATTAGTTCACAATGTTTTAATTAAGATATTATAATTTAATCCATATTAGTATATCCGTCTAAAATATATCGTATTTGATCACAAATCTAAATTCAATGTGCATACAACATCATGTTTAGTGTTTATTTAAACAATTATCAGAAAAAGAATATTTGAAATGCAGTGTTTCCCACACCATGTTAATACTTAAACGGGCCACCCAAATAAATTGGCCACCACCCAAGAAGTTTTCAAGAAAATTTATAAAAAAATATATTTAAAAAGAAGAAAAAAACGTGTCGCGACAAGATATTGACCGCTTGCAACGTTAGTTCGCCGTCACTCACCTGTGGATCGTGAGGTTAGAGGAGACGTAGTAACAGGACTGAGACCCACCTCCTCTCCGACCCACCTCCCATCAATACCACCGGAGTTCACCCACCCAAGTAGATTTCAAATCTTTGGGAAACACTGAAATGGACAAAACAAGACCGATTGGCAAGTGTACGCAACGTGGGATTAGACATTTTACACTAAACAAGGCAGTTTTGGCAAATGCTGTAAAGGCAGCAAGCAGCTAACACTCCATCTCCTTTTTGTGCTCTTATTTTGAAACCTATTCACACCGCTTCCAGTGCACTACTTAGCGGACTCATGCTAACTTTATGAATATGATCGCCACACCGCAGCAGTAATCGGAGGAGGCTTTCCCATCATGCTTTGTTGTCATGACAAGTAACACTTCTCTTTTATGCCTCTGATGTGTTATTTTGTGCAGACGTGGTATAATGTCGATACAGTATTGTTGTTTGTAGTCATGTATTAAATTATTGCGGCTTGGTGACACCTTTAGTAACAAACATTGTGCAATCAGTGCCATATTTTTTATCATAGCGTGCCCATGTGTTATTAGGGTATTTGTACGAGAAGGTGATAGTTGGATTCAAGTGTCGTGAATGCACTATATTTGCTGATTTTAAAGCGGGAAGTTGCCAGAATGTCTAGATTACTCACTCCGGGCCTGCATACAGTATTTAACTAGTCTCTGAATTGTATAAATGTATGCAATATGATATCCTAATGCTCATAATGTCAGATGAGTTCATGATCGCTGTGTCTTTCCAGGATGTGCTAGAAATGGATGGAGAATTGGTCAATAATATCATCAAACAGTGTAAAAGACTTATCACTTGACTAAACACCCTTTTGTTTTTCATGCCAAAAAAAACCCGTAACATCCTTTTGAAATTCTAAAAAAAATATTCTGTGGTCTTCATATGACTACTGAGTAGTTTCGTTAAGTAGGCACTAGCAGAAGATGCTTCCTTCCAGTACAGCTAGCCTACCATCAGCATATCAATGCCCTGCTTTTTTTATGCTCAATCAGGCCTGCCAGGGCCAAGTTAACATGCCTTAAAGTACCGTTGGTTTTACAACTGTGGTTTGGAAGAAAAAAAATGTTGTGACGGCACTTAGAAAGTCATTTGTGTATCATTTCTGTAATTCTTGAGTTACTTTTTCAAATGTGTAAGGTAAAAATATAGGCTTGCTGGAGTCTTAAAAGAAAGTAGATAAACTAGTTAACCGGAGTAAATCCTCTCTCTTCTTCACCAAAAAAACCTCACCTCTGACTGTGTTTTTCTCTCTCTCTTCACTTGGATTCGTCAGTCGGTTTCAATGTGAGGAGCTAATTGACTATTGATGCCAGTTAGCCTCCTCAGCCAATTCAAGGAGTCCTGGGCAGCTGCCCCTCTCTTTCAACCCAAAGTACAAAGTGTCACTGTGGACTAACTGGGTCATCCTCTTGTGGGAAGCAGTTGCAGTGGAATACTGTGGCATTTTAAATGGGGAAAAATGGGGGGTGAAAATGTATTCAGAATTGTAACATGCAAAATGCACGCAATCTCAAGTAATAACAGAAGGTATTTGTGTAAAAGCTGATGGTGCAGTGGTACTGAGCTCGCTCCTCCCCTTGTGATCATTGTGGTTTACTTCCTGATCTTGACTGCTTGCATACTGGCACAAGTAGACTCGGGTCATCTGTGGGAAGCGAGATTATGAAACAAGCCTCCCGTGCTCTCCTAACTCCAACTAAATGTAAATTGACAGAATGCCATTTGTGATTTATTTTCTTTTGTCGTTTTGCAGTCTTTAAAAGAAAAGAAAAAATCATGTCTGGATACCAGGAACTTGCATGGAATATATGTGTGGGCTAACCAAATTAAATTGAGTGCTTTTTAATAAGATGCTAAGGTACTGGAGCTTATATGTTATTTTAGACAGGTACTGTACAGTATGATTGAGTCGGGTTAACTGTCTCATATGTTCAGACTGTTTGCTGTCAGCCTCCCATAATCATCAAATACAGAGAAGAGCTCAGTCGGGCCTCTCAGCTGCTCCCTTGAATACCAACTCGACTGAAAATAGGTCAATCACCTTCACTCAAACTTGACTGACTCTCATTCTCCGGGCGGCCTGAAAAGGGAAAGCACTTTTGTGAAAGATAAAAGTGTGTCAAGTTGTGAAATAAAACACTTGAAAGGTTTGGAAAATATATATCTTGGCTGATTTTTCATTTCCTTTCCTCTTCCTCACAGGCAGTGAGCATCAACAAGGCCATCAACACACAGGAGGTTGCTGTCAAAGAGAAGCATGCTAGGAATATCCTTATATTTTGTCTGTATACACAAAAGTGTGTGTGTGTGTGTGTGTGTGTGTTTTTGTGTGTGAAATTGCCATTCCCATGTGACGCGTGTTCTCCGGTTGAGGTTATGTTAGTGCAAGATCAAAACAAGTAACTGAGGGTAGCCTCATCTGTGCTGAAGCTAATTTAATCCTTTGGGATACAAAATAGAAGGCGAGACAGTCGGTGCAGTTCTGTATTTCGTTTACAGCAATGTAGAGCTGCTTAAGATTAATGTTACTGGAAT
Source organism: Vanacampus margaritifer (assembly GCF_051991255.1). Classification (NCBI taxonomy): domain Eukaryota; kingdom Metazoa; phylum Chordata; class Actinopteri; order Syngnathiformes; family Syngnathidae; genus Vanacampus; species Vanacampus margaritifer. Next base: position 13,742,022 of record NC_135436.1, read on the forward strand.
TGATTCTAATATTATTGTCTGTTTGGGTGGACAGACGGACAAAATGAAAGTTCTTGGATTTTTTTCCCGGGAGTTGTTTTCTGCTTTTTGTGTGTGTTGTGTCCCAAACAAATAACAGAACAAAGTCATCATCAATCAGTAGAGTGGACCCCCGCTATTTGCAGGGGACATAAACTAACTGGCCGGAATAGCAAATTCCTATGAATAATTGACGCTCCCCTAAAACTGATTATAATTGCCTATATTGATAGTTTACACACAAACTGACCTCAAAACAATTTAATAGCATTTCAATCACTTATAAAGATTGCTATATCTTAAAAATACAGTACAGTAAACAGCCTACAGCTAAGCTAAGTTACTGTATCAATGCAGTCTGTGAAACGACAAATATTTATTTGCACTGCAGAGCAGAAGAGGGGCAGTACATGACGCCTATACTCCATGGGGTGACCTGTGCTGACGGGGAAACTGCTGCTTAGTGGGCCACTGAGTCTGACCAACATAACAATAGTAGGGGTGGATTTTGGAAAAAAAATCGAATAACCGATATTGAATCGATTTTTCTTTTCGAGCCTAATATCGCTTCATAAAACCACAAATTATTAATTAATTAGAGATTATTTTAATCTCTTTTTTCCCATAAATTCGTAAGAAAATTGAATTTTAAAAGTCTTTTTTGGGGGTATTTTACTGTTTTCTTGAAATTTGCTGTTCACATGAATTTAAAGTATTTTCTTACATTTATGAAAGACCTGAATTAATGCACTTTAGAGCAATGCAGAATATTTGAAATTTATATTTACAATGATTGAATTAGAATTATGAAAATATTTTCATCTCATCCTTGATGATGCCAATGTTTGTGTAACACTTGTGATTATAACATGCTACTTTCATTAATAAACCCAATAACTTAATCAGTTACTGCATCCTAAAAAATTTAATTTGGAATTGAACGTTTGTGGAGTTTTTTATCATGTCCTTGATATTGAAGAAGAATTGATGTTCCATAATTAATTAGTATCTGATTGAATTGAAAGAAATCTAAATCAAACTGAACTCTTGTGAATCGAAATTGAATCAATTGAGGAAATTAGAATGTATACAATTAGTACTACAATTTGTCGCACTTCATTGTTTACTGACCCAAAAGCCATGACAACACAAACTGCCGGTCTCAGATAAGTTGGGCCAGGGATAGGCAAGTTCGGTCCCAGAGAGCCGCAGTCCTGCATGGTTTCGGTGTCTCCTGCCTCCAACCCAGGTGTTTCAAATCATCAGCTCATAATTACGTTCAGCAGGAGCCTCTCAGCTGTGTTCGAGGAGGGAGACATCAAAAACATGCCGGAGGAACGAACTTGCCTACCCCTGGGTTAAGCAATGTTCGACTGAGCAGTTGTTAGAGGTCCCACTGGTTTTGATGCTGTGTTTATCCTAGTTTGGAAAAACTATCATAAGCCAAAGTAGCCGCTTTATATATGGCACCGTCATACAGTACATGTATCATCACCAACACCACTACAATTGAATACTGAAATAATGATTATCTTGGCTCAATCTATTCACAAATGTATTCATTTATGCAGTATGAAATATGAGCGTGTTTGTTTGAACACACAACTTGGAGGAAGCCATTTTATTGCATCTTCTGCCATCTAATGGAAGAACACATAAATTGTTCTTCCTGTTACTATAACTCGTAGAGAAATAAACAAAGATATGTTTTTAATAAGTAATAATTTTCAGACAAATTATGTGCAATTAGATAATTTTCTGCAACATCCCTGATGATCTCTTGGTTGGGAATCAAAGGTTTAGAGAAATAAATCTGCAGTTTAAGTGATTGATCCTTGACTGTGTCACCCTGCATTTTGGGGACTCATCATGAGAAAGGCGCCCACACTTTCTGGGCAGCGGTCAACCGGCTTCCGCTCTCCAGCAATGCAGTCCTCTGCTGGAAGTTCTGTCACGTCTTCCACAAACTACTACGAGATGGACATCCAAACGTACGTAAAGACTACATGTTCCATTATGAATTTAACTATTAATGCCCGCAATTTCCTCTCCATTTATACATTGGGTAATAACCCTTTTTATTTGTATAAACTCCGTTTTTTTTTTCCTTTCTTCATTTCCTCTGTGGCTGTTGCCACCATCCCAGGTGATAAAGGACTCTATGAGGAATAAGGCGGATTTGACGGATATGAGCAGGATGTGGGTAAGCAAGGACACACGACTGTCTGTTCACATCATCACATCTGGTGACTTTGTAAAATCAATATTAATACATGATCAAATCGTAGGTGGTGTTGTGAATGTGAAATTGTTTGCATCTTTTAAGGTCCCTTTCTTTTAGCTTTTAATTTTGTTTTATGATATTTAATTGTGTTGGAAATGAGCAGGATGCCCGTTTTTGAAGGTATTTTCGTTGGTCAGAATATGAGTGTGATTTTGAATGGTCCGCTTTCTCATTAACGTTCACAAAATAGGTAGGGAATGAGCAGCACGAACCGGCTGCTTGAAAAAAAACAGCAGAATCAGATTTATTAATTTGTCTTCACAGTTACAAGCTGTCTGAGAAACATGGAAAAAATAACGGTTATCGGTAATGACGTTAGACTTTTTTTTTTTTCTTCTTGTTTTTACAATGATTTGTAAAATAACTGACCAACAAAGGGAGACAAAACGGGAAGCCTTGCGGTTCGCTTCTTAGCGCCCCGAGTTTCTTACATGGAAAAAGGAAATTGGAGGAATAGGAAAAAAAAAAACAAGGCCTAATCTGTGTTGCTTTACAGGAGAGCACCGTATGGACTTGGAAAAAAAAAATGGGACGCCATGCATCCTGGGCTGACCAATATGTGTGGCTTTGTCGCCTAAAACTTGGAAATGTATTTGTTTAAGGGCTTACGTTTACAAAGCCATCCTTCATGAAATATGCCAGAAAAGCACAATTCTGGTTCCAAATTGAACGTTTCATAGTTTATCCCCAAAAATAAGTTCAAGTGATTTATTTCTCTACTCCACTGAAATAGGCAACTGATTTAAAGTTTTAGACAAAACAAAAAAAAAGTGCAGTTTTTGTCACCATCGGTCATTTTTCCTGAATTGAGTGCGCACGTAGCAACCATGAATTGGGAAAATACTTGACTAATGAGCCGCAAACCTACGATTTGCTTGTTTTTGCCTTTTTATTGATGTCAACCTTAAACCATATCACAGGCCCATTTTGACATGACTCTGACACGAGATTGACACGAGTTTGGCAGTCATGATGTTGTGCATAAAACATTGGAAAACATTGAATTATGATGGAAGTGGACATTTTTCAAAGGTCAATGAAAAGTCTGAAACCACAAATACATGGAAATGTCTCCAGTTTTGCAGTGCTGACACTTCCTGGCTTGTGACCACAAGAACGACATGTGAAAGATCGAAGTAAAACAGAATGCCTGCAGGGTGTGATTCACTTGACTGCTCCAAAAATCAAATGAACTGTGTAGTATCTACAGTACTTGAGGTGCAAAGTGACAGACTTGGCAGCATGTGTCCGCACTCAGATCTCACGCACACAATCATCGCAATGGCTTATTTGGAGGACACTCGCTATAGCATTATTTTGAGTGGATAACATCACACCGCTTTGTAAAAATGGGATTTGGGGTCAATACAGCAGTTGAACCTCCTATGTGATATTATAATAAAGTACATTTGCGCTGAGATTTTTTTTATCGTCTTTGTTATTGTTAGCTACCAATAGAGGTGTTAGAAAAAATCGATTCTGCAATATATCGCGATATTACAGCACGCAATTCTCAAATCGATTCGATATGAGGCCGAATTGATTTTTAACCATCAATGTTTTATGGAAATATTCAACAAAACGTCTTACTTAGGATTAGGATTCACACATTAAGCATGGAAGAATGTTATATTAATAGAACATTAAGCCTTCATATTTTATTTCAGTGCTGTTTAAACATGAAACAGACTGCAAGCTGTTTGTTAAATGCAGTGGCTCAGTTATAAGCCTGAATTTTCAGATAAATAAATACATTTTCATACAAATCTTACAGTGTACATGTACAAGTTTGCTGATTAGTATTTTCAAAATTTGAGTTTAAAAAAATCTCAATTATCAATTTATAGATTTGTATCGGGATTAATCGGTATCGAATCGAATCGTGACCTATGAATCGTGATACGCATCGAATCGCCAGGCAATTCACAACCCCCAGCTACCAATCAAACCAATTTCGACAAAACTTTACAGAGAGGAGTTTGCAAGGGACATGAAGGAAGGTTTTTCATTTTGTTTATTTTTTTCCGCATTTGCAAAATTTGAAATCTCATTAGATTTAGGCCAAATAAAGGTGTACAGTTTGGTTTGGTGCTGATCCTACTGATCATGAATAGGCAGAACTGTTGAATTATGATACTGATACTTTTATGATACTGTTCTACTTTATTTTACAGTAAGCGTTTATTACATCGCTCAGGGAAATACGGAATCTCTTCTTCCTGTTGTGTAACCACCACCGACTGGTGAAGTAATGTGTAGTTGTAGTACAGTACTTCAACTTTGTCCCCATTCTCAGAGTGAACTTATGCTCTTGCATATGAGAAGCTACTGCAAGGTTAACTGATCCTTTTTCGACTCCACTCCACAAAGCAGGCAGATGGAATATTTTGTCTTAACTACGGCTGTAGTTGGGCTCCACCAGACGAAGTTGCTCACACTTGGAATCTTAATTAAACGCCGCCTCGGGCCAACGTGTCATCTCGAATTTCCCAGTGTTCCTTAAGCAGCCAACTTTCTACCCTTCTCCAAATGTTTGCCTCCGTTTGATTCAGTCTTTTGTGCCTGCAGGGTCACCTGAGTGAAGGCTACGGGAAGCTCTGCAGCGTCTACCTCAAACTGCTCATCACCAAAATGGAGTTTCACATCAAAGTGAGTCGTCATGGCCTATGAAACCCAGCAAGACTCCCTCATCACTTATTATCTGTGCCTGAAGTCTCTTTTTATTGCCATCGTTTCTCTGCGGGGGTCACGGGTGGGTCCTCATAGAACATTCCGGCTGTGATGCTAATGGCTTCTCAAGCATCTTAAATGAAGCTTCTTTTAATGGGACGATTGAGGCCAGTCGTAGATAAACAGAAAGTCATGATGATAGCCTTATTTTCCTTCTTTCAAATTTTTTTTTGCAGTACTCTATACCAAAAGGCTTAATTGGCAACATACAGTAGAATGATTCAATTCAGTAATCTAAACATTTATTAACTCATTCACTGCCATTGACGGCTATAGACGTCAAAAATTCATTTGAACTATTTCTATTAGTTTAACATTTTTTTCCACTTTTGCTAACAAGAGTATGAAAACCTAGATTTTTTTTTATTGTACATTCAGAACAGATATACAATTTGTGATTAATCGTGAGTTAACTAGTGAAGTCATGTGATTAATTTCAATTTAAAAATGTCATCGCCTGACGCCCCTCATTTTAAAATGAGGGGCGTCAGACGATTAAAATTTCTAATCGTAATTAATTGCATGACTTCAATAGTTGACTCACGATTAATCACAAATTTTATATCTGTTATAAATGTACAATACAAAAAAAATTCTAGGTTTTCATAAAAATGAAAAAAAAAAGTTAAATTAATAGAAATAGTTCACATGAATTTTTGACGTCTATAGTCGTCAATGGCAGTGAATGAGTTAAATGTCATTGTATTAGTAACATGTACAACCTATTGTATCACAGGTAGAGCATGTTGTAGCACTCATGTTATTTGAGCCTTTCTTGTGTCGTCTTCTCTTTCAGAACCCTCGGTTCCCCGGCAACCTGCAGATGTCAAACAGACAGCTTGAAGAGGCAGGCGAGAATGACGTCAACAACTTGTAAGTAAGGCAAGCTGCCACTTCATTTACACACTGGACCCCGAAAGATGCAAGTTGCAAGGCAGTTTGACGTTTGAATAATCTTCCCCATTTGAATGAATGCAATGCTGTTGGCAGGGGCGATGTTGACGAGAAGAGTGGAGGTTGAGCCATGGGTGGAGTCCGTTTTGAATTATTTGTTTACAATCACAAACGGTCAAAACTTAAGACCCCACCTTTAAAACATTTTTTTCAAAGCAGCATTCATGCAAACATCTTTTAAAAATAATTATTATATTATGTACTGTAAATATTTTAGGAGAATCTAAGTTAATAAAACAAATTTTATATTCAGTAGGCTATTTCATTTTCATTGTTCTAAAAACCCAGTCTCCTCAAGCCAGAATAGTTTGACCCAAACTGTCATATGCCATCTAGGATCACCTGTCAATCATATGAAAATGTTATTTAAATTTAAGTTAATGATTTATTTTTGAGAACAGATCTGTATTTTGATCTGAAACGAGGACACTTAATGGTGATAAATTATTTTCATGTACAATTTATGTAATTTTATTTTATTATTTTTTCATTTGTAATTAAGTTAATTCTTTTATTTTTTTAAGTTTGTTTTAGTCTTTTGATTTTCAAATAGTTCAAGAGAGACCAAATTAATTTCCAAAGTTTAATAAATCAGAAAATTATGGCACAGCACTTGTTTTTCAACCAAAAATGTTTTTCACTGGTTAGAGGGTACTTGGCTGAAAAAATATTACACAGGGGGTACATCACTGGAAAAAGGTTGAGAACCACTGCCCTGGGGGTAGGTAAACTTTCAAGCGCAATTGGACAATGATAAAAATCTCCAGTGAAACGGAGGACTAAAGTTAATTTTCCATTGAGATGGGCACAGAGCCTACATAGCATATGTTGTGCTGCAACTACTGATGTGTACGATTGTTTTTTTTTTACTTGAATCCAAAACTTCTGATTCCGTATTCATTTTGTAATATAGCATCAATTCTTGCACAGTCCTAGTTTTAGCCATCAGTGTTGTATGTGGTACATATATTTTGCATAAAAATAGCAAAACGGAAACATTTGATATACGCTAAAGAAGTGTGAAATGTGCTTCTCTTTGTGTCTGCCCCCAGCTTTCAGTTAACAGTGGAGATGTTTGATTACCTGGAGTGTGAACTCAACCTCTTCCTTGGCGGTGAGCTTTTTTGCACTGATGGGAAAATCTGCTGTGAACACACATTCACTCTGGTGCAAAGTTCCTACTTGGGCAGACGGGAGGGTTGAGTGGTAGAGTTCTAATGCTGTACAAAAATAGACACTTTTACCATCGGAGCAGTGATGCCTCTGATTGAGTGGTTACAGACTCTGTTGTTGTCGGGGTGAGTCATCGAAGGTGCATGTGTCTCACAGTATATGGACATGGCTAAAAATAGGCTGCTGGGATGTGATGTGTGCTGAGAGGAAATGCTGCAAAAGCTGCTCTCATCTACTCATAAATGAATCGAAGGAAATTACATTCTCGTTTCTTTTTATCATGGCCTTCAATCTGTATCCTGTGCTTAGTATTTTCATACGATTCACTCTTTTGGGGGGCCGTTTTCTCCGATAACTCGACGTGGATATTCACTCCAAAAATTGCCTTGAGAGCGAGAGGTGTTTCTAAAACATTTTCACCCTTTTCTGGCAGCTTTTTTAATGGCAGACTTATTCAGGCATATGGCTTAATTAGCATTAACATTAAGCATTACCATTGTGAAAAGAGAATTTTGACATTAATGTTCTCTACAAATCAACAACAGTCAAATTAGTCACTTCTGATCCATTTCCAAAATGTTTCATCATTCAGGGTTTAAGAGGCAGCCTAATATGTCTGTGTTTTTGTAAAATAAAATACAAATAATAATAATAATAATAATTCTGTGAGTGTTTTTGAGTCTGAGGAAACCACACCTCTGGGCAAGGGAGGTTTAACGATCGGGAGAGAGTGACAAACCTGTTAGTGTCGACATTGCAAATACCTCTCGTTTAGAGTATTTTTCCTACCTTTTTCAGAGGTGGGACTCTGTAATGAGTCAAATTAAACAGGGATGCCTGGCACCTCCTTAGAAAAGTAGCATAATGTAATGGCCTTTACTTTATGAAAGAAAGAAAAAAGTCTCAGTAGTCCGTTTTATACTAATCAAATGACATTCATACAGAAAATATTCTCTGTATATTAAGCAAGCTCCATACTAATCTAATTATGAAGAGAGAAAAAATCTCACATTCAGTCATCATTCTTGAAATGCACTCCTTTATTTACATTAAGCTTGTATTCTGGATCAAATGCACAACTCATAAGATTCGAATCCATCCATTTGTTATGATAGCAAAAGTATTGGAACATGTGACTGACGTGTGCTTTGTTGTCAATGTGGGATGTAATGAACGTGAAAACAAGAGATGCCTTGTAAAATGAATTGTGTGTGTGTGTGCGTGTGTGTCCCTCTCTCCCAGTATTCAGCTCGCTGGATATGTCTCGGTCGGTGTCAGTGACTGCTGCTGGCCAATGTCGTCTGGCTCCGCTCATCCAAGTCATCTTGGACTGCAGCCACCTGTACGACTACACAGTCAAGCTGCTATTTAAGCTGCACTCATGTGAGTAACACACAACTCTGTTGCTCCATTAAAAATTAACTCCAATTATTCATTCATTTATTTTTGTAGTTCTCTATAGATTTCATACTTTTTATTTACAACAATCATGGTGATTTAGAAGCAAAGTTTTAAGATCCAAAAGTTATTGTGAAACAAATATGAAGTCGATCAAACTCACCAAACATGAGTGTATGTATATTTGGTGAAGGAGCCAGCGAGGCCAGTTGATGCACATGGACGGAAAAGCAAAATGTGGAAATGCTGTTGTGCAAAACGATTTGAACAAATGAGAAAACAAATCCATCTGCCACCAGAGTGTAAGCAACAGTGAGCTGACAAAAAGCCTATAAGATGTTTGTGGAAAATGTGGAATGTTTTTAATTACATTCAAACTTTCCACTCAATCAGCTCATTTAAATTCTCCCAATATTTTCTGAAAGTCTTCTAATCTGAAAACATGAAGGTAATCTCATTTGTGATTTGAAGGTTTGATGTGTTCTCTCTCTTGTATTTTTTAATGCAGGTCTTCCAGCAGACACTCTCCAAGGCCACCGAGATCGCTTCCAGGAACAGTTTAAGAAGTATGAATGGGCACTGGTGCCGAAACCCAAACGTTGTCGATCGCCCTGTTCAAATGTCATTCTTCAACTCCTTGATTTTGCCTTATTGCAGGTTGAAGAGTCTGTTTTATCGCTCCAGTAACTTGCAATACTTCAAGCGGTTGATTCAGATCCCACAGTTGCCAGAGGTGATGATTGACCCAAATCTCTCCATTAACTGTATGGACAGAAATATTGGAAAACATGACAATTACACGACTACAGTACAGTCAAATGTCCCCTTGTAGTCATGCTGGATCAGAAAAGGACTTTCCAAACTGTTGTCATTTTAGGCATAGAATTGTTAAAGACTGATTCAGCGGGAGTTAATGGGTCTAGTTCCACTCAGACTGATTTGTAAATTAACTCATTCAAACCCAATAACGTGTAAATAAGTTTTTAATACTTTGCCCTTTGCTCCCCAAAAAATATTTATATGTTGTTGTTTTTTATGCAAGAGCATACAGAAGGCTTTGATGCAGCTTTCTGACACAAAGCAATGGTAGGTATTTAAAAAAAAAAAAAAAAAAAAAAAAGGGCCAGCAGGTGGCAGCAGAGTATTAGAGATCAGCCAAGGCCATGTTGCAACAAGCTCTTTTTGTCAGTGTTTTCAAAAGGAATGTCAATAATGATGAAACTTAGCTATATTGTAATGCTGTAAAACGGAGACAGATACAAGTATACTTTTTTCCCCCTGATGTAAGGAGAGACTCTAATCTTTCTTTTGGTAGGTTCCATGTTTTTATAGCAATAGAACACAATATTGTGTGGGCCTTGCAAAATCAGTCAAAATCCAGTAAAACAGCCAGGAGCGAAGGGGGTTGCATCAGTAAAAATGGCTGGGAGTAAATGAGTTAAAAGGTCTGTCCAAAAAGTCTATTAAACACATCCAGATTTTATCCCTAGTCTATACTTATGTAACGGTCGTATCAGAAATGCTAAAGAGTTTAATCCATTTCCAGCCTAAAGTCTATTGATAGTTTACTTATATAAAAACAAATTAAAAAGCCTGTTCTTTTTGGTCTTTATGTTGAAAAGTGCTGGATCATTCTGCTAAGGCCATGGAATGTGAAATGCTTAATGTTTGCCAATGGCAATGTGCAATTTGCTTTCTCTCTTTTCTTGAATACTACACATTCAAAACAACACTTTTAAATGAATGAAATGTTTCCTCGCAGAATCCTCCAAACTTCTTGCGTGCATCTGCCCTGTCGGAGCACATCAGCCCTGTGGTCGTGATCCCCGCCGAGTCGTCTTCTCCGGAATTGGAACACATGGTGGAAACTGACGACCTGGTGGACACCGACCTGCCCGTCCTTCCGGTAAATTCAGGACAAGTGTCTCAATTAAGATGACTGGACAGAGTTTACAATTATGCAATTAACCTAATAACATTGGCTAGTGAAGTAATCGATCACATTTTGAACACACAGCTCTGAATTTTGTTTTTAGATGTGAATTTAAAATGAGATTTAATATAAATATTTCGTCTGAAAATTGATTATCCTCATAGCAGAATTTATTCACATTTTACTTCTTAGTTATATCGCCAATCCAAAGGAATCAAAAATCCCAGGCTTAAAGAAATTATTTTAATAAATTATGTTTGAAATTAAGTACTTTGGATCTTTACCTTTTCATATGTTGTGGTTTTGACTGCTTAGGCGCCAGTGGAGACAAAATTTGATGACCTGTTTGGCAACTCCGCTGCAATTGACCCCTTCAACTTCAACAATCAGAATGGGATGCGTAAGGACGAAAAGTACGTCTTGAAGAAATTGTATAAAAAGTGGAAAAATAATTTCATTTGGTTGCTCACTTGTCATTAGCACAGCATAAGATAAGTCATGTTTATCGAAATGCTCTTTTTTACATTAATTAATGATAAATATGTTCTCAATGTAAAACTTGAATTTCAGAAGAAATATGGTTGGAGCTTTTGATTGACAGGCGCTGCCTTTCTCTATCCACCAGAGACCGACTGATTGAACAGCTGACAAGGGAGATCCAGGCCCTTAAGGACGAGTTGGAATCATTCCGATTGGAGGTAAAAAGGGATACAATCCTCCCCGATCCATAATTTAATCCAAGTACACGATAAATGAATCTGCTCATAATTTCCTTGATTAAGCAAATGTAATTTCATTTTTTTCCCCCTTCTCTCCATCTGCCAGAGTGGGCGATTATGTCAGGCTTTGAGGGGCCGTGTCAATGAGCTGGAGGCCGAGCTAGCAGAACAGAGCCACTTGAGGCTACAGGCAGCAGGGGAGAGTGAGTTCCTGAAGGCTGAGCTTGACGACCTGAGGAGGGTCAGGGAGGACACGGAGAAAGAGCAGCGGAGTCTGACAGAGATAGAGAGTAAGTCCTCGCACTCTTATATTACAGGGTTATTTTTATTTTGTATTTTTTTTATTTTTAACCTGATAGCGCGGAGGAGAATATTAAATGGAGCAAAAGAGCTTGTTGACAAATGTACTTTTGAAGTATGTTACGCGCTCAAAGAAGGTTTCTGAGGGGCGATGGTTAGCTCACTGTTTTGAGCACCCGAACCACGTCCACGTGTAGAGGCTCATCTTCAGAGCAGGCCACACCGGTTCGATTCCCAGGCTGTGTGGTCCTTTCCTGCAGGTCATCCCCCCCTCCCACAATTCCCTGTCAGTTCTTCAGATGTCCTATCGATTAAAGGCTTAAAGCCAAATTATATGCTTAAAAAAACAAAAACAAAGTGGAAATACTATATATACTATAACAATAATTTCATGTCATTCCATTTCCTTTTCTTGCATGTACTGTATTTCAATTAAAATTGAATTAAAACACGTAAATTTTATAGTATTTTGACAAAGTGGGTGCAGCTTTTCGAAAAATAAAATATTTATTTAATTCACTTCTTAAACAAATATAGAGTTAGACAAATACCTACAGTACTTTTTGGGAACAGAGAGTTCTAAAGTGCCTAGAAATGGAAAAATAAGGCATAAACAGATAAAGAAATAAAAATACATTTGTTAGACCACTTTTGAGTGTAAAAATATTTTAGATGGAAACAATTGAAACAACTATAAAACAAAATAGTAATAATAACGCGCTTAATTTGTTGTTTTTACAGGATTTCCAATACACAAAATTGGTCTGTGCATTTTATGTGTACATACATGTATGTAAAAAAACTGTGGAATTATGTATGTACCGGTAACTTGTTTATCACATGCGTTAACTTAATAGGTCAAGGTCCATCCAGAAAGGTGGCTAATGTTTTTTGTATCCTTGGGCATTTTGCAGAAAAAGCTCAGGCCAATGAGCAGCGCTATACCAAGCTTAAGGAGAAGTACAGCGAGCTGGTACAAGGTCATGCAGAATTGCTGAGGAAGGTGAGGAAAAACACCTTTGTTCACATCGTCATCGTCTGTCAGTGGTTCTTAACCTTGTTGAAGGTACTGAATCCCACCAGTTTCCTGTGCGCATCCACCGAACCTTTCTTGATTGAAAAATAAAATGTTTTTTCTCCTTTCAAATTCAAGACCGATATAAAGTTTGCTGGCGAACAAAATAAACAGGGAGAGGAGCCTTTTCATCAAATCTGGCTCTCTTTACCTTGAATTCAGAAAGCGTTGTTCTTGTAGTCCCCATCTCCTTGCAGCTTAAGGAACGGTTCCTTTAGTCTTGCGAGAGAGAGAGAGTTGTGCTGGAATAATAATAATAATAATAATAATAATATTGCATTATATTTATAGGCGCTTTAAAAAAGAGAATTGAATTGTATTGCTCGACTTGGCATTGCAAATCAGTTACTCACTCAACTCAACTCTATATTTATAGTGTTTTAAGAACCACCACTTTTTTCTTTTCTTTTTTTAAGATGGAACCTCGGGGCAGCAGATACAATGAAAACATTAGAAGCCCTAGAATTGAACCCTGTGAAACACCATATGTTCCGTTATACATAAATTAATATTGCATAAATTTGTCCGACCACTTTCTTTTTTTGCTCAACGTGGTTAGTATGAAGGGATCACAATAATAAAGAAATCACACAAAGTGCCATCACAACAGCCACAGGTCGACTACTGAGCGCACAATTCTATGCAGCACAGATAGGCCAAGTTATGTAGCGTCACCTGTGGATGTATCATCACAAACCCCTGAGGCTGACTCACTGAATGCCTGGGGTTCGATCAAACCCAGGTTAAGAACCACTGCCCTAAGTGTATGTTTGTGTGCTGGGTGCAGAATGCAGAGGTGACCCGGCAGATGACGTTAGCTCGGGCAGCGCAGGATGAAATAGACGCAGTGAGGAAAGAGATGCAGGACAAGGTGAAGGCCGCCCAAGATTGTGCAGACAGACAGGTGGGCATCAAAGTCACCTTGACTTTGCTTGTTTTTTTATTTTTTTATTTACTTTTTCATCAAATTCATAAAATGGCTTGTGTAATTTATCTTCAGTAGTGATTCTCAGTCATTGTGCTGCAGCACACTTGTATATTGTTAGAGATAATCAGGTGTGCCACTTTCTTAGAAAAATACCATTTTGTCAACCCAGGAACGAGCGCAGCGGGAGCATGTTGAAGAATTGCAGAGAGAGGTGGTGTCCAGCAGGGCCGAGCTGGATTCCCTCAAGACCACCATGGCCTCCTCACAACAGGTCTGATGTTATTCATCATTACATCAACAACAAAAACTGCTGTCCTTTTCAGTTTTTACTCACTTTGTCAGACTCTTTAAAAGCAATGCATGCTAACTCATACAGTACATACTGTATGTCAATATTCAGTCGGGTTTCTTTCACTCCTGTCAGTTAGCTTGCTTGCTGCTGCAGGAGGTGACACACACACACACACACACGCAGGTTTGTTTTATTATCTTTGTGGGGCCATCTCATTGACATTCAATGCATTTCCTAGCACCTCCCCCGAACCCCAACCACCAAAAATGATTGCCTACCTCTATTCCTTACCCTAACCTCAACCATAACCCAATTCAAACCTAAACTCTAAAACCAAGTCTTGACCCTCAAAAAGAGGTCTAAACTTGTGGGGCCCAGCAAAATGACCCCACATGGACGGTTGGGCCCCACTATGTAACAAAAACATGACCACACACATGTTGGGTTTACATTTCTAGTGGGGACATCTCATTCACATAATGCATTTCCTAACCTTACCCTAACCTTAACCATCACAACTGACTGCCTTACCCTGACCCTTACCATAACCCCAACCAAAACTCAATTCAAACCTAAACTCTAAAACTAAGTTTTGACCCTCAAAAAGAGGTTTGGACTCAAGGGGACCACCAAAATGTCCCCACAAGGACACCTGGTCTCCACAATGATACTAAAAACCCAGAAAATGAACCCCATGATGTGATATAAACCTGTGCGCGCTCACATACACACACACATAGAGTGAGACAGACTGTGTGAAAAGCATTAAAGCAGAGCGAAACAATTAACATACTTGAAGCGAAGTTTTCTGACGGTTGTAGTTGTACACACACACATAGAAATGAGAAACATAGCAGAGTATGTCACGTTGGTGTGAAGAAAGTCGCAACACAATAAACCTCAAAGTCCAAAACATTGTAACGCCTCATTCAAGTACTGTGTTTAAAGGACTGTTGCAGAGTTTTGATAGCTAGTACAAATTGCCTGAAAAAAACTTTGGGATTCCCCAAACAACCATTCCAGTTTAGGAATAGGATAATCTCATTTTATTCTGATGCCACTACAGATAGTGTGTCAGGGGTGTCCAAACTTTATCATTTAAAGGCTGCCTATAGAAAAAGGGAAAAATGCAAGGGCTGTTTTGAATTTGTGACCATAAATTATTAAACACACTGAAATCAAGCAAGCAATTACATAATGTTTATATTTTGTAGTTATTAGTTAAAAGTGCATAACAGCTTTCTGTTCAAGGTGATGAGCCAAATAGTTTAGGATTTAGCCTGTACCACACTAGACTAAATGCATCCCTGAACTCAACAGCAACCAAATCTTCACATTCAGAACAAAAACTGTAGCAAACTGACCATTTTTAAAACACTTGAAGATGATTCATGTTCATAAATCAGACCTTGACACAGAGCAGAAAGTGGAAGTAACAATTTTTGCTTTGAAAATGTCATTTTAAGTCTGTCACGGGACGCTGAGAAATGGATGGCTGGCCACAAATGGCCCCCAGGCCGTAGTTTGGACACACCTGCCCTATGTGGTTGTATGCAATGTTCTAAAAGTAGATTTTCTACGCAAACTAGTTCAAAGTTCAGTTTGCAAATTTTAAAATGAACAAGTTCCGTTCATAATTCAACATTTTGAACTAAGGTCATTGTTCTAAAAAACTAACTTTTTGATTGTTTTTTTGTTGTTGTTGCCACTCATTAAGTTTGTACTAGTAGACAGCTGCAGTTTGAATCTGTTATTTACAGGGCACCATAAAAATCACCCACAGTTAAAACATTTCACAATGAAATCAGGTATAAAAAAAAAAAGAAACACTTAAAAATAATAATAAACACCCAATGGACAATGAGTAAACAGTCACAGACTCTGTGCTAAGCTGTCACGCTCTAAATAAACCTTCCACTACCCACCTGCGACTTGCTGCGACCTCAGCACCCTAAAACCAGCCCACCCAGCCCACAGACGCCCACCCCACCCTTCCTCGCGTCACAAAATACAAAGGGAAAACGCTTGAATGCCTACTAGGGACTAACGAGCAATAACTTACGTTACTATTTGTCACCAACCAGATTTTCCGAGTGAGGTATCTGTCACAGACTCCGCCCACCCATCCGCCCCAACACAGTCATCCTTTATACTTTACATCTTAATGCCTCCATGCAAGTCTCTGTGGCTTGTGTTGCCAAATGCTCATTTACTGTGTTTAGCCAACGTTTTCTCCTGGAAATCTAACGAAAACCCGGCACTGTAAAAGAACTTTCATTTGAGAAATGCTCACTGATGGCAGAATTAAGTGTATTTGCGAAAACTTGCATCACGCAGAAATGCCCTACATTCAGTGCGCATTCGCCCAAAATATGAACAGGTTCATGAACTTTAGTTCATTGAACTCATTCAGATACAACACTGGCTGTATATTATGTGATATTTGTGAACTTACCCTTTATTTATACTTTTCATTGACCTAATGTCTTATTGCTCTACATTCAATGCCAGTTTTCAGTATTCTTTATAATTGAATTTAAATTGCTCTCAACTAGGATGTACCGGAATTATTATGCTCTAGTATCGTTTTATCAGTGGCCTGAAAAAAACAACTGTACTATCGTTTATCATGTTAGTTTGTGAGAAAATATATCGCCCTAAAAAAATATATTTTTATTGACAAACCTGCTTTTATATGCCTCCTGCAACAGCTCTATGCCATTTTTTTTCTCATCCACTCTTAACTTTCCAATAGGGCTGGGAATCTTTGACTGTCTCACGATTTTTGGGCCTGCGATTCGATTCAGAATCGATTTTAGATTAAAAATTATTTGACTGACAATGATTTCTGATTTAATTTATAGATATGCAAAGAATTGTCATGATCTACTCCAGCCTGACTCGCTAATGCTAATTAGCGCGCTACTCGTGGCACTTTTATCACTCAAAAGAACGACTATTCATACAAAACGCTTCAGGAATGTATGCAGAGAAGCATCTTAACATCCTACACTGCAAAAAAAAAAAAACTACTTTTATTGGAATAACTTGATCATGACTTTTTGCTTCTATGTGGCTACAACTTGACAGTAGATCAGAACAAGCGGAACCACACTGCCCCTAAGTGGCCAAATCGTGTACAACATGAACAGGGCTCCCAATAAAGGCACACACAAACAAGGGCAGTATAAAATAATTTAAATAAAATCTATTTTAATTTAATTTAATATAAATTCTGAATCGTACTAAATGAGAATCGCGATTTTTATGAGAATCCTTTTTTTTTTTTTAGGCACACCCCTACTTTCCACCATCTGACCATTTGCTCATGCTGTATTGAAGTCACTTTCATATTTTTAGTGAGCTTATTCCATCGAGTTGCAAAGGCTGTTCACACACAAGCTTCCAACATGCAGGATCTGATGAAAATTTAGTCTGTTGTCATAGTTTGTTTTGCCAAGTTTCCAAACCACAACTTCCCACATTTTCTTTGATTTGACTTGACCGCCACTTAGAGCTCCATGGAGATTGTGTGCCAAGCCACAAACTATAAAAAGGCAGTAGCACTGGAGGTCACTTGTGTCATAAAGTACAACATGTTCGCATCCTCATATTGTCCCGATCAAGACTTCCCATCGTATTTTGCGCTTGTTTATGTGCTCTGTAACACATCATTTATTTTTCATTGTTTTGCAGTCCAGTGAGGCGCTCAGCACTCAACTAGCTGCCATGGAATGTCAGAAAGCGGCACTCGTTGAGTCCTTGTCCAAAGTGGAAGCCGAGCTGGCCGTTCGAGGGGAGGAGCTTGAGCGGGTCCAAAGTTCGTTGGCGAGTGAGAGGGAGAGTGGCGTGAAGACAGCCGAAACCCTGCAAAATCAGCTCAATGACAAGGTGAAAGGTCAAACACTTGGCGATGAAATCAACAGGGCCCAGCTATGGATACGGTTGTTTTAGTTTTTTTGTATGTTTTGTATGCTATGACTACTGTAATGTTGTAATTAGTTGTATTTATTCTAAAAACACGTTTTGAATTATGTCATTGTCATTTGCTTCTTCTGTAAGCAAAGGGGATTCAAATCAGATTTGTGTAACAAATTGGAGCGCCCATATCGTGTGTGTCCGTAGGAGAGCAGGGAGCAAGCATTAGAGAGCCAGCTCGTAGCAGCCCGCTGGTCCAGTTTGAAGGGAGCCGTTGAAGAGGCCGAGAAAATCATCCAAGACTCGCTGGCCCAGATCGACCACCCAGCCCACATCAGCTGCACCAGCTCAGCAGGTTGCCGTGCCTCTCTCCGCTGCGGGTTGCTCGTTAGTGTGACAGTGTGTGTATAGTAATGTCCAATGATGCCTACATCTGCAGACTACCTGGCATCCAGATGTCAAGCGTCCCTAAACTGTGTGGAGCAGCTCCATCCTGCCAGAGACGCCTTTCTAGCTGATGATACAAGTATGCAGCCGCTTTATGCATTGCTTACTTGCTCTATGCAAAGCCCATAAGCAATTGAGATCAATTCTCTTTTGTGTTCCATTCTTATTGTACAGGTGTGTCTCAGTTGCTTAAAGTGGTGACCCAGTGTGGCCACCTAGTGGGCGACACCATTGTTCAAGGCAGTGCTACCTCTCACATGGTGCCTGTGGAGCAGGCTGATGGTGAGTTGCTTATTTTTTGGGCCTGTTATCATACGTTATAAACTGTACATTAGTCTGAAAGTAGTTGTGAGGCCCCTTTGAGTTGAGAGTTCCTTTGGTGGGTCACTATGTTACATTTAGAAATGACTAGCCATCAAACTATCATCTTACTTATTTATAGTCCATCACCTTTAAACCAGTGTTTTCCCAACTTTTCTTGATACAAGCCCACATACTTTACATTAGAAAAAAACCTCATGATACATCACCAAACAAAAATGTCCCAACAAGGGGTGGAACAGTTCACATAATCCACGGTTTAGTTTGTATCTCGGTTTTGTGCTCACGGTTTTTTGTTTGGTTCGTTATGTGCTGACCCTGAGAAAAATCAATCATGTCTTGTATCGTTAGGTTAAAAGAACTGGTGGATTTTACACAGATCTGATTAGGATCGGACGATATTTAGCGTTTGATGTAAAATCTGTGATCGGCTGTAATATCTTCTTTCATTTTTTTCTTTCAAACTTGTTGATCTATGATTGGCCGAAAAATCCCCATCATGTGAAGCCTAGTTAAAAGTGGAAGTATATGTCGACAGCATTATTAATTAATATTATTGTATTATTATTTAACTCATTTAAACTCAAACACGTGAAAACGCGTTTTTATTACTTTGCCCTTCACTCCCAAAAACGTATTTAAACGTTTTTATGCTCAATAGCATGCAGAAGGCATTGATGCATTTTCTGACATGAAGAGGTCGCTTAAAGCAATGGTAGTTATTACAAAAAAACGGCCAGCGGGTGGCAGCGGAGTATAAGAGATCAACCAGGGCCATGTTGCAACAAGCTCTTTTTGACAGTGTTTTCACCAGGAATGTCACTAATGATGAAACTTAGCTGTCTTCTATTGCTAATTGCTGCATAACGGAAACAGATACATATATACTTTTGTACTGTTGAAAGAAGAGACTCTAATCTTTATTTTGGTAGGTTCCATGTTTTTATAGCAATAGAACACACTATTCTGTGGCCCTTGCAAGATTAGTCAAAATCCGGGAGCGAAGTGGGTTGCTTCAGTGGAAATATCTGGGAGTGAATGAGTTAAATAATTATTATTGTTATTATTTAGTTTTTCGACCTGTTTCCTGGCTGCATATAGTGGCGGGCATAATAATAAAAATGCTCTTCAATTAGATGACAAAAGGTACAACCAACCTGCTCCCTGCAAATATAGCTTTTGTGTTCAACTAAACTATACAAACTCAGATTTCACACTAAGTACATTTGTGACTAAACTATAACGAGATCATTATTTCAGTATGCATACCTTTTGTGATTATTGTTTGGTGGTTTCCCGTGAAGTTTTTCTTATGGAAAATAGGGGCCTTGGCTCCTGAGATTGGAAAATGCTACTCTCATAGCGTTCCAGCGGGTTGTAATTCCAATTCAACTGTTTGTTTTATTTAGCCTTTTTTTTTACATATAAAATGACAAGTGTATTTTTTTTTTTTTTATGTGCACCCTGTAACAGTCCTTTCAGAAAGTGTGAAAGCGTGTGGCGCTGAGGCTCTGCTTTTGCTGGGCCACATGAAGAAGAAGGAGAACATAACAGTAGTAGACAACTGCAAGCTGAAGGAGGCTCTCCAAGCCATTATGGCCTCCGCAGAGGTCGGTACCCGTCTAAACGTTGTCCTCTTGGGTGTTAGTGAATGATGGCCACAATAACGAAAAGTTTGCCTTCCCATGTCTTCCATTTTGAATTCAGAAACTACGTCCTCGGGGTCTGGAGCTGCAGCAAGGAGAGCTGGGAGATCTTGTGGAGCAGGAAATGGCGGCCACGTCTGCAGCTGTGGAATCTGCTGCAGCGAGGATAGAGGTGTAGATGCGTTTGTATATTCAGTATGGCCGCTACGCATAACAAACATGCTCATCTTTAGCATGGGAACTGCTCGTTTCACTTTGCAGTCATATTGACTTGAAAATTCTCCACTTTATCCCCTCCCGTCCCACAGGAAATGCTCAACAAGTCTCGAGCAGTTGATACAGGAATCAAGATGGAGGTCAATGAGAGGTAACAAAATCAAACCTCTACTACACATTCAGATTTATTTATGTAAAAGTCTTTAGAGTTCATTTCATATGTCGCATAAAAGGCTTCAAACTTAAAATCAGTGGTAGTTCCCCGCAAGCTTATTGAGGACAATTATAGAAAATGGAAGGATGACAGAATAACAAGTTTAATTTAGCTCTGCTATAAATACAATCATTATCAGAACACACACTTTCTTCAACCAATACAAATAAGCAACAGCAGTCTTTGCTTTGCTTACGCCACATTCCAAGTTGGCTGTCAGATTCACCATTTTGCATTGACGTAGCATTGTTTTGCCTTCAACTAGGTGACGTCGTAACGAGGGCTATGGCAATGCGGGAAATTGATTCATGTATTTCCCCCCATATGTAACACAACCAGCTGCTTTTTACTACGGAGATCTCTGCATTTAGAACTGTCTGCAGTTCAGTTCAAAACTGCCCTCCTGTAATGTAATGCTGTGAATATGAGAAGTGAATTTGTAGAAGTAGCGTTGCAATCAAACTCACATGAGAGCGTGCGATGTATTTCACCACTTGGACCACAAAACCTCTTCGGAATGTGACTGCTTGTTCACCCCATAATGTTTCAACACTTGTAAAAAAAAATTTTTTTTAAATTAAAATTAAAAAAATAAGACACAAGATTTTTTTTTTTAAATACACCACCATAAGCTGTGTCCCTGAGTTGTATGCTTCTTTTGTAGGAAACAATATCAGTAATCGTTCTTTGTTTAGACTGTCTATAAATGATGCCGTTTTTGCTCTCTTCACTCATCTTATACTTTTAATGTTTGTCTGTGCGTGTCTTGTGGCCCCTGTAGGATCTTAGCTTCGTGCACGGATCTGATGACGGCCATCAAGGCACTTGTTCTGTCCTCCAAAGATCTGCAAAGGGATATTGTCGAGAGTGGCAGGGTACGTTCTCTTGGTCTTGGTCCCCAGGTTTGGAAAAGTAGAAGTTGTTTACTCACCTCACCCAATGTTGACCTACCAGCCCAGTTGCTATTCAAGTAATTAACCAAACACAGTAATACATATTTAAACTAATGCTGTCAAAATTAACTGATTAATTAATCACAAAAAATATCGCATTAATCATGAATTCACACAGATTAATCGCACTATTAATTTTGACCATCGATTATCCTTTAGCGTGACAGTGGATGGCTACGTTTAAGGTAGCACAGGTTGTGTTTGAGCAATAAACATAATTACATGCATTAAAGTATAGCATTTAATAAATGTTTGCGTATCACATTTAGAATATTTGTTCATGTCAAAATATTGGGGTCATTTTTTTCCCCATTTTAAATTATTATTAATTAATTGATTAGAAAAAGAGGCGTGTGCAGTGGATAAAAAAATGTTGAAGACGTCCTCATAACATTAAATGTCAAAAGAATTAACACATAACCGGTACTCTTCAAATTTGGTGGGAATTTTTTGGGGATAAAAAAGCCTTTTTGTTAAGCGATTAACCGTGATTATTCTAAAATGTGATTAATCTGATTTAAAAATGTAATCGTTTGACAGCTCTACTTAAAACATACATTTTTCCCCCCACTGTAAGTTAACTGGCAGAAAAATGTTGTAATTCTGTAGAAAGAGAGTAATTTGCACGAGTAATATTGCTACTATTTTGAAAAATTGCTTTTTTTTTGTGTGAATCCAAATCAAATTTCTTTATTTTTTGCCCTTTTGTACAACCAAGCACTATACGATATGTCTCCCCCAAAAAGTAACCAAAACAAATAACAAAAAATTTATATTTTTTAATGCCACAACATATGGCATTAAAAAAAAAATCTGGACATCTCAATAAATTGGATTATCTTTGAAGTAATTTGATTCAAAACATCAAATTATGTTGATTCCCTACAGACAGAGTGAAACCTTGTTTTTATTTTGTAGCTTACTGCTAAAGAAAATCTCAAAATTCATCATCTCAACAAATTAGAACAGTGGTTGTCAACCGCGGTCCTCGAGTAACCCTATCCAGCCCGTTTTCCATGTCTCCCACAAGCAACACAGGTGTTTCAAACGATCAGATAATCAGCAAGCTCTGCGATGAAGCCTGATAACGATCTTCAGCTGTGTTGGCTGGAGAGACATGAAAAACAGGCTGGATAAAGGGTACTCGAGAACCGGGGCTGGGAACCAGTGAATTAGAACATGAATCTAATCGGACACAGTCAAATTCATTTGGTAGGAATTGGCATTTTGAAAAGTGTATTTGGATGTATTTAAGGAATCTTTATAATGAGTTTTTGAGCCAAACAAATGAACTTTTCTGATAGTCTCATTAATGAAGATGCGCTGCCTAATTTAATGAGCTGTGCCTGTAGTGTAACTCTGAAATAAAATGCTGGTATTCTACTAATTGATGCAGAACGTTCATTATTGTCAAACATTCATTTGCTGACAAAGTAGTATAGCAAATGATAAGGCGAGAGCCAGTTGGCAGCTGCGGTTAATTTGTGGTTCGTCTTTTGCCCTCCCTTGATTTGGTTCAAATTCCTTCTTTGTCCACCAGGGTGCAGCATCCACTAAGGAATTCTATGCCAAGAATTCCCGTTGGACAGAGGGCCTAATTTCTGCTTCTAAGGCGGTTGGATGGGGTGCCACTGTCATGGTGTAAGTAAATGATCTTCTAATTAAATTACTCCTTAATGACTTAAGCACTGATCTTAACAGGAACAAAACACGCAAATGTGAGTCATTTTGTAGCCACTTCTTCCAATTTGAACATTTTGATTATTCATATGAAGGTAGTTGACGACGTTGCATTTGTATTGTCTTTCCAGAGACGCAGCCGATCTTGTGGTGCAGGGCAAAGGGAAGTTTGAGGAGTTGATGGTGTGTTCCCGTGAAATTGCGGCCAGCACGGCGCAACTTGTTGCTGCTTCCAAGGTGAGTGATGAGAAATGTTAAACCGTCTTCTTTCATCATTAAAGGAGGTGCGAATCGAGATGTGCTCCGGCGTTTATTGATTTTGTCCTCCCCAGGTTAAAGCGGACAAAGACAGTGCCAACTTGCAGCGCCTGCAGCAGGCATCTCGAGGTGTCACCCAGGCTACCGCTGCTGTTGTGGCCTCCACCAAGTCTGGGAAGTCCCAAATTGAAGACAAAGGTAAGAACATTTCAGCGTCACAATGGTTGCTTTTAGATCCAGACAACAATATTAAGAGCCTAACCTTAAGCAGTTTAATTTTTGGTTGCATACAAGCAATTGATGGCTTTTTGTTTCGGATTGCGCTGCAGATACAATGGACTTCTCCAGCATGACGCTGACACAGATCAAGCGACAAGAGATGGACGCCCAGGTTGGCAGCAATACGCGACATGCGTGCACCAAGTCAAAAGTCAAACGATAAGCAGACCTGTTTGGGAATGCGCTCATTGTTCCACATTTGACACTTCAATTGTTTTTCATCCAGCAGGAAGTTGAACTTAAAGCTAGACAAATAGCACACGCACTGTGTACAAGGATAAAGAGAAAAGGAAAACAAAAGTAGCCAGACCTTTGTCACACATCCACACACAAACATTAAAGAGGGAACTGCTATTGGCAGAGAGTGCATTAAGCGTATTTACAGTAACCTAACTTGAGTAAATAAGGTCCTAAAAATACAGTGAGCCACTGATGGTTTACTTCATTTGTTATTTGTTTTTCTAGGTGAGCATTTAAGCACTCAGCAGTCAGAAGGTTGCCAGTAAACTCCAAAAACTGTAATACAAAGACATGAAAAGGCCCAATAAAGAAATGAGTTGAGGCTTGTGTAAGAATAAAGCTTACTTACTGTGTGGAGTTTGCATATTCCCCCTTTGTTCCATGTTCCAAAAACACGCATGTTAAGTCCCTAAATTGAGTCTAATATTTTGAAATCTGAGTCAGTGCTGCACTGTAAAATTACAAATGAATTGCAATAAGAGCAATAATTTGATTCTCTGCAGTATTATTTTTTTTTGCTTATTTGTTAGCAAGTCTGTATGACGTAAAAAGGCTCCTTTGTTCACTTTTTCTCACTGGCCAGATCATAATTTCCTGTACGTGACTCATAAAAATAACCCTTTCAGGATTGTTGTTTTTCCGCTATTTGCTAAGGGAAACTTTGTGACAAGAGTGTGTCTGTGTGTCTGTGTGTTTGTGTTTGTACAGGTTCTGGTGTTGGAGCTGGAGACACGTCTGCAGAAGGAGCGCGAGCGTCTCGGGGAGCTGAGGAAGAAACACTACGAGCTGGCGGGGGTAGCAGAGGGCTGGGGGCCCGACGAGGAGGGTGAGGGCCCAACGCCGCTACACAGTGGAACTTAGCAGCATTAGATGGCCTTGTAGCCTTTACCTTTAAGTTGCTAATGTCTCTGATTTTCTTTTTAAGAGACCACTCGCTTGTTTGCTTCGTCTGGTTCATGTTCAGTGTGGTATATACCATGACACCAAACAGCAGTGACTACTTGTTATTCTTGAATAATAATAATAATAATAATAAATCGGTGATTTTCAACTGGTGGGTTAGTAAAGAATTAGTAAAGAAATACAAATACACTACAAATACAATAAAAAGTCTGGATACAATTTTTTTATTTTCACAATAGTACGGTAAGCGCCAGGAAATGCTACTCACTTGTGCTCTAGTCGCTAGCTACTTAAAATAAATACAGAGCAGCTCAGCTTTTGGCTAGCGTATGTCATAGCTAGCAATATGCTTTTGGCGCTATGTCAAGCTCATTTGAAAATGTAACATACTTTAAATGTATTTTCAAACAACAAAACAAAACTTTATTTTTCTTAATGTCTATAAAATGGGTCACAACTTTGCAACAATTAGAAGATGCAGGCCCCAAGGTGAAAACTGTTAACCACTGCTTTTACCGGACAGTGTGTAGTATTTAGTGCCATCTAGCGGTGAACTAATAGAATGCAATGATATAAGTTCGACGCGTGTGCTACGGTTGCTCAGAATGACCACACTTCACAAGCCAAGTGAGCGAGCAGGAGCTAAGAGGAGCGGCGAATAAGAGTGGCTAGCAAGAACTCGCTGGAGCGGCTAGCGGGAGAAGCTAGCAAAAGCTGGCGAGAGCAAAGCAGAGGGATTTTTTTGGCATAATATTTAAAATAATGTTTTTTAAAATAAGTGAATTACTAGTTCACCAGTGGATGGCGCTAAATGCTCTACGCTGTCACTTAAAATAGGCTGACTGACTTGCTCACAAGTTTGAAGACATTTGTGATGCTAATAAGAGGACGCACCTCTGTATGGTCAAATTCTTCTCAATCTTTTCATCTTTTGTGTGCGTGTGTGTATTTCTGTTGAAACACAGTTCAGCAATGTCTTATTTTCATTGGTTAATTTTCAGTATTTTTTTTATTGTTATTATTTGTTCTTTCCTTTCTTTCTTCTTCTTATTATTATTACTATTACAAAACAGCTAATCTTTCACTTCATTAGCAGAAGGGTACCAACAAGGTTATCTACGTGTATACCTTCTTCCATTTACTCGATTAGTTGTAAATAAATCATTTTGCGGTGGTTCAAGCTTTAAGAGGTGCATTTTTGTTTGAATTCCAAATTGTGCAAGAAACTAATACGATGCCGTTTTCTCCTTCCTTGCAGGCTCAGGTTGACCGCACCCCCCGTCGTAGCCTTCGGCCGGAAGAAACTTGTACTTATACACTCTTCTCCATCTCTGTCTCGCTAGTTTTTCCGCTCGTTTGTTAATCAAGCCAAATGAAACGGTGCTTGCTCTCTAAATCCGCTTCTTCACATCCATGTCTAGAGTCTTCCACGCAGACGGCGCCAAGGGCTCAGCCACCAGGAACGAGCCTGGGATGGAAGGACGACCCGACTTCACGGCATCACGCCTCCTCCTCAAAGAGTGTGTGTGAGTGCGCGTGTATGTGATGTGTGTGTGTATAGAGCAGTCTATCACTTATTTATTATCTGTGCTCCTTGCTCCAAATTTGTAACGAAGAGTTGCATTCGAGACATGATGAGCACAAGTTCCACGTCTAGGAACAGCAAAGACGAGATCTGAGTCTGCAAATCACATCAGTGGGGGGGGGGGAGAAAGAAAAAAAGACTCGTAATCGAGTGCGCTAACAAGCTACAGGAGCCAGAGGTCAGTTTGACAGACGTCACTACTTGTTAAGTCCGTAACGCTTCACTGGACTGTCTGCCTTTTTCACCTTTGTAACAAACCTGACTGTTAAATCAAGCTGAACCACCATTTCATTTAGTTTTTCTTTTAAATAGTTGCTTCCATAGAAAACTGCTCCAAACTGCCAAGATTGGGGCTCACAACCCTTATTCTAAACCACCAAATGTAGCAGGAAACTGATTCATGGCCATTTTACAGTAAGAGTTTTTTTTTTTTTTTACTACATTGGGCTCTGCTGCCTTTTCTGTCCAGCAATTCTGCAGAGATTCATTCTGTAAGCAAAATGTGTTTTCATAAAGTCACACCTTATTAGAGAATACATTTTATTTTATTATTATTATTCATTTAATTTTTTTGCCAAACTAGAGCTTCAACAACTCGCAGTAGCATTGGAGAGCAAAATCCAGAAATGTTTAATCTGTTAAGATTGGACCATCATCTGGTAATTACATTTTCCTCCTTTCTTACTAGCTGTTGTCCTTTTAATGCATTTTTGGAAGTGCAGGTTAGTAAGTCGGGAGTGTGCGTGTGTCTAATTAGCAACTTTCACCATCGTCAAACCTTCAGCTGCATCAATATTTCTCTCTCACAGTCTGCCTTCATTTCATTTGAAGAGCGAAATGCAAATATGATGTCATCATTTTGTCATGTGGCTCATGACCACGTTGTCTGGGTGACATGGATGATCCTTGTGTGTCGAAAACCTCATTTGAGCACAGTTGATCAAACCGTATTTGTAGTTTTTAGAAGAAAAAAAAAAGTTAGTGTTAAATGACAAAGCGGGTGCAAAGATTAGACAAGTGCTACTGCAGTGCTGTTGTTCCTGTTTTAATACTTGCTTTAGTGGTGGTCATCTGTCACTTCACACCTCATACTTGTTGAAAATAATTCCCAGACGAAATATTTTAATTAAGAAGGGGATGATGGATGGAGACGAGAATACATCCGTCTTTGATGATGAACTGGAACGCACCTTGAGTAACCACCGCTTGTATTTTTGTCCAAATGTTGTAACTTAACCTGTCTCGGGTCCGACGTCGTACCAGCTCAGCCAGCCTTTCAAACTGCCTCACACTACTGTAGTTCAAGAAACTACTCACTCGCATAGCGGCATTGACATGTGTCTTTGTATCGTGTACTAAAACTATGTTGGTGGGTTTGTTTTTATTTTTTCAGTTTTTAAAAATAAATATTTCAACTTGTTAATACAATTGTGGGTGTGTCTGTTGTGTTGATGTCCAAAATCAAAGTGTAGCCCAACATTGAATTCTAATGCACCTTTATTGATTTTTAGGGGTGCAGTTAGTTTCCCACTAAAAGCATCGACTCATTTAAAGTGCTTGTTTTGTTTTGAACTCACGATGCAGTTGTATCGGCGACGTAGATCAACTTTGTGGGCTTCCTGTTGCTCAAGTGTTGTGTAATCAGAAAACATTGGGGAGATTATACAAATTTCTGCTTCAGGATCAATGTCTGCTTCATTCGCTGTCATTCAGTGGGTAGCCTACAGAAGAAGCCTCATTAAGTGCATAAAAAATACTTTTTCAACACTACTGTATTATAAACATGCATTTTTGTATCCTAATGGCAGTCACAGTGTACAGTATTCACTTTCCATATCGGTTCAGCAACCTTTACTGTCAAAAGGGCCATTTTAGGCCAAATGAATAACCAAAAGTCTGTCTGGAGCTACAAAACCTTTGAACATTATGATGAATGAAACCGTGCGTTAGTGTTAGTCTAATGTACTGAGGGCCCAAGAGTTACACCATAACAGAAATTGTGCAACATTCAAGAGATTAATTTTGTTCTACTTTTTGGCTTCTGTTTTTTTTTTTAATCAGACCAGTTTTCATACATTTAAAAAAAAAGGGGTGGGGGGAAGACTTTTCTGCCTTTCTGTCAAATTTCTAAAATTTTTGGGCAATTCTGTGAACATAGGTTGGTAATTTTCTATTACTATTTTTTATTTTATTTTTACTTTTTTTAATTGCCTTTTTTGCTATTAATTTTCTGGCATTTTTTGGGACATTTTATAGTTACTTGTTGAATGTTTTATTTTCTGCCTTTTTTTTAAAGAATTTTAGGACTTTTCAATTTTGTGTACATTATATGTAAATTTTATGCCTTTTGTTTCTGGACATTTTATGGTTACTTTTTGAACGTTTTCTTTTCTGCCTTTTAAAAGAAATTTTCTGACTCTTTAAATTTTGTGTACACTAATTTTGTAATTTTATGTTTTTCTTATTTTGGGGAATTTTTTGGGGTCACTTTTTGGACATTTTTAGGTATTTAAAAAAAAAAACTTTTAATCTACCTTGTCAGATTTTTTATTTATTTGAATTCTGACATTTTATATATATATATATATATATATATATATATATATATATATATATATATAATATTTAATTATGCATTTTTAACTGAATTGTTAATCAATTCAAATCATATTTTATCGAAGAAATTAAAATAAAAATGTTTTAAAAATATTATTTTGTTTTTAGAGATCCACAGGAGAGGGGCTCCAGAGCCGCAGATTGCAGACCCCTGGCCTATACAATCTAATGAGGGGCAATACAAGAACTCTGACACTGTCAGAGAGAACATACTGTGTGTGACTTAACTTATTGAGTCACATTTTGACCTGAATGCAACTGACTCCTGATTCTGCGTATGTGAGCAGCTCAAAGTCCTGTCTATAAAATATGAATGAGCTTCTGCCTCACCTCCCAAAATCCAAAGTGAAGCAGAGCCGTTTGTTTATTTCAGTGGTTCTTCCAGGGGAGCTGCTGTTAGGCAGCCCAGCTTAGGACTGCAGAGACTATAAATAGATCAGCTTGTCTTTCTCCCAGGCACCACCCACCCACCACATCGCCCATGTGACACAACAGCAGCCCTGAATACTGTGCTGGTGCTGTATGCAATCACGTCACAGGCAAACATCCCATTTGATAAATGAGGCCCTTAATCACTGAGCGGGGCAGTTGATGAAGACTGGCTGTGATCACTGGGCTCCAAACCTCTAAATGGAGTTACACCGCTGTAGGTCAAGAAATATTTGGGAAAATACAGCGTTTTCATAAGTTGGCCTGCACAATAAAACAGCTGATAACCTTAACCTTTCACCCATATTTGATCTAAAGTAGCCCGGACCAGTATGTCCGTTGCCTAATATTCTATAAATAATGACAGATAATAAATAATTATGTGTACATTCTGAAACTACTGTCATTTATTATCTTACTGTAGACTAATTGAAATTTCTTAACAAAGTTTAAAGTGGTATTCAGTGAGCTTCCCTAGTGGACAAAATTACCAACAATAATTTTACTGAAAACTGCTGTTTGTGTTAGGGTTAGGGTTAGACCCAGATTGGACCCAGTGAAGGGCCAGTTCTGGCCCGCAAGCCGTATGTTTGATATAGCGCTTCAAGTCTCGACTTTCACACTTAATTTAAGGCACTTCACAAAATTATTCTATTTAGGAAGTATATTAGGATGACTTAACATGACACAATTTTTCCTGGTCTTGTGTTCAGAACTATCCATCATAAAAAGGATAATAACCCAATAGAGGCAAAATGATGTAACATGATGGGGTGCTTGTTATTAGGGTTACCACCCAGAACATATTAGGTAAGGGACAAGAAATGTAAATGCCACATGCTCGAGTTACAGTTACACTGTAAACAAACTCACAGCATCTCAGCTTCTGGCTAGCAGGCGTCGTACCTAGTTAAAGTTAAAAAATAGTTCAAGTGGCATCTATATGCCATTTTTATTTTTACACTGCAAACTTATTTTAGTCCAGGGGCTAAAATTGTGATTAAGCTATAATGGAAATTCCAAAATGTTCGCTTAAAAAATAAAAATAATTACCAGTGTACCTGGAAAATACATTTATTATCGTATTGCTGATGTTTTAAATAATGAGAAATGTGAAATTTGTTATACATTTAAAAATAATAATAATTATATACAGTACAAATAGTGGCAATGCATGAAAATATTTTTGCAGATTCTCCCCAAAGAAACTTAAGCAATTAACCAATAACCTCACGAGCCAGATTGATAATTGTGATTCACTCAAGGGAGTTCTTCACATTATGAATCTGGAATTTCACTCGGCAGATCCGTTAGGGAAAGGAGGGACATTCTGTACAATACTTCGAGCTGATTGGACGATGCGGCATCTTGAGCGCGTTTGTTTTGACCAATCACAGCAACAGAAGAATATGTCATCTTCGGTCTCGACAGGAAAAAACACACACCACGAAGCGCTTCTCGATGTTCAACATTCAATAAGGAACAGAATTAATTGCAGCGTTCATTCATCTGTTAGGTTTGTTCGTTTCCCCCTCCCGCCATCGGCGCTTCCTAGTTTCGTCCCGCCCTAAACAACACCTGATTGGTCTGACTTAAAAAAAAAAAAAAAAAAAGGTTGGTTGCGAATGTATCAGTGAGAGCAGTACAAGATGTATTCTCGTAGTATTTGTGAACAAATATCGCGAGATTTCAGCTTGCTGGCGAGGTTTTTTAACTAGTATTTTGCAATATTCCGTGTCTTGAAATAGCCTACATAAAAGTAGGAATAAAAACAAACATAACCTCATGATTAAATGTCTCCTGATTAATTGTTTTAATTTTCTCCCAGCACATGCCACATACAACACTTTATCCGAAACCTGTTGTAAATTAGCAGCAGGTTCCAGTTCTTCACCGTTGTCCCCCCCCCCCCCCCCCTCTTTTTCATTTTGTGCACCCAAGTGACTCTATTTCCAGACATTGCTAATCAATAGAAGGCCCTGCAGCAGCTGAAAGCTCCATCTCTTCTATGAAAGGAATCGTTTGCCTCTAGGGGAAGCAAAGTGCAGTGATTTTGTAGTTTGTTTGTACCTGCATGCATCAGCAGGAAGGGGGAGTGTGTTTCTTCTTTCTGTCCACAGTCTATCTGCCAGATTTGTAGGGTCAGGGTCTGCGGTGACAACTTAATGACACATTCAAAGGCCTTCTTCGCTCGTGATAACTACTTGGGAAGTAATCCGACATTTTCTATTCACTGCAAGAACTTTCATTCCTTCCCAGGTTCGTGTCAGAACTGGTTGGTGATACTAGTTGTGAAATTTGGGCAACAATAAACTAGGCGGTGATGGATGTGATGCAGTTGTGGGCTTGCCATTTGGTACCTTGGCCTTATGTAGGTAAATTCACCTTGACATGCTTACTTCCATGACATAATTCGATTTGACAGGAATAGCAGATGCTGAAAATTGATTACGACAAACATAACCACTGTATTCAACGAGAGCCAAGCATTACGAAACGCAGCTTGTATAATGTAATTATTTTTAGATAGGCTGTGGATGAGAAGAGTCTGTTTCATAATTTATCTGAGAAAGTTAATCTACATATTTTCAGTCTCCCCCTGGGTTGCAAAACAAAAGTGAGTCAACCAGCGCAAGTCATATGATAATTTGATCTTAATCGAAGGCTATGTTCAAGGAAAATCACATTATTAATTATGAATCATTTCTATTTGCTTGAGATGAATTTACCCTCTAGTAATAAGTCATTTTAGGCTTGTGATGATTGATAAAACAACTTGTTAACTAAAAAAAGAAAAAAGAAAAAGACATTTGAATGGCATTCCCAAATATTAAAAGGGAAGTCAAGTCAAAATTGTTATTTCTATGCAGCTCCACTAGTCTAAACAAGCGTTAAGCAGCTGTTTTTAATCCATCTCAGGTGGCGGCCATTTTGCCACTTGCTGTCGACTGAAAATGACATCACAGATGCTCAGGACTCATATAACGACCAGTCACAGCTCACCTTACAAATGTCACATGACCAAACTAAGAAATCAGGTGAGCTGTGATTGGTTGTTACCTTATGCTACATTCAAGGAAGGTGAAAATTGGAATGATCCCACTCGGATTGTCACAGTTCCGACCTCAAAGCATTCGAGGCAAATGTAAACAAAGAAAGCTCACTCTGATAAATCGTTCATTGTCCTGGTTCATCACAACGCATTTTGACCTCCAGCAAACCTTCCTTCATCATTTATTTTGTTTCTGTAAATAAAGGAATATTATGTTCAAAACATGTCGCCAAATAACTTTATGTAGAGAGTAAACAAACGGCATACATCTTCACGCAGTCGGTACAAATCTTGTTGAGTAAAGTTATTTCGAATAACTAAATTAATGTACAGTGATAATAAGTAAGTTGGAGATCGGAAAGTCCGACTCCCCACTTCCCTCGAATGCATCATTAGCATTGAGCAACTGTGATTTTGTCATTTTCAGCCGATAGCAAGTGGCAAAATGGCCACCCCATGAGATGAATATTTTGCTGCTTATTCATATTCCACAAACGCAATATTAATAGGAATGTCGTGTTTTGACATTCTAACCACTAGACTAACGTGCTGCTATGTTCATATAAAAAAGGTAATTGAACCAGCTAAGCCAGTAGCTATGGAGGACCAAAACTGCAAAAATTCCAAATAAATAAATGACTAAATAAATATCTGAAAGTGAAAATAAAAACGGATATAAAAAAATATATAAATTGAAAATTAAATTAAAAAAATAAATATAAATGTAAATAAAAACAACCATATATATATATATATATATATATATATATATATATATAAATTAAATTTATATATACATATATATTTGTATTTAATTTTTGATTTATATTTTTTTACATTCATTTTTATTTTCACTTTTAGTCATTTATATATTTATTTAGTCATTTATTCATTTTTAATCTTGGCAGTTTTGGTCCATACTGCCAGGACGAAATGTTATGCGGATCTAAGCATTCCTTTGAATAACATTTCCACCTGGCAGTATGGATCAAAACTGCCAAAATAAAATAAATAAATGACTAAAAGTGACAATAAAAACAAATATAAAAAATATAATTCAAAAATTAAATACAAATGTATTTATTTATGTAAATATGTATATATATATATTTTTTTTTTCCATTTATATTTTTTTGGGGGGATTTAATTTTCAAATTATATATTTTTTTATATCCGTTTTTACTTTCATTTTTAGTCATTTATTTATTTAGAATTTTTGGTCCTCCATAAGTAACAGCCTAACATTTCTTTGAAAATGCTACTTCGATAACCTGACAAAAAGTGTTAGTAAGCAAATGTGCGGAAGAGTGACCCAGATGACTTCTACTTTTTATCATTTATTATACAGTAGCCTACTTGAGTCAGTGCAGACTGCATGTCCACACATGCTGATGTGCTGGGGTGCTAAGAAGGCACTGGAATGTTTCCTCCTGCTGTGATGAAAGAGACATGAAATAACTTCCATAAACATCCAACATAAAATGTGGGTACGACTTCCTTTAAACACCGCGTGACTCAACCATACCACTTGTAAAAAATGTAGGTCACGTCGGGTTACGAATCACTTTTTTTCCCTGCAGGATAAAGGAGAACACGTTGTCTGTGTCCTGATTTTCTCATCGTACAAGTCACATTGAATCAATACACATTCGGCAAGCCAGACAGTCAGCCCCCTGCCCTGGATTTTTACATGCAGACGTAAACAACATGGGCCTCAACTGGCCCGGTCAATGCAAGATGCAGGGCCAGGGCGAGCATGGCACATCCAGGCGGCGCGTGACGCCTCTCTCTCTTCTGTTCTGCTTTCTCATTGAAAAAAAAAAAAAAAAACAGTGAGAGAGAGAGAGAGAGAGAAAGAGAGATGGAGTTGCTAGGAGACCTGGTCCGATGCAAACACTGCACCATCTGCTGCAGTGAGATTTGCGGAGGTTTAGCCAAGTCGGACGGAGCGAGACGGAGAGCCCCGGAGAATCGTTGGAAGCAACAACAACAACAAGACTGGGAAAAAGATACAGTACAGTAGATGGACATGCAGCGGGAGGCGACAATACAGCAAGTGAGTGGATCTGAACGGGAGTGTAGAGGACAATAGAGTGGGAGGCAGAACAATCACACAAGTGCAACGTGAAATTTGATTCCTGTGTGACTAACAGGTGTGACTTTGAAATCACCCTCCTCCACATATACGCGTAGTAGCCCACTCATGTACACTAACACAACCTACGTTCTCATTTCACTCAGGGTGTCTGTCCCCAAATAGGAACACATGATGTTCTCATCTCCATGGAGACGAGGAAACATCTTCAAGGGTCACAGCTGAGTGCTAATGTTGACTTTTGCACTTAGTTCACATAAACATCAACCATGTGGCCAGTCAGAGTGAAACTTAAGTGTATCTGTAATGACAAATCTTCTGTCAGATTAAGTCCACCACAATTCACTGCAGTCGTTTGATGTAGCCACCCACCCATTTAGATTTTTGACCTGTATGTGCTGCCATGTCGGTCTAATCTGCCCAAGGCCTTCAGAATCAGTAGCGCTGGCCAATCTAACTTCAACTGAATTAGCATTGAGGAATGGGACTGTTTCACATTTCAAATTCATCCATTTTATTCATCCGCTGATTGGTTGGTGTGAGCAAAAGTTGTTGCAGCTAACTTTCAACTTGCAAAACACATAATTTAATCACATTTTCTTTACAATACTATCTTGTATGTGCCCCCACTAGTCTAAACACGGCATTCTGATTAACTCATTCACTGCCATTGATGACTATAGACGTCAAAAATTCATTTGAACTATTTCTATTAGTTTAACATTTTTTTCCCACTTTTGTTAACAAGAGTGTGAAAACCTAGTTTTTTTTAAAAAATTGTATTAAAACAGATATAAAATGTGTGATTAATCGTGAGTTAACTAGTAAAGTCAGGCGATTAATTACGATTAATAATAGTACTTACCTGACACCCCTAATTTTTAATAATCTTTTCTTAAAAAAAAAAAAAAAAAAAAGATTATATAAAAAAAAGAAAAGATTATTAAAAAATTAGGGGCATCAGGCAATAAAAATATATAATCGTAATTATTCACATGACTTCACTAGTTAACTCACGATTAATCAAATCTGTTCTAAATGTACCCCCAAAAATTATAGCTTGCTAACAAAAATTGAAAAAACTAAACTAATAGAAATAGTTCAAATGAATTGTTGACGTCTATAGCCGTCAATGGCAGTGAATGAGTTAATTAATGGAATTACTGGAATATGAGCTAAGCAGCAAAATCCATCCGTTTTTTATCCATCTGTTGAATACTACCAAGTTGAGTTGTAAACAAAACACAAATAGTAGTCTCGCTAATATAAAACACTGGTGTGTTTGGAAAATAATGGGAGCGAGGCACACTTTGTCTCTCCGAACATACACACTCTGTGTAGTGTTTCTGAACGCACCCACAGAGCGTAGTTAACGACCAATCATGGCTCACCTGTTTTCCTAAGGTTAGCCGTGATTGGATCCTAGCTAACCAATCACAATCGCGAGATGATTTGCATATGATGTTCATGTTAAAAAACTTAATATAAGCTTGATACGTTTACAACACTTTACAGCCATACTATCCTGCCGTCCATTATAACAACTAAAAACATGAGATAACCACCCAAAAAACTTCCATGTTGTCAAAATCGGTAAAAAAAAAATACAAATATATTGCCAATCAGAAAAAAAATGCAGGTCTGAAGGGGTTAAAATAATAATAATAATAATAATGCCTGCCACCTGAGATGGATAAAAATGGGGGGATTTTGCTGCTTAAGACAAAAACAGTAATGATGAGAATACCACGTTTAGACTAGTGGTGTTGACTTCCCAACATCTCTAGTGAGCACATGCTTTTATTTTTTACTGTCTGTTGAAAATGAGAGTTGATGGGAAATCTGTCTAACAGAAATAGTCTTGTTTTAATGGGGAAAAAAATAGATTCCTAACTTTTTAATCAAGTCAAGGATAAATTGCTTTTTTGTTTGGGGATATAAAAGAATATATATATATAAAGTCACATCTGTTTCATATAAAAGAGGGTATTAAAAAAACCTCAATGACTCAATTACACTTCACACCTTAAGGGGGAGCCCATGAGCAAAACTAATTATTTCTTGCGTCTGCGTAAGAGAAGAAACAGTGTTGTCGATAGCGATATCAAGGTGCATTTTATTAGATGATGATCCAATAACATGAAGTCAACATCAGCATCCCTCTTTACAAAAGACGTTCAAATTGAAACATTTTGGGTAAAAAAGTCCTTTTGTACAGCCAACCAGAGAGAAAGCCTGACATGACCCAAATCAAATTCATTCATCATCGTGGGGGTTTGTCGATAAAACATGATACATTATTTACATTCTGTAACACGGAGGTTGACATGACTGGTAATCCTCATTGCAAATACAATAGATTCATATATTAAGATCTGTTGTTTACAAAATAAAAGATGCAAAATACATATGACAGACAAGTATTATCCACAGCCTTGGCTTTCAGCTATACACACCCGCGTTTTGCACAACTTTCCCCGAGCAAAATAGGACCTTTTGCTTGTGGTGAGGTTCATGTTGATGGGTGCTTTCTTTGGTTGTGATGGGTTTGAATATGACCTTATACTGCTGCTAACTGGAGAGGTTGGAACAAGCATCAACAAAAGACACTATCACAGGAAGATGAGACGTTCTACTGCCCTACATCTGGATTGCATTTACCTCTGTTATGTTTTTGACATGATGCAGATGGATCAGAAATGATGCCGCTGGCAGAAACCGTCTCAGCTGGGAAGAAGCGGAGACTCAAAGCCAACTGGCACTTTAGCTCATGCATACTGTATATTTGTGGTGCATTCCACATGATGGAAAGTCTAATGGATTCTCTCATTTATAAAAAAAAAAAAAAAAAAACATTTCCATCAGAGTAGCATAAGAACTCTGCTTTTGGAATTTTGACAGATGCAAGCAGAAAAGGAAAAAAAAAAAAGGAGAATATGAGGAAAAACTGCTTTATGTAGCCAGGTATGTTCATGATGAAGCATTAGTTCAATGTGACAGCAGTTAAACAGCAATCTAGACAGAACACATGTAAATGTCACCCACTGGAGCGTGAGAACACAAAAAGACAGCATGGTTTTAAAAGTAGAGTTGAATTATGTGCCATGATATACTCAACATTGCCCTGGGAATTCCTAGCAAGTACATGTGTGTGTGCGAGTATGTATGAACACAAGTCATGCCACTAAAGTCAGCCCAGATCAAAGAAGTAATTTCCTCTAAAAGTGAGATTGCACAGACACGGCACACCACTATGTGAATCATTAACTTTTTAGCATCCACTGTCGACTTCAATGTGGTCATGAAAATAATCAGAAACACGATCAACCCCTAAACTCGTCATACTCTCAAACTCATGGTCACAGTTCCGGACCGCTCGCCATCCAACTGAAGCTTTGGCGACCGGCCGAGACCTTTTCTGTGCTTACACAAAAAAAACTGCAGGTCACTTTAGAGGGGTGTCAAACCAAACGCAAGGTTTTAAAAGAAGCCCATGACGGTCGAGCTATATCTTTCAAAATGGCCACCCTGAGTTGGACCGAGTCTCAACCAGAAGCCGTCAAAGCTCCCGCATTACTGGAACACGATCTTCCCCTCGCCCTCCCCCCTCCGTGTTGAGTGAACGGCCCGCTGAGCATCAATCCCCGCTGCGCTTGGGCGTGCCGTCCGTGCCAAGCCTCGTCACTGGCCCAGCTGGCACCGCCCCAATCATGTCGATTTGCTATAATCATCTTAGGTCATCGCTAGCTACGGTGGGTGTCAGAACAGCCGAGCGAGGCTGACTGCTGGATGCGTTTCCTCGGAGCTGCTTTAGAACACTAGCGAACCTTGCAAAGATACGGAATCGGGTTTCAGTAAGAAAAGGAGAGCTGGCGTCTCATCCGCAGTCAGAGGCCATCCGCCGCAGCTCCCAGCTCGGATGTCCGCGACCTGACGCGTGTCGCGTGTGAGTGTCGGTGTGTTGTAAGAGGCGTCGTAGGGGAGGAATGGGCAGGGACTTACAGAGGTTAATGGTAAATCAGCCAAACCAAAGTCACACACTCACCCACTACAACCCCCTAACACCCTCCCCCGCCCGCCCTCCCCATCCATTCACCCAACCCTGTCCCCCTTCCGCTGTGCTCGTGTCCTGGCGGGCTCGTCGTCGCTCAGTCCCAGCCGTTGTCCTTGATCATGTGGGCCAGCTCGATGATGAACTTGCCCTCTTTATACTTCTGACTGCTCTCAAAGGCATGTTCCTGGAGGGTGCGGCACAGGACAGCAGGGATGACATTTTTGCGCTCAAAGACAGTACGGTAACATTTTTATAGCACTGGCACACAATGGATATAAAAAGTAGACACACCCCTGATCAAAGGTAGGTTTCTGTGAACTGCCACTGACGGCAATAAACGTAAAAAATTCATTCAAACTATTTCTATTAGTTTAACTTTTTCCCCCCCACTTTTGTTAACAACAGTATGAAAACCTAAAATAAAATTACTGTACATTTAGAACAGATATAAAATTTGTGATTAATTGTGAGTTAACTATTGAAGTCATGTGATTAATTACAATTACAAATTTTAATCGCCTGATGCCCCTAATTTTCAATACTCTTTTCTTTCTTTAAAAAAAAAAAATATATATATATATTTTTTTAAATGTCTAGGTTTTCATACTCTTGTTAACAAAAGTGGGAAAAAAAGTTAAACTAATAGAAATAGTTCAAATGAATTTTTGACGTTTATAGCCGTCAATGGCAGTGAATGAGTTAAAAAACATGAGAACAAGATGAATTGTTTACAAACTTTTGCCGTCATTCATGTGGCCTTGAATATATACAGAGGAGGCAAAGTAGTAACGGCCAATCACAGGTGACCTGTTTTGTGGTCATGTGACGTTTGCAAACTGAGCCATGATTGGTCATTACCTGTTTCCTGAGCATTTGTTTTTTGTTGATTATGGCGGCACCTTTGGACAAAAGCGGTATTGATTTCCCTTGAATGAACCACATTTCCCATATTGACCTTTCGCATGTGACATCACTTGCCTGTATTGTAACCATTGAATCTCATACAGCGTAAAGTCCTTTATCTAATCGATTATCTTATAAAATGGTCATATCTTGCTGTGCTGTCGGTTGTACAGACAGACAAAGGAGTAAATCAAATGTTGCTTTTTATCGCATACCTACTAATGAAGACAAAAGACGTCGATGGATAACAACAATCAACAGAAAGGACTGGCAGCTCTCAAAGTATTCACGGATTTGCAGCGTTCATTTTTTTTGCGAGGTTAGTAGATAAATGTTGTAATTAGTAGATAAATGTTCGGTTGAAGTAATAGATTCCATGGCTCTATGGGCAATAATAACTTTTTATTTGTAAAAAAAAAAGTCGCTCCGGGTCACGTCCACTTCCATTCCACAATCATTTCCTTCCGCCGTCCGTCATAGGGCAGTCACGTGCTCACGTGACGTCGGTGCAAATGGTCAATACACACACAAAAGCTGCGCTCCCCCTCCCTTCCTCCATTCCCGCGATGCATTCACAAGCTGTCGTAAACAAGAAAGCACACAACTTTTAAGTGTTGCGTGGCTGTTCGGGTCAGTGTGGAAAGGCGAACTCAAGCTGATGGCTATTTATCGCTAGCACGTAATTTTCCGATAGCTAACATTAGCATAATTATTTTGACTAGTTCCCGCAAAGGCAGCGTCGGTTAGAAATCCCCCTCGTCTTTCACCTCACGCCAGCGAGTGAAATCCTGTACTGTGCTATCCACATCCAGGTAGGCATGATTTTATCATTATCGTTGTCACCAGTGAGGTTAAAGCACTCTCAGTATGTTGTAGGTGGAAAAGCGCTATAGAAAAGGAAAATTGATGTACGTGGTTGTTTTTAGAATAATATTTATAAAATAAAAATAAAAAACTAAATCTAATACTACAACTAATAAAAACTAAAGTAAAACAAAACTTTTTTTTTTAAATGAGTTTTTACTTCACAATACTTACATTGATGTTTAAAAAAAAAAAAATCTTGCTTACAAGAAGCACACAAAATAAAAGATAAAAATAAAAAAATAAAAAAACAACTTAATCTAATACTAAAGCTAACATAAAACAAAACCTAAAAATATAATAAAAATTGACAAACTCACACTGAAAACTATAACTAATAATAATAATAATAATAATAAATAACCCTGTTCCAATCATCTTTCCTTGACATCTTTTATGGGGTAGATGCCGCGGACTTCCGACTTCCGGGTTTCAAACATCAGCGTCGTTTCCGGCCACTGATGGCCGCGTTCCAACACTTGCACCCCCACCCCTGCGCACCCCCCCCCCAACCGCGCGCTTCCGCCAATTGGCGGGAGTGCGTAGGGCGTCTCAACTATCTGAAATACTTCCGACAACTGAGACAGACACACTACACACTCGCACCCGTCGACGGGAACGCGCAACCGAAGGGCACAAAGGCGGAAGCGCAAGAACTGGGACGCGGCCCACACGTCGCAAACAGGAAACGGAAACAAAGCTGATGTGTGAAAACCAGGAAGTCGGAAGTCCCGCCTCCTCCGTGGCATATACCCCATTGATTTCTAGCATAAACCTGAAAGTTTTATGCTAACGCTGCTGCTATTTAAAACTGTTGATAATTCCCTCCACCTTGTCTCCAAGTGAAGAAAAAGTCATCAGTGTTCTTTTGGTGATGATCAGTGTTATGTTTGGACATGCCATGCTCACATTGGCCCTTTTGGCATTATGGCCAAAAGAGTCAACCATGGTTTGATCAGGTTGGACCAAAATCTCCCATAAGACGTGAAAAATAAAAACACCTGAATTGTACTTGGAGTTTATCAGAAGCACTTTGAACGGTAACAGGTGTGTGCTGACTCCCATTTAGCATGAGTTTGAATCCCACTTATAAGAGGTGTTGCTTTACATGAGTGTATAGACTTTTACTATCCAATGTAAGTAATGGGTTTAGAAAAAACTAAACAATAATGTCTTGTTAGGTTAAGGATTGTCTCTGCATCAAGTCCTATGGAGGCCACTCATTGTAGTCATAAGCTAACAGATGAGAATACGCAACTAAAATTCTATCTGGCTTGGATGCTTCATAGTTTTACAGGGTTGAATTTTAGGACAAGTCTGCTCTTATTTTGCAAGCTGTAAGATTTATTTCTATGGTTAGATGCCTGGCATGGTAACACTATGTCTCCTCTATTTATGTCAATGTTTGCTTCTATGGAGTTCTAACTTAAGTAGACTGGACAGAGTGTTTGGAAAGTGCACTTAGATTTTTATCAAGAGACATGTTTCAATATAGAATGCATACAGTATGTCCCTCTTGTATTTTATTTTTCAAAGATGTATTTTAACAAAAAAAGAAGAAGAAGTGCTCAGGTACTTTTTGAACCCCCTGTACTGACTACATTGTCAGACAAAAAAAGAAAACATGATGTAATATTATCATTAGTGGGGGGGAATCTGATTAAGTATGTTTATCAAGAACTATATTAGATTCCACTTTGCTTTATGTTAATCTGAACGGTTTAAGAGTTTTCCAGAGGATATAAATGACCCTGGTGAGAGTTAATGATTTTGAAATGATTTTAGCCAACAATAGCATCAAAATGGTAAATGTGGTGTGTACACATCCAACCTTGAACACTTTTATATTCTCAATCAAGAGGATAGAAGTTGGCTTTATGGGGTATCCCTTCAACGTTCAATAATTCCACTGAACTTGAAGGGAACGTTTTCATTTCATTTGGTACACTGGCGCGCCATCATACTGGAACAGAAAAAAGAGACGTCTTAAACTGTTTCTAAAATGCAATTGTCCAAAATGTCTTCATAAAATGAATAATTAAGGGAACTAATGTAATTGATTATTTAATTATGTCCCGATTCTTTAGTCCACATATTGTTTGAACATCAAGGCAAACTTGACCAGTTTAGTAAACTAATTCAAAGAATGAAATGCTTATTACATAAATTCTCAACACACGGTAAAATGCTAGATCTTTTTTGGCATCATTTTGATGGTCATACCATACAGCTAATGAAAACACCAAATTCACCGGCTAAATAAAAATACATAAGAAACTTAAGAAAATTATTTTTAACTCATTCACTCCCATTGACGGCTATTGACGTTAAAAATTCATTTAAACTCTTTCTATTAGTTTAACATTTTTTCCACTTTTTTTTTTACAAGAGTATGAAAACCTAGAATTTGTTTTAATTGCACATTTAGAACAGATATAAAATGTATGATTAATCGTGAGTTGACTATTGAAGTCAATAATTAATTATATTTAAAAAATTTAATCACCTCACGCTATTCTAAAAAAAGATGAAAAGATGATTAAAATTTTTAATCGTAATTGCATGACAAGTTAACTCACGATTAATCACAAATGTTATTGTATTGTATTAAATCTGTTTTAAATGTACAATAAAAAATTATAGGATTTCATATTCTTGTTAACAAAAGTGGGGGAAAAAATGTTCAACTAATAGAAATAGTTCAAATGAATACTTGACGTCTGTAACCGTCCATGGCAGTGAATGAGTTAAAATAGAAAATAGGGTTGAATTGACCCTCTGAAAGAAAAAAATATCTATATGAATTTCACTTTTTCAATTGAATTATATAAACACAGTGTATGAACTTTTCTCTGATATTCTAATTTCAATATATTTTAAACTTCCTCTACAATTGTCACAAAACAAAAGCTTCAATTGGGGCCAGTTTGGAGCATGTGTGCCAAGTGTGGCCGACCATGTGATCATACTGAGGCGCAATGACTGCTGCCTTCTAATCCGGCGTCATTTTCATCCAGTCCCATGTCACAAATCCCCACCGCATTTAAACACTAAAACTAAACAAACTGTAGTTTGGCAACCAAAAGTTCCAATTAGAGGATATACTATACTTGTGTTAGATCCTTGACCAGATACAGAAATGGTTCACTGTGGACTGGCGTCTGTCTACCTTGTTTTGTCTTTGACAGTGTGGACTTGGAGTGTCATGATCAGATATCTGGTATATAAGGGCAGTGGGTCAAAGCCTCTTCACAGAACTTTGATGACAGCAGAAAATCGACACAGCTGCCACTGATATGCGTGTCATCACCCCCAACCTCCAATTAAGTACTATTTCATGTGTGTGTGTGTGTGTGTGTGTGTGTGTGTGTGTGTGTGTGTGCACGCCCGCCATGTGTTCGCTACCTTTTGGGGTCGGCGGTACAGGAATAGAACCTCGGCCGAAAAAATAACCACCCGTAAGGTTGATGTAGGAAAATGTT
Organism: Vanacampus margaritifer; assembly: GCF_051991255.1. Lineage (NCBI taxonomy): Eukaryota > Metazoa > Chordata > Actinopteri > Syngnathiformes > Syngnathidae > Vanacampus > Vanacampus margaritifer. Next base: position 13,785,981 of record NC_135436.1, read on the forward strand.
TATCCTGGGAATGTTACAGTTGGAAGGGGAGGCCCAGGCAGGCGGTCAATGGAGCCCTCTCAGGGGCCGAACAACAAGGATATTGTGTGCTTGTGCGGGTCCACCAGCAAGGAATACGCTCACGTGCCCTCCAGTGCAAATTCTCACCTCCGTGCTGACAGGGTTCACCTCTGACAACTGCACTCAATCAGCTATGCTGATATATGAAGTTAGATAACGTGTGGTGCCCATTAAATTGCCTTGACATGGGACCTAAAATACAACCCACGCTAAATACATGCTGCATGTGTCGTTTGACTAGTAAACAGACTAAGAGTCAGGTTATTCGTAGATGAGGTCAAATAAAAAGTTGGAATGTATATGTAAAATAGTTTACTGAATTTTAATAACAAATTCGCATTTTTGCATTTTTTTGATCAACTGAATTGGAAGTCAAGGTACCACCATATTTAGTCATACATAGGAATTCAGCTCCAATGGGCCTCTGCACACATGCGAGAGTTGGGAATATTTATTCATCGACCACACTGGTTGCTGTCTCACTTTCAGTGTTGTGAACATTACTTTATAAAAGTAATTAGCTATACTTACTCATTACTTGCTTAAAAAAGTAACTGGGTTAGTAATTGAATTACTTAAAGCTACTCGTTTTCAGGCAAAGTAACTATTTTCACTACTTCAAAAAAAATCTAATAATTTGGATTTGTAATTTTTTAAATTATTATTTTATATTATTGTTATATTATTAGATTTGTTATTAGTTTTATACAAGGAATTAAAGTTATGTCCACACTAGGTTTTCATTGTTTTTTGTGAATATCTGTCACATAAATGTCTCACGCCATAATGACAGATATCATATATGTTCTACCACCGCTAAGCAATCATAATAATAACAATATATACTGGAGAAAGATACATCACTACATACCTTGGATGGAAATGGGTGGAATCAATGTCACAAATTGTTTCTTATGAGCACATGTTAGGCTAGGATAAATGATGACGTTGAGAACTTCAGGCTAACGTGGGACCGGTTTCTCACATTTATTACTGGGATGACGTAATGGTGACGGTTTCGGTTGTTTTGTTGTACTGTACATGCCAGTGATTTTTTGATTACGACAGTCATGTATGGGGACATTTGATATGGGCCTTTTTCATGAGAAGTGACAATACCGTCTGTGATTTGTTTTTATTCTTTATTTTGTTGTTGTTGGCACTATTAATTACACTAGGCGAGTGTTTCATGAGTATGTCACTATGACTTGTCTTTTCTGCTGCTGTCACGGTATTTGTGGAGTGGCGAAGTCCCGTAATGGTTCTTGGTGGAACAGAATTCAATTGTCAGCGAATTGCTCCTAATGGCGGACGTTTTTCGTCAGATCTCTAACAATGTTATTTTGACCAACGTCTTGCCAAACCCAGAATCAGTTCCAGGCTAGGAACGTGGCCTCTTGCTAAAATGCTAACATGTTTATTGTGCTAACATGTTTATTGTGAAGGAAGACACGCCGTTACACGCTTCCCGCGGCACCTCCAAAATAAAAGTAACTACACGGAATGGTTAACCTTTATAGTTTAAAATAATTTACTTTACAGAACGGAATATTTTTCCTCTTTGGTCCCATTTTAAATACATCTACATTGTTACTAGCCTCATCCTAGCTAGCGCTAAGCTAGTTATTTGTAAAAAGTAATAATAACAGGAAATAGTTTTATGAAAAACATTTCTAGAAAAACCCAGTTCATAGCCAATGTACAACTGTATTTAGAGTACAATTACAAAAAAAATCAATACAAAATCAGAATTTTACATGTTGTAATCTCTTGTGAAAGCAAGCTGGTCTCTTAAAAGGCCATCAGTGTATTCAAGTTAAATGTCATACTTTATTCCCAACCTGCCAAATTGCACCCCCAAAGATAAATAAAGATGCTTATTACTGAATCCTGCCTGCAGCTTGACTGATTCCGATTGAGGAGGTTGTCCAAATATAATAGGAGGTGCAAATAAAATTAGGACGCGGCTGTTAATCACCTCACAACCTTTGAAGGGGTTTGCGTGCAGTACTGAAAATAAGCCAAGGGCACTCACATATTTCCAGCCCAGGGTGGTCTTGCAGTTCTCACAGTAGATATCTGCTACGGCGTGCAGACCTGTGAGCAGAACTCTCTCCTCTGCAGGACCACACCCCACGTTCACCCTGCAAAAACAAGAATGGGTACAGAGAGAGAGAGAGACAGACAGACAGAAGCGAGTTTAACTTTCAGTTTCATACAGAGTGTGATGTGCACAGAGTGAGTGAGTCACTGAATCCCACCCACTCGCTCTCACAGGAGAGAACTGGGCTGCCTAGCATTGACTCAAACAGCCTTATTTTCTGACTAAATTCATCTGATAACGACAGACCCCTGAGGCATGCTTGCTACCCGTCTACACTGCAGCCGAAAAACAAAAACAATGTGCCAACCTGGTGGAACAATATGCATCGCAAACTTCCCTCCCTAAATAACAGCATATGGAAAATTGCTCATCTCCCGAGGGTAGCGTGCATAGGAGCTTATTTCCGACCAGCCAAAGTTAAGCCAATTGAAAACAGATGGAGGGAACAAAGAACAAAAGACGGACACTCACACTGAGTTAAACAGGTAGGCTCTGCCCTGGCTGCCCTGGAACGACTGCAGAGGCAAGAAAAAAGCAAGATGAGTAGGCTGCGACACACATGAACCCTTTTAAATTGCTGGAATGGCCTCTCACAGACGGTATTAATGAAAACAATCAAAGCCGTGCAGTTCCAGGTCATTTATCCGCTGAAACAGAAGGTCTTTGTGTGCTAGGTGAGTGCTGTTTTCATTGCACGTGTAAAAGTGATTCATTCATAATACAACTCACTAACCATTTTAGAACATAATCCAGCCACAGGGAATATAGAAGAGAGGCCAAATTGCCTATTCACTTGTATAATCTTACTGTAAAATATAAAAGTATTCAAACATGGTTACTGTTTTAAATGCTAGTAAAAGTGAAACATATCTGTAACTCAAGGTTCTTTTCTAAGGAAGCATATTGCTTTCACGTTTTCAAAGTATTTTTTTGTGTTTTGTTAAATATTTTTTTCTTGTTTTATGGAATATTTTCTTCTGTTCTGTTTCTGAATATTTTTTCCCGTTTTTTGGGGGGGATACAGAAAATTGTTCTGAAAAAAAAAAAACATTACCCTATAAAACGGGAAAAATTTGAAAAACTGGAACAAAATATTTTAGAAAAAAGGGGGGAAAATACAATAAAAAACATATAAACAAATTTTCTGAAAAACAGAATGGGGGGGGTCTAAAAATCAGGGGGGGAAAGTCTTCCAAAAAACAGGGGGGGAAAAAATCCAAAAACAGTAAAGAAATATTCCAAAAAACGGAAACAAAAACTATTTCAAAAAACTAAAAAAAATAATAATAATAATTAAATCTCGCCCACTCCCCCCCAAAAAATAAAAAGCAAAACAGCAAAAAACTCATAGACTGGAGTCCCCCCAAGTGAATGCAATACGCCTCCGCACCTTTCCTTATTGCATGTACAGTAATTCCATTTAAATGTAAAATGAATGAAATGAATGCAATGAAGTGCCGCCGCCACCCGCCGGTTACCTTGGAGATGAGCTCGTCATGGTTGGCTAGGTGGGCCCGGCAGTGGATGCAGCTGTACGTCCGGTGGCAGCTCGGCAGGTAGGCCTGGAAGGTCTTGGAGCGCGTCATTCTGACCATGGGCGGGGTTGGCGGGCGGTGCAAGAAGGGACTGCCGGCCCAGGTCGGCTCACAAGGGAAGCACCGCAACACACAGGTGAGGGCCGTGGTGGGCGGTGGGTCGGGAGGCAAACACCTGCCACGAGAGAAAAATGAGAGAGCTCATGGTTCCACGGTTGCACAACAGCTGTTTCCGTAAACTTGCTGCATGTGTGTAACTGTTGTTACATGTGCAGCTTGAATCATTTGGCATTTCATTGGAGCTTGAACACACATCACGAGCATTTAAGAGGCCCTTATGTTGTTTTATTTTTGTTTAAGACTGAAATATTGTGTTCTTTGCAAATACTTCCACTACATTTCAATTGTAAAGAAACACTTTTGAGCATTTTAGTACAGCGGGTGATGTAGTGAATGCAGAGAAGTGTTGTTTGGTCACTTCATGTAGACAACTTCATATAATTGGAGACTTATTGAAGCCGGTTGACATTTATCTGTGATTTTATTTTCAAAATTAAAAAAAGGAAGATCATGGACCATCGCGAGTCTCACGTCCCCAAACAAGAGCTACTGTAGTACCAAGACTGGCCTGTGATGGGCAGCACCAGGGCATTCAGTCTGCCGAAAAATACAAAGAAGAAATAGCAATTGTTTTTTATTTTTATTATTATTAATAAATAACAAAATTCATTAGTACGGTAGTAGTAATAGTAATAGAAGAAGAAGCTAGGCTAACTGTTTTATGTGGTAACATAACATTACACTTGCAAAACTGCATCCTTGTCATTGTTATTGTTGTGTATGACTTGTGAGACACAAAACACAACAAGTGTGCAAGCAATATAAAATAGCTATTGCTTTTTCAAGTCACAATCATTGAGTCCGTTGTTTGGCCCAACACTGTTTTTGACAGCACACATAAGGATTTAGTATTTGTTAAACAAGTTTAAAATTTGTGATTATTGACCTAGACTGTTCTCCAAGCGGATAGTAGAGGAAAAGTCCATCTTGACATTCTCCAAACTACAGTAAAGTAGTTCAAGATAATCCGATACTCATACCTTTTCTGACTTTAATTAGAATTAGGCTCAATAAAAAAAAAAGTGTTATATACTGTATTATTCAGCAGTTTCAATTCGGGATATAGTTTTCAAATTGTAGTGACAGACAGTCGCATGATTCTTTCAAGATAAAGAGAAGCAGATGGCTCGAAAACACAAATAAAGTTGTTGTTTTTTTGTACCCGAGCTGAAAACAACTTCTGCAGACTGGAGCAATTCGCAGACCTCCTCCCCAAGCAGCTGCATTGGGGTGTTTGTCCACACTTGCAGGCACGCTTCCCAATGACCCAACCAATGGAGTCAGGAAAGCGAGCTCACATAGAAGTCTAGCATGAGGCTGCGGAGTTAATCTGCTTAGCCTAACACAACTGTGAACCTCATGCAGAACTCACTCCATGATACCAAATAGACCGAGTCCTTAAAATACTTGCCCGGGTGACTGAGATTAGTGAGCTGGCCTGGACTGTTCTATAGGTTTGGTAGTTTATGGCCAAATTTGCATGCAAAACAAAGTTATCACAAGACAACAGCATGCACAATCTATTAGATTAAATGAACATGTCATTAGCCCCTGTTATCTCATTCACTGCCATTGACGGCTATAAACGTCAAAAATTCATTTGAACTATTTCTATTAGTTTAACTTTTTTCCCCCCACTTTTGTTAACAAGAGTATGAAAACCTAGACATTTAAAAAAAAAAGTCCTTTCTGTTGATTGTTGTTATCCATCGATGTCTTTTGTCTTCATTAGTAGGAATGCGATAAAAAGCAACATTTGATTTACTCCTTTGTCTGTCTGTACAACCGACAGCACAGCAAGATATGACCATTTTATAAGATAATCGATTAGATAAAGAACTTAACGCTGTACGAGATTCAATGGTTACAATACAGGCAAGTGATGTCACGTGCGAAAGGTCAATATGGGAAATGTGGTTCATTCAAGGGAAATCAATACCGCTTTTGTCCAAAGGTGCCGCCATAATCAACAAAAAACAAATGCTCAGGAAACAGGTAATGACCAATCATGGCTCAGTTTGCAAACGTCACATGACCAGAAAACAGGTCACCTGTGATTGGCCGTTACTACTTTGCCTCCTCTGTATATATTCAAGGCCACATGAATGGCGGCAAAAGTTTGTAAACAATTCATCTTGTTCTTATGTTTTTTAACTCATTCACTACCATTGACGGCTGTAAACGTCAAAAATTCATTTGAACTATTTCTATTAGTTTAACTTTTGTTCCCACTTTTGTTAACAAGAGTATGAAAACCTAGACATTTAAAAAAAAAAATATATATATATATAGTTTTTTTTTTTTTTTAAAGAAAAGAGTATTAAAAATTAGGGGCGTCAGGCGATTAAAATTTGTAATTGTAATTAATCGCATGACTTCAATAGTTAACTCACGATTAATCACAAATGTTATATCTGTTCTAAATGTACAATCATCACCATCTTAGTAGACGCGCAACACTTCCACCAACAGTGTGTGCAATCTGTTAGAATGAAAACACAATTTAGCACCAACGATTTGGGATCTTGTGATCTTAGTAAATGAGTACCATTGTTAGCCGTATGAGATGGAAAATCAGAAGGGCTAATTTTTCCTGTAGTCAAATTGGAAAATGTAGTCGAGCCCATCAGATATGACCAGTATTATAGAAGCTTAGTTGGCTAATTAGAAAAAATAGTGTCGTTATAAAAGTGTTGTGCTGTTCCCTAGTGTTATTTCACGCCACTAATGAGAGTCGCAACGAGCTGCACCATTTAGTGTCTCCTTCCTGTCAGTCTTTAAGGAACCATCTGGAAAAACTAATAAAGCTCTGAATGGAAAGACAGCTGTCTGTCCAAGAGAAGTAGAAAGAAAGACCCTTTCATTGGCCTCCTGAAACATGATTGTTATTTTTTTTTAAAATATTGGCCAGAAGCTGATAACGGTTCTAGTAATGAAGGGCGCATGGAGTTATAAATATAAATAAATACCGCAGTGTGACGTGGGACATGCCCTTTTTGCCTTTGTCTGACTTGGAGCCAGCTGAGTGGGATTGGGACACAAAGCGGTGCTCAGTACAGATGTCAGTCAACCCAACACCCCACCCACTTCCACACACACACATAGGCAATAATGATAAAAAGTGTCACAAAACTTGTGAAGTACGAAAGTTAAAAATACATACTGTATATACTGTAGTGCTTAATTTGAGATTTCAGTTACCCCCCTTGAAGAAGGTTATTCATTTTACTACTTTCATGGGGGTGGGGGGGGGGGGTTCTGTACGTAACTACTTTAAACAAAGAGCCCATCAAATCTGTTTTCATGTTTAGTTTTTCCATTTATTTTACATTGTCCTTGATTTCTCATTGAATAATGCCTAAATCATATTACATTATTCCGGCATATGAAAGTGGGAAAAGTGGCCAGAATTTCTCTCAGCCTCTTGATTGGAAAAACAACTGAACACAATCACCGAGTGAATCACTTAATTTTTTTAAACATAATGCATGTCGAGTTCTCCCCGTGTGCATTGTCTTTTACTTGGACTCCTATAGGGAATACTGCAATGAGAGAAGAAAAAAAAACAACTGAAACCTATCTGTCCTCTAGTTCAAACCTTAGTAGCAAATAAATGCTCCAATAAATTGCAATCATTTGTATGCTTTGACATGAATCTGATTTGGTTGCTTTCTGGGTGCCTCCCATTGGAGCAGTTCCAGGCATGTCCAGTCCAGCTGGTAGAGCACCCGAGGGTACACGCACAATACACTACTCAACGCCTCCGACTCCCTGAGGAGGAGCTATAAAACGTTGCTGGGGAGATGGGACACCTGGACCCTGTCCTAGTCGGGTGGTCTTGAAATTGTACCCTGATTACAGTTGTTTGTCATGGCTCACTTTTTTTTTTATTGGGTTGACGATCACAAAAAATACAATGATATAACTGTATGTATACGTTTGTTTGTTTATTTTATTTTTGTCTGAACTGAAAAGGTTTGTCTTTTCACAGTGAAAATGGTACAAGGAAAAATTGATATATTTCTAACCTAAGTTGAATAGGCTTCTCATCAGTCAAGCGACAACATGACAAAGGAGATTTTGATTTAAAAACATAAACCCCATCGTGCCTGAAGCGGGTAATAGTTAAAAACAACACGGCTCCAATTTAAAACAGTTCCCAGGTATCTTAATCAAAGGCTGCTCATTAAACATCCACTCATGACACTCATATAAATGAGCTACTGCTGTATAAGGTACATTTAACTCATAGTGTGGCTATCGTATCGTTGCCATAATGACCAAAGACGTCATGAGTAGGCAAGTGGCTACTTGGGGACTACAGGCCACCATGTTAATGTTTTCCTCCTGTTTTAAATTCCTCATTACTGCTATGTTTAGTAAGCATTAGTTTACTGTAGTTCTCAAGTTTGTTCATTTGACATCAGGCACATTGTTAGACAGCTAAGTGTCCTTTGGTTCGCCATTTTAAGTCAGGCCAGGTTATTGGAAAAGCTAAGGGTCCCAAAAAGGGGAAGTATTGATTTTAGCAATTTATGCTAGCTAGCTAGCTCCCTAGCAGGTAAACGAGCACCATGGGAGCTAGCTAGGGACGGAGCTAGCTAGCACCTGGAGCTAAACCCAAACTGTGGCAGGGTTTTTACTTTCTGGACCTGGATTGGCCACCTCGGGTGCAAATGACGAATGACGAAAACATTACTAGCTGACAAATGACGGATTGACGATTACAATATGGTTCGGGTCGAAATATTGACAAATTGATGATGAAAGAAGGACTTTCATAATTCATTGACTTCACTTGCTTACAGATACATTTTGATAAAGAGCTTGCAAAAAATGTCACATTTGCACAGGGAATGTGACGATAGAATGAAGTGAACGCATTTTGCAGCTTCAGTCGGCAACTAATTGGATGACTGCATTATTAAAGTAACAATTTTGTTTGACAAGAAATGACAGACTCCGCTAAATGATTGTGAGATGGACAGCGACAGATGTAATCAATGATGACATGTCAGAAGCTGTGACTGCTACCAAACACAGAACCTTAGTGTCTGATATTAGTGTTTGTCCATTTTCTATCATTGTCTATTTTGGTCCCCCCATCACCGCCTGTGCTCTCCTTGTCTAAAGGCCTCACCACCACACAATTGCATTTGTTTTTCCTGTGCTGCCACTGTCTATTCATCAGTCCTAACGCGCGTCGTTTGAGGTCACCGCGCTGGCCGTTCTGGTCATTTCGGAGTGTCATCACAAAGGGCTACGTGCCATGAGTCTCACCAGCCGAAAGGCCTCTTGTATATCCCAACAAAAAAACCTTTGTTATATAACCCACTGATGCCGCCGCCGCCGCCGCCGTTTGTGACGATGATGGGGGCAAAGCGAGGGATGCGAGTCAGACGGGGACAGAGTGGGAAGTAGAAGTGTGCGTCGAATGCTGCGCACGAGCTGCACCCACAAGCACAAATCAGTACTCCACCTACTTTCATCGTGTTCCCCGATCAGTGCTACGAATGACATCACTTAGCCTGCCCGCATATCAAATACCACAGCAACTAAATCCCATGCTTTTCTTTCCCTGTGTTTTGTACAACGTGATGATCAATCTATTTTCTCAGAGAAACGATAAGAAGGGATATTTTCATGTATGTATGGCATGATTCACCAAAAGTAAAAAAAAAAAAAAAAAGGCGATAGTGAGATAAGACATGATGTATGGTTTAGAAACAGAAGAAGAAGAGACATTGCTGAAGATGGCAGATTTGAAGATGATGAGATTCTCTTCGAGGATGGGCAGAATCAAGAATACAGACCATAAGGTTTGGAGACAAGGTGAGAGAGGACAGATTGACATACAGAAGAGGTACAGTGGCTATATCGGGAGAAGGATGCTGGAAATATTTTCCAGCAAGGACTTACATTTGAGTACAGTACTCAACAATACCAAGTACGTATACTTAATATGAAAATGTTTTAATTGAAGTGATACATAATCACACCATTACTTACTTACTATATACTTTACTATGTGCTCTGTTTAAAAAAAAAAAAAAAGAAAGAATTGCCACAGTCATCCAAGTAATGGCAAAGCGATCAAAGCAACCATTGATTTAATGAGCCATTCGCAGTTTCACTGAACAAGGTCTATAGGTACTTATACTTGCACGTCTTCATTTTTGAGATTATAAAGATAGGACCAAAGGACAGGAGAGGACAAAAAGACAGGGAGCAAGGAAGAAGATGTGACCCCTGAATAGGGATAAAACCAAAGAGGAAGAAGAACATATAGCATAATAAAGTACACAAAATATTCCCATCAAACATTGCAAAGAGGTGGACCAAGTGGACCAAGGAAGAAGCCATTAAACTTTCTACTGGGTTTTATTTTTGCTATACAGTATCTCACCAAAAAATGAGCCTTCACAAGCGTGAGAGCAATTGCACTAAATTTGACACACTTGCTCCCAATTAACACCTGAGAAGAACGTGCAACTGGCTAATTGGACCACAATTTTAACATTTTCACTGAGAAGTATTCTCACTTGTGTTGGCAGTGCTTTAGACATTAATGGCTGTCTGTTGAATTATTTTGCAGGGACAGTAAATTTACATTGTTATTATGCAAACTGTACACTGACTAACCACAAGGTGTTATTCCTTAAGTGAAAAGGAATTATTTACAAATGAGTGAGCTGTGAGGGGTGTACTCACTTTTGTGAGATACTGTAGGCCTGTGGTCATGATGATACCGTTGCTGAAAATAAACTCTTGACTGACGATATGATCAATAACCACGAGATATATCTGCACAATGACACAAGATGCTAAGGCTGCAAGCTTTTACACAACATAAAACTTGTGTAGCCCTTCAAAAACGTTTTGGAAAAGCATGCCCAAAACTTGCAAAGGAAGGGCTGTGCGTCACCAATTGGTGGTACAGTTACACATCAATAAACACACAAAATTGTGAATTGGTGGGGACGCTGAAGGCCTGCAGTGTGTGTGTGTGTGTGTGTGTGTGTGTTGCCTACTGTATGAATGAGGTCACAGGCAGTGGCACACTTTATCTGGGCCAGAACTTTAGCCACCACACGGAGCCCAGATGGCAGGGATGCCTGAGCTCAGCAATCCCGTGCGCACGCGCAAACGCACGCAGGCAAACACGTACACACTCAAACAAACACACACTGCCATCGGACACTGACTTGAAGATCTGCAGTGACCTGGCAGGTCACGTGAGAGGGTTACAGCCTAACTTGCATCGATCACGTATGCTCGATGCAATGCAACGTTCACGACAAATCCCCGCGTGCACGCGGACTGTGACGCACGCGCTCGGGACAGACGCCACAAAACAACATGTGAGGATGAAGTGGATGAGAAGAGTAAACCTGGCTTTAAAAGTCCATATAAATCAATGCACAGTAAAGGCACGACCCGATAAATACACGTTTAGGGAAACATCAAGGTGCCGACTGTGTTGATAAATAATCAAGCACCACAGACTTTATGAGCTGACATCGACACTGAATCTGCACATAATGATATTGATTAAATGCAGTGTGTCAAAAGAAATGCACTAAAGTGACGACGACAACAACAACAATGCACAGCAAATAGTTTTACCTTTGTGGGGGAGAAAAAGGGACCAACGCGTAGCCTGAAAAATGTCGCACCTCCTCGTTTTCTTCGTGACAGTGCCAATTTTAAACGTTCATTGGCGTTTCTTCCCTGACGAAAACGTCCTCTCGTCTTCTCGTCTCTTGTCTCTGCTCTCCTGGGCCCTGGCAAGTCGTGCTCAGACGCAATGTTTTGACGCGCAACGATGCCCAGCACAGTTTGGAGAGGAAGGTAAAGAGTGTGGACGCTGCCAGCCGGAGCAAGAAAGTTCCCTTCTCTTGACTTCCGCTTTCACTGTAAACTATAACAAAACAAAACATCCATCCATCCATTTTCCATACCACTTATTCCTCACTTAGGTCGCAAAACAAACAAAAAAATATATACTGTGTTCTATACTAATAGTACAGTACTATAGCATTTAATTTATTTTCGAGTTTATTTATTATACAAATTTTAAGAACATTATTGCAGTAGTTTATGGTGAGTAGCGTACACATGGGCAAATAATAATAATAATGCGATATGTGTTTACAGCAAGATAAAGTCAGATTTTGACGTATTGTAAGGTAGGTATCAATTATGTGTTTTTAATTAGTCGAATAACGAATAAGCGGTTCAGAAAATGGATGGATAGATGGACAGATAACGTATTTGTACAACTATCATATCTTCTCTAGCTTTTACAAACAATAGTTTTATTTGAATGAAAAATCAATAGCGTCTATAACGCCGAATCGCATCTAAAATCGCCCATTGTGTCCATGTAAGCCATTAAAACTTTTATTTAAAACGTCAGCGACAGAGGTTTATTCTTTCAACTTAACTGTTAGATCTTTGGCAAGAGATGGATTGAAGAACGATTGGCATGCCGAAAAGCCAATCATCTAAGTGAAACAGCATAGCAACACTGCGCTTATTGGTTTAGAAAGAAAGCTCATTAACTACAAGTTCACTGACTGTAGGTTCACGTTTTACCGTAACATATAGGGGGAAAAGTATATTTTTGAAATGAAGATTTAAAGAATCGTCTTCTTTTGGTGTAAACACCAAGGTCGGTTAAGAAAGCCAAAAAGTGTTTTCATTGGTCATAACGCATTGTTTGCCATCAGTGCTTTAGCAACACTGTAGAACTGTACTGTACTCAAAAGACTTGGGTACTGCTTAGTGCAACTTAGTCTCCCCCTAGTGGTGAAAAACGTTAACAGTCTCTGGTGCGGCGACACTAGCGTTTCAAGTTAGAATGAAAATACCAACGTTTCTGCAGCTGCAGTGGTAGTTATTTACACAGAAAAAGTTTGCTTCTGTTAGAAATAGATCATGTACATTTTATTATTTATACAAAATAAGAGAGATACCACAAACCTCGTCACTTGAGCAAAGAGAAAATTAAACAACATTGAGGTCAGGTCAACAAAACACACCAGGAAATAATCAAACGTGCATGCACAAATTACATACAGTACTGGAATACAAATAATGTCAACGATTTCAGTTGCTGAACTGCAATACAACTAGATGATAAGACTTTGGGGAGAGTACTCAATAAATACCAATAAATATAAACACTAAATTCATTGACAACACTTAACAGCAAATGGCCAAGCAAAAAAATCATCCAACACTACACTCAATGATGACACAAGATGCTTGGTCACTAATCTGTATTGGAGAATATTTGTGGTTTAATTTTCCACTTAAGCGTAGCAAAGTCAATTATGTCTCTCTCTGGCCTCTTTGTTATAATTACAATTACAAAATGTTTGGATTTCTTTCAATACTTTTTCAATACAACAGTACAATTTATTAAAATTAACATGTAAATACTTCCTCATGCAAAAATGGCTCTTGGATTGAAAATGTTCTGCATTCAGGAAAACAGTGTTCCTTAAGCACGACATATGACATTTAATTTAACTTCCCAGTGTTTTTACTCACTCACTGTCAAAACTTGTCTGGTGGCCATTCCTGAATACTTTATTTTTATTTTTCTGCAGCTGTGAAGGCTGGGCTGCTAACAGTGCACACACCAAGGCAGATTTTAAAGCTGGCCGAAATACAAAGCATCTGCCATGAAATAAAACGTGAGGTAAATTGTGATTGGCAGCTCCATCTGTCAGTGTTTGCGTTCATAGAACATTTAAGAAGTAGTGCAGAAGTACTGCAAATGTCTCAAATACATTCAAGTAAAAATAATCAAGCTTCAGTTGTAATGATTTTACATCTAACAGAGAACCTCAATTGATCTTTTTAGGTTCAAAGTTATTGGTAGTGGGAAAATGTGTGGTGTTGAAACACATTTATCTTGGTTATGGTGGAGCTGAGGTGGTTGCAGGCAAGTCACTGAGGCTTTGAAAGGCCATTCTGATCCAAGAAGTCTTTAAGCCTGGTGGGAAAATCAGTCATAACTCCTGTAGCTCCCAAGTCAAATGCCCTCTGGAAGTCTTCTTCATCGTTCAGCACCCAAATGTAGACCTGAAACCAGAAGCAACGGTAGTATTACACTACGATATTTCTGAACATATCAATTTGACAGTGACATCGGGTTACTCCAGGACTCAAGTGGACAACGCGAAAAAAGTGAAGGATGAAAAGACTTGCCTAATCCTCACCTGTATTCCCCGAGCAGTGAGATGCTGGAAGAGCGCTTTCCTCATCAACAAGCTGCAAAGGAAACATTAGAATAGTTATAATAGCACGAGAACTAGCATGAGTGCTAGCAAGTGTAGCTAATTCCAACAATCAGCCACAAAAGTCATTAATTGACTCGGCTGCCAAAGGTGGTGTGTCACTTACCTGTCTGCAAGCCAGGTGAGTAGGCGCCGACTCTTGCTTATTCTGTCTGGATCATAAAGTCTGTAAAGAGGTACAGTTAGCATAGTGAAAAATTCATCGCCCCAAAAAAAGTGTCATTCAGATGCCATTACTTCTCATTAGTTAGCTCAAGTAACGATAATGCTACATTCATTTGTTTTTTGTGGTTGTTTTTTTTTTTATGAAAAAATGGTCTGGTAAGGTTCATTTGTAAATGTGACCCAAAATAATAAGACAAAAAATATAAGTGTGCATGTAAAATTGTTCATCTTAATAAATCAGTCATTTTTAATTCCATCATTTGTAATTACCGGTAATGTAATGATATGAAAATAAATACAAACATGAATAAATGTTTGTTTTTACTTTTGATGTTACTATTTTTTTTTATTACAATCATCTATTTAATTAGATGAATTACTTAGATACATTTCCCCAAAATGCTTTGTTACATGGTTTTCTAGGAACTTCTTTTAAACGGAATTTGCTTCCCTGCTCAGACTGCTACTTCGTGACCCGGGCAAAGGGGAGTAAAGTGGATGGTTTTTGTTAGTTCACTCAGAGCATCACAGCCCAAATGAATAATTCAATACTGCATGTGTGCCTAATAAACCCATGAATCAGTTAAGAGTAAAAATAAGATGCTCTTTGGCCAAATGTGATCAATGAGAATTTGTTAACTGATGCTATCTGCTTCTGATGTGTTTTTTTTTTTTTTTTACTTCAAGTGCATCTGGAAAGTATTCACAGGGCTTCACTATTTCCACATTTTTTATGTTAGGCTCATTCCAAAATGGTTTCAATTCATTTCAAAATTCTACACAAAACATTCTATAATCACAACTTGAACAAAGTTCTTGAGATTTTTGCAACCATATGCAAAAACACAGCAACTCACATGACCATACCAGTAATTTTGCAATGAAACTCGAAATTGAGCTTGGGGCATCATTCTTTTTTGAGATTATACATCTTAACTCATTCACTGCCATTGACGGTTATAGACGTCAAAAATTAATTTGGACTAATTTCTATTTTTTTGGGGGGCATTTATCTTTTCCCCCCCCCCCACTTTTGTTAACAAAAGTATGAAAAGCTAGAGAAAAAATGTATTGTTCATATAGAACAGATATAAAATTTGAGATTAATTGGGAGTTAATTAGTGAAGTCATGTGATTAATTACAATTAAAAATTTTAAGCGCCCGATGCCCCTAATAAAATAAAAAAGATTATTAAAAGTTAGGGTTGTCAGACGATTACATTTTTTAAATTGTAATTAATCGCATGACTTCAATAGTTAACTCGCGATTAATCATCCATTTTATATCTGTTCTAAATGTACAATTAAAAAAATTCTAGGTTTTCATACTCTTGTTAACAAAAGTGTGGGGGGGGGAATACTTACTAGAAATAGTTCCAATGAGTTTTTGACGTCTATAGCTGTCAATGGCAGTGAATGAGTTAATTGGAGCCCACCTGTGGTAAACCAATTTGATTGGGCATGATTTAGAAAGGCACACCTGTCTATATGAGTAACCCACAGATGAAAAAGGAATGTGGTGTTTGTTGAAATTTTTTTAGAAAAATAAATTTGAAATCATTTTTGAAATAAGGCTGTATGTGTAAAAAATGAAGCACTGCTAATATGGATGATGACAAACATTACGTCTACTTTTGCTATACATATACTTACTTGTTAACGATATTGGGCATTGGGATCTCTAAGAACTGTTCCTTTAAGGGAACAAAAGGGAGAAGGCCAGTATAGAAGAGGCCCAACAACTGCAACACTCTGGGAAAGCTAAACAACACAGGAATGCGAGGGTTCTGCAAAAGATGAATCCAAGATGGTGAGGGATTTCCGCGGTCGACAACTACAATAGAAATTTTGGCTGATGAACGGTGATGTGGAAGCAGCAGACTTACCTCTTTGTAACATTTCCTGACTATCTGGTTGCTGGCGTTGCCCCATACCGTAAGATGCTCTCGGTCATATTTGACGACCAGCTCGGACACCTGACACAAATACAGAAAATGATCTAAACATAATCTCAATGACGAAGGAAACGTGTATATGACATAGAGCTGTCACAGAAAAACTTAAGGAGCATTTCATGCTCTAGAGCAGCTTAGACACACACACGCACCTTCTTAATGAGCGTGTTGTTGTTGACCTTGATGTCAACGTTAACAGGCGTGTTGGGAAACGCTTCAAAAACATCCTTGAGCAGAGGAATGCGTTTGTCCTCTCCCCCCTCGCAAATACACTCTGTACACACAAGGACAAGTTGATAACACGGTCAGTTTCAGGCGACGTGACGGTCAAGGCCACATCCACCGTATCAAAATGATTGTAATTATGTAATAGAACCTGCGTGGGGTGTTTATCAGTTTACAGTGTGGGCAGTCGGATTAATTGCTCCGACTGACTAGTGAGCGTGATGGGAGGGCACCGGTCGGAGATACTCACCCCTTTGAAAGGTTACAGCCAGCTTGCACAGATATGTTGGCAACTCCTGCACACACCAAACAGTAAAGGAGTGGAAACATGAGGTCAAATATGGAGGTCAACCCAAAATGTTTTTCTTATGTTCTAAGCAGCCCCACAAGTCTAAACACGGTATTCAGATTAACAATACGATTGTGGAATATCAGTAAAGTGGCAAAATCAACCTGTTTTTATCCATCTCAGGGACGGCCATTTTGCCACTCGCTGCCGACTGAAAAAGACATCACAGTTGCTCAGGGCTCAGGTAACAACCAATCATCGCTCACCTGTTTTCTAAAGATGAGCCGTGATTGATCATTATCAGAGCCCTGAGCTATTGTGATGTCATTTTAAGTCAACAGCAAGTGGCAAAATGGCCACCCCCTGAGATGGATTAAAAACATGAGGTCCTAGGGCAAGGTACCACAATTACTAACTTAAACTACAACTCTGAGGCTTAAGAACCATGCAATTTTGTGTGTGTGTGTGAGTGTGTGCGCGCGGGTTTATATAACATCATGGGGACCATTTTCTGGATTTTTACTATCATTGTGGGGACCACGTGTCCTTGTGGGGACATTTTGATGGTCCCTATGAGTCCAAACCTCTTTTTGAGGGTCAAAACTTGGTTTTAGAGTCAAGGTTTGAATTGGGTTTTGGTAGGGGTTAGGGTAAAGGAGTCAGTTGTGATGGTTAAGGTTAGGGTAAGGGTCTAGGAAATGCATTATGCCAATGAGATGTCCCCACTAGAAATGTAAGCCCAACGTGTGTATGTGTCAAGAGAGAAGGTTTCAGCTACCGGCAGGGCTGGACGGGCACAAAAAAAAAAAAGAATCGGCCCTGGCATTTTAACTTAGGCGCAACAGCCCAGCCTGACTCCTGCCTAACATGTAGTTCTGCCACTGATATTTATTGATGATGTTTCAGTTTGTGATCTATATTCCAACTGGATTACCAAACTAGTCCGTCTTAATTGTGGGCCAGTCTCTTTGGGTAAAATGTAGGAAAATAATAATCAAAAAGCACTGCATCGGCCCCAAAAGAGGCCGGCCCACCGGGCATCTGCCCTGTATGCCAGATGGTCAGTCCAGCCCTGGGTACCGGTACTCACGATGGCGGCCGATACCTCTTGTTGGCATTTTGGGATCAAGTACTAAAGCCATACATGTTTTACAGATGCCCATTTAGATATACAACCACATACTATGACTGGGACTTTTTCTGGACACCGAACCATTAGTTTCATTTTATTTATTTAAATTTATTTTATTGTGTGTTCTATACAAAATATGTATTCATAAACAAATAGAACAAAACGATAACAGAAAATTGACATTAATTTCATGCAATTTAGAGGAAAAATGCTATATAGGTCTTTATTTAAAATTGTCTTTTTTTATGTATCAAAATTACTACTGGTATTGATACTTGTTATGGATACTTGGTATTGGTCTGAAAAAAAGTGGTATTGAAATTCTGTAGTTGCTAAAGTGATTAAAATTGTTAAAACAGTCTACGTTTTAGCTAAAAAAGCTGGAAAAATAATTGATATAGATTGCTCCTTATATAGTAATTGATAATAATAATTATAATAATAATAAATGTAACACAGTAAAAGAATGAACCATGTATTTTGCAAAAATAACACTATTTTTTGCTGAGCTGCAATAAGTCATAGGTGATGATAGTACTACTACTACAGCTAATAATAATATTGATAACATACGGAGTGGTGTTTCCATTAGTTCAGTTAACTTATTTGACTACTTTTAGAGTATAAGGCAACTAAAATAATATGCACAGTACGAGAGATGGCACAGAATGGTACTAGTGATGGCAAGTATAAGCATGAAGATGACCGTTGAATATTTACAGCTTTATTTTCACTTGTATGAGAGTTAAGGATCTTAAAATACTACTTCATATTTGCCTGTATAGTTGATAAATGTTATATAAAGGCAACAGTTTGAACTTGGAAGAAAATGAATTTTCATTATTTCCCACAGGGTAGAAATGATTAAAAATGAAACTAATTGGCTTTGGCTGTATACTGAAATTTTGATGACTGTCAACAGCTAAGTCTGGTTAAAGGTCATCATGTGACAATCAGCTGATTGCAGTACATGTTAAAACATGCACAAAAATCTATTCACCTTCAACCCATATTCTCAAGTATATACCGCAAGTCCGCAACATTGACATGTTTCACAAAAAGCATAAGAACTAAGGTGAACTGGACTTAGAACAAGTTTTCTACCCTGAGCAACTCTTTCATAACCCAGAAAGACATAGAAGCCCTAACTGCGAGGGGCGGCATCCTGATTGTGCAAATTTGTATTGTTCAATGAGAGCGTGTATACATTGAGTTTGGTGCAAATTAATGGATTGCCTTTGTATGCTGTTTTAACAAAAATATATGTTCAAAAGCAGCTACTTACCTCATATGCCATGTCAGAAATGTAGGCGTTAAGACCAGTTGCTCGCTGCAGATGTGGGTCATGTGACACCACAACCTGCTCATCCTTCGTCAGGTGGCAGTCGAGCTCCAACATGTCTGTGCCAAGAGCCACGGCGCTAGGAGTACCAACACAAACACACGTTGTTCAGCTGCAGACTTTCACCTGGCGCTGTGGTTCGAAGTTTAACTTACTGTTTGAAAGCCGCCATTGTGTTCTCTAGGTTCTCTGCTGCTCCTGCAATGCAGATAAGAGTATCACATTAGATACAGCTGCATATTATAATAAGATCCACAGGTTCCACACAAAAGACAAACTTTATCTATCAATCCATTTTCTATTGCGATTTCTTCATTTTTCTTTCATCATACGGTAATGGAGTTGAGTCAATTAACCACCTTATGTATTATGTGTCTTGAACTGTATGGGATCTTATTGCAATAAATTAGAATGTTAATGTTAAATCATACACATTGCTGGAGGGATTACCACAGGTCACTTACCTCCGCGATGGGAAATGTGCTTGCTGTGGAACCTCTCTTTCTTCTTGCGGTGCAGTAGAGTTGGACATTTGAGCAGAAGTGCGGAGGTGAGGACGTAGCCCGTAACCGTGGACAGGACGTAAACAGCACCATACATTTCCCCCACAAATTGCGGTACACGCACAGATGCGACCTGTTACGAATATCCTAGTGCCATCCGTTCAATAGCGTATAAGTACATCTTTTACGTCGTTGTATAATGCAACATAATTAGCCGGCTAGCATCCTTAGATACGAGTCAAGATTCTCCAGTCTAACACTTATCCATTTCTTAAGAGTAGTGGAGCGTCCCTTCTTTAGCTGTACGACGACCGTTTTAGTCCCAGTTCACTTGGTAAATGTCTTTCTTGGTCAGTCCGCTGCTGTTTCTTGTCCGATCAGCTGTGCGTGACAGACAACACACGGGTTTCTGAGTTGATGTTTGTGTAACGAGTACTAGCTTCTCTTCTTTGCGGGCTACGTCATTGGTGCGTTCAAAGCCACCATCAAGGCACGCTATCACCCCCTAACGGATAGATTGAGATATGTTGACGTGAGCCACAAGTAATAGTATTTTTTTGGTGTTGTGCAGCGATGTGTTTGTGTCCAATATACCTTTAAGAATTGTAGCCAAATAGTTCTTCCCCCTCACCCCCATCAAAACTTATCACACTTTCCTTCTTGTGTTTTGGAGAGTTGAAGTGCTTTCTATTTATTCATTTGGAAATTGTGTGCTTTCTGGTACAACCATATAGGCTAATCATCTGAAACAGTTATTCTTCGGTTATCTAGGACCTGATTGTCATGGGTGACCCCGCCAGGAGCATAACAAAGTCCTAGGCAACTTAGCTCCTAGGATCATTGGGAGTCGGACACACAACCCCCTTCACCATAATAAGGTAACTGCTCACAGAGGGGCAACTGGGCAAGTGCATTTTAATTTTCTTCTTATCCCCTTTCGGACCAGTGGTACACAGTGCTTTTTGTATGGGATATTCATACTGTTGATTTTCCATTTCTTTTTATTCTTTTTTCTTTTTTTGCATGTTAAAAAAAACAAAAAAAACCTCATATATGATCAATCAAAACTGTTCCAATCAATAGACATTATCTATGTGATTTAATCTGGATTAACCACCAGTTATAGCTGTGTTTGATAATGGCACACAGAGCTAGAGAGAACTTCCTTCGAACAATGTCCAAGTCTGAATTTTCATCATGTGTACCAGTCAAAGTTCACTGGGTGCAATAAACTATCCGTGATAATGACATACACACCCTGAGGAATAATACTTCGGCACACATCATGTGCAAGTCATTTAATGTGGACAAATAATTACACTGACATTTAAATCAAATACTTTAGTGACAATTCAAGGGAACAACAAATGACTCACAAAATGGCGCAAAGTTTAACAGATGTTCTGCAGCAGTGGGAATGTCTGGAAGAAGATTATCAGCATGCTCAGGTAAGTAACCATAAAAAGTCAACAATGCTAACATTATTTCCTATGGTTATTGATGTTCTGTTTATCATTCAGGAGACACACAGGATCTACCTACAAAAACTGGATGACATTTCCAAACTCCAAAAAAACTGCTCGTCCTCCATTTACCGTCAACAAACACGACTCAAGGAACTGTCCTCTCTTGTGAAAAAGTAACTGTCAACTCACACACCCTTCACTGAAAAGGGAGACTTTCAGACAGGCACATGAATATGCACACACCAACACACTCGAACGCAGCGATAACCCTGGTTGTGTTTTTATATCATCAACCAGATGCAGCAAAGGACTGTCAGAAGACGCCCTTGATGAAATACAAGGGAAAATAAAGATGCAAAGCAATGCTTTCTGCGAAATGGAAGCCTTCCTCCCAAGGAAAAATGGGTGACAAATTCGAATAAGTCAACTTTGCTAAAAATATATTTAGTATAGCGATGAATACATGCTCATCATAAATAGTTAAAAGCATGTTATTGGATTATCTTCTCAGGGTCAATATGATTTTGTATTACAGGCTATACCTGAGTCTGGTTCTTGGAAATGTGAATGTCACTTTGTTCAGCAAACACTTAAAGTAAGGCATCTGACTAACTTCCTCTAGTCCACATGGACCTGTGCGGTTACGGATATTTCTGCTTATAACATTTTAAATCCTCATTATTAGATTTGCCTACAAAGACGACTATGAGAAGTTCAAGCTGTACCTCACAGTCGTCTTGCTGCTGTTTTCCTTTATGTGCTATTTCTTTGTGAGCTACAGGTAAGCTTTCCCAGGAAAAAAATGCTCTCCATCCCATATATCGATGGAACATTTGTGTTTAATTTCTGTACGTGGCTTCAGATTTCTTGATGCGATCCTCAACTTCCTGCTGGTGTGGTATTACTGCACATTAACAATCAGGGAAAGTATCCTCATTGCCAATGGCTCCAGGTCAGCCCTATGTATAGTTATGAAGAAATGTTACTTTAAAAATATATATTTTGGAAGTTAATTCAACACGTGTCACCTACATTACAGAATTAAAGGCTGGTGGGTTTTCCATCATTACATCTCAGCTTTTTTGTCTGGTGTAATGCTAACATGGTGGGTAAATACTGGAAAGTCCTTAACAACCAACGTGAAACACACAGACTTTATTTAAACTCAGGTTTCTGGCATTGTATGGTTGAAATGTCCTCCCTTCTGCACTCAAGGCCAGAAGGAAACTTGTACAAGATTTTCAGGAACCAGTTCCTGGCTTACTCCCTCTATCAAAGTAAGGTCAAGTCTTTGAAAAAGTAAGTTAAACCAGATCTTTCTTCCACTGTCATCTAATTATCTCCTCATGAACGTGCAGGTTTTGTTCAATGTCTGCAGTGTTATTATCAGAGTGGATGTCTATACAGACTCAGAGCACTGGGGGAAAGACACAACATGGATCTGACCGTGGGTAAGGTTCACAAACACAGAGCATGGTCACCGAACAAAGATGCTGTCTTCATCATGTCGTGTGCATGTACAAATAGTTAGAACTTAGAAGTACATGTTTGATTTCTGTTCTTAGAGGGATTTCAGTCCTGGATGTGGAAAGGACTGACATTTCTTTTGCCCTTCCTGTTTTTCGGTCATGTGAGTATACTGTCAATGGAACGTCCGCAAATAAGTCCCGCATGAGTTTGCATTAACAATTACGCTTTGTCATGGTTTCGACATGATACACACAATTGCATGCACGTGATTCATGTAAGCGTTTTGCATGTTTACATGATAAGATTTGATAGGCTTTGACTTTTTTGTATAAAATGTTTGTTGCATTTGTCTTTTGTCATTTGTCACATAAAAACAGACACTCATGTTTTGTTGTAGTTCTGGCAGCTCTTCAATAGCCTCTCTCTCTTCAGAATGGCTCAGCTCCCAGACAGCAAAGAATGGCAGGTCAGCCCTCTTAGTGCTTTCATTAAACATTTAGACTCGTCAATTCAAGAGGCATGGCTTACTCAGTGCTTTTAGTTAACCATTTTGAGTTGAGGATTTCCAAGTTTACTTTTCAAGATAAAGCCTGTCCAGATTGCACTACAATGTTTGAGCTAACCAAATCAACATTTTTTATCCGATAGTCTCATATCGGAAGTGTTTATACTTTCGGTTTTAGATAGTGATAAGTTTAAATTACAAGTATCTACGTGTCTCTCCATCATCTATGTTTCTGAAAGTGAAAATCAATCAGAGCAGTAATCCACCTTGATTTTGTTATTAATGCCAGGTCTTGGTGTGCAGTCTCTGCTTCTTCATTCTGTTCATGGGAAACTTCTTCACAACACTTGCTGTGGTCCATCAGAAGGTAAAGCGGAGGAATCAGAAAACGAAGATTCTGTGATTCAAACAGTTCTGTACTAGTAGGTAAACTTAAGTAGGGTGCTGTGGCACACTAGTGAGCCATTGAAAATTATCCACTTTAACTTCACCTGTTTAAAAGTTGTTGTGTATTAACAGAGCTGTATAGTGACAATCAGAACACTTAAATGCTACTCCATTAGAAGGCATAAGGTACAATAAACCTGTTTATTCACCTGGTGCCGTTCATACAACAAAATAAATCATGGCTTTCTGTGATGATCAGCATTTTGTTTAATTCAACATGGCCAGATTTCATGCTAAGTACATTTGTGAGTAAATTGAGACAATCCCATCATTTGTATTTCCGTATTTATACTTTTTTTGTGGAATTCTTGTTTAGTGGTTTGCCAATAGATTTTGTGCAATGTAAAATTGTTACCTTGGCTCTATAAATGTTGTGAAACACTGGATTAGTTCAACATTTTTTTAGATCAACATCTGAGATTTGATTTTTTTGATTTTTATGAATTGGCCTTTTATCTAATGTTATAAATTATTTAGTAAACCTCTGGTTTTCTCATTCCTCAAGGTAAATATATTAGTAGGCTACATGTATGAGTGTACTTTAATTTGTTTTTCTGTGTGAGGTAAATAAATAATAAAGGCATACACCTTGCATTGTTGTTTGTATTTTATCCAGTGGCGAAAAGTAACAAAGTACAAATACTTGGTTACTGTACTCAAACAGATTTTTCAGGTATCTGTACTTGATTGTTTATTTTTCTCATAACTTTTTACTTACTGATACTTCATTAATTTTAAAACAGATTGGACTTTGTACTCCTTAATTTGTCAAAATGGGGTCAGTATTATTATTTTTTCAACCTCCGCAGATGGCAACAGAACGTCATGTAAAAAAAAAAAAAGGGGAGTGGTCACAGATTCTGAAACGCAAGATAAGACAACTGTTTGACGTCTGCTATTCGCAATTTATTCATATGTGTTGTGTCAACAGCATGTCCTTGTGCTATATATTGTGCTTTTATGCATTAAAAAAAAAAATACAGATAGGCTTAGATGATTTTGTTTTACAATCCAGTTCCACAAACTGACACCTTGAGTTGAAATACATCGTTCTTTTTGTTTTGTCTATATTTAGGTTTGGAAAAAAAATGTCTGTTACTCTTAATTTGTACTCACTTTCCCTTAAAAAAAAATGTGATTTGTATATTGACTGGTAAAATTTCATGATGTTCTGATAGCATAAAAATCTAGCCAATGGTAACATGATCTCTCCCCCTTCTTGTCAAAATGACCACTCATGAATAAAATACATATATAAATACTATGAATAATAAATAATTAAAATAAATATGAAAATATAAAATAAAAGATTTAAATTTATTTGTGTGCATATTTTTCTCTATCGATGTGCCAAGATATCAAAATGAGTATTGGTCAGTAATACTGTAACTCTTTTTTATATTATTGTTGTAAATGTCAGTACTATTGTTTTACTGAAGTATCAGGAATTAAATTTGTACCTCTGTACAGAGTGTGAGCGCTTTGCCTGACGCTGCACTTTTTCCATTTGTTATGGTGAGGCTTCTTCACTAGATTTATACTGGTGTTCAGATTGGGAGTCGGGAATGAGGGGGATTAATCACATACGGGGCCATTCCTAAAAAATCTTATGAATATAAACACATAAAATTGGGGGGACGATTTTGAGCAGTCACTCTTAGTTTGTCAGGGATACACAGTGTATTCTTTTGACTAGATTATATAACCATGACCCCTGCTCTCGAATACCTCAGCAGTTATATATCATGGTAGGTTACAATAGTATAAAGACATTAGGTAATGCTTTTCTAGGGGTATCTACTTCGAAACACGTGTCATCTTTAAAGTGTTCGGATTGTAAAGAATACGTTTGATGCCATTCACGGTCAAATGTATCTAACAAACCGCTAGAATATTATTCTCGAGTGCAAAAAAGGAGCGGAGTAAATAGCAATTTTTATAGAATTGACTTGGACTATCCAACGTGGCCACCCCCGCTGTAAGGACTGAGATGGTATCATCCTACATGGCGTAAAGTTTCCTTCCGCGTTGTGAGCACTGTGAACGTGAGTTTGAGAGGCGAGAAGGTAAGGTCGCGGGTATGACAACATTTATTGATTTATCTTTGTTGTGAGTGAATGGCAGTTAAATCGAGTTACATTTAGGGAGGACGCGGTCGTTACAAACCCTAAAACATAGAGTAAATGTTCCGTTTTGGGCCAAAAGTAGCTGACCAATGTTATGTCTAGTTACGCAATGTGAGGCTAAAGTCAGGGTTTCTTTACCTTTGTGTGCGATGATGACCACTTTATGCCATGTGGCAGCTAATCGTAATTTCTCATAAAACTCGGGTTAATTTAGGGGCAATGCGTGTATGCAATGTTTTTTTTGTTTTGAGAATAACGGGGGTCAAAATCAAGTCCTGCTAGCAAGTTGTCGAAATTGTGTTTACATGTACCTCGGTACATGTAAAGTAAAGTGGTTGAGAGTAACGTGTTAACCTTTTGTCAGCACATCCAGTTACTCATTCACATGTTGTATTTGTTCTTTGCGAAATTGTGACTTGTGTGGATGAACAACGTGTATGTCCAATCCATCGTTCCGTTGAACACGCCGATGGCAACAAGACTTTTAAAGCCTCTTTCATTGGATTTTAATTAGCAACAAACCAAGGTTTCACATGATGGTGACCCCATCCCTTGTGAGCTGCTTTTATGAATGACTAAAATTGAAGCAGGGCTTCACTTTTTTCTAATTTGAGTGATATCGTGGTGATTTCACTCAAATTTCTCAATCACAAAAGTTCTTTTCTAACATCAAATTGTTTCGTGAATGTTGTTACTTCACCTCGAGATGAGCACATCTGCCAGCAGAAGTACACAAATTGATGAGTTTCATCAAATGTTTTGTAGGAATGGACTATGGGCTAAATTATTACCT
This sequence comes from Vanacampus margaritifer, assembly GCF_051991255.1. Lineage (NCBI taxonomy): Eukaryota > Metazoa > Chordata > Actinopteri > Syngnathiformes > Syngnathidae > Vanacampus > Vanacampus margaritifer. The sequence continues at coordinate 13,812,528 of NC_135436.1, forward strand.
TCAGACCAAAACTGGATATTTTGCTCTTTTTTATTTATTTATTTAGTGTTCCTATTAATTCAGCGCTTTTAACGTCAGTCATTTACACTGCAAGTAAAACTATTGGGTAGGAAGCACCTTTGAGTAGAATGGAACAGATTCTAAATTAGTGCAACATGTAACATGGGGAACTGGAATGTCATCTACAGTATTGGGAGTTTCTGCAAACGGTGAGAGAAATGAGTTATAAAAGGTATTTTTCCGGTTCTTGTGTGAACACACTCCTGTTCAAATACCAGGCTGTTGTGATCATCAATCAATAACAATTCAACTTAACTTCCCCTAAACATTAAATTTTTCCCTAGTTTAATTTTACTTACTTCTCACTCGCATTGTTTTTTTTCTTCTAAAAACAGGTTTATGCTGGCTTCAGTTGGGTGTTTTACCAAGTGTGTGTTCACTTTCTTCAACCATTGTACCTCTTCCAAGGCTGACACATCTGCCGATAATCTTTAATATGAATTAATGCAATGTCTGTCCTACACATGAACTGATATTATGTGAGTGCCATGCTGCATAGGATATTATATGTGAGGTTGTCATTTGTTGGTGAGTGCACACAAACTTTGGGATTACACATTGAAGAAGATTTTGTTAGCAGGGAGGAACATTGGGATCCTGTTCATGTTGAAGATACGATAGTGGGTTTATTTTTCTGTGAGACATGTGGCTCTGGCAGCCTGTACAGGGGCCTTGAGATAGGAAATCAAAACATGAAAACGCTAGACTACAAGTACTCACAAAACAGTTTCTCAAATGCTATAAGCTTGCATTCTGGGTTATGTCACATTGCATCTGTTGAGAGAACAGTAGTACCAAATACAAATATAGAGCTTGTTAGTCCACACAGACCCTCGTTTATCTGTTGAAAATGAATATTGAATGTTTGTTTGTTTGTTTTTGTTCCCCACTGTATGTATACATACATGTGTATATATGCTTTATGTATCATGTATACATGTGTAAGTACTGTGTATATCACTGAAGTCGGGCCGAAACTTCGTACCGTATGTCACAATTTGGTAAATGTTTTCAAAAATCAAATCTCTACTATTGATCAGTCCACAAGTGTGAATGCTTAATGGTTTTGAACAAAAGTGACAAGTTTGGAGGTACAAGGTTTCAGCCTGATGCCAGCGATATGTATGTGTACAGTATGTATATAAATCTGTGTGTTGCTGCTGTGACAGCCCTATTAACTCATTCACTACCAGTTATTTTAGAACATTTCTAAATTTTCAATACCCACACTATATTATGTTCAATAATTATATACAAACCAAATCTGCCAAATGACAGAATAGACTTTCTCCTTTCTGCTTCGTCCCGTTCTTTTATAATCGACAGTAGAAAAATGTAGGGTGCACAAAATGCAGCCATTACTCCCATGGACTCTGAAACATGTTTATTTCGTATAAAATGGGGCAATGATGCCATCTACTGGTGGTTGTGCATCAGTAAAGTTGGAGCATAATCTGAGTCTTTCCCCATCTTAACCCTGTTGAAAAAAATGTCATTGACAAGTATACTTATACTTTACTTATCAAAGGCAGTGAAATGGTTAAATGATTAAGTAAGCCTGTGGTTTTCATGTTAGCCTGTACTAAGGTGTCCAACTGTGTATATAGCTCGGAACAGTCTTTAAAATAAAACATTATGTTCACCCATAGACTTGAAACATGAGCTCAGAGCACAAAGTCCTTTTGGACCCATTAAAAAAAAAGAGAGAGAGAGATGCTGTTCTTGAAGCTGGACTGGAGATTCCTGTTGCTTTCCAACCAATTGTTCAATAATGCTTGCACAAAAGCAGGCATTGTATAGAGAAAGTAAACGCATTAGCCACATCTGTTAACCATCATATTTCTCAGTGCAGTTGAACTGGTTCTGTGCCACTATCCCTCTTCATTCACTATATCCTTCTCGAAACTGCAGCCCCCCCATCTTACAACTCATCAAACATATTTGGTATTAATTCAGGTATGCTCAAAGCTGGAAGTAAAAAAATAACAATGATAACTTTGATATATAATAATCCTGTTCCTAATTAAGTCACAGAGCCAAAAATGGATATACTGTATATACATTGTAACAGAGCAGAATTATATGATCAGTAAACTTAAATGATTAGTTATTGTCTTATAGTTTGCCAAAAACAATTTATGAGACCAGTTAAGATGATTTTGTCATTGAAGAGATTGTTCAGAACTTTTTATTTATTTATTTGTCTCTAGAAAAGAGGATGGCAGACATGGAACCTGACAGCGCCACCCAACCCATGGCTGACGAGGACGAGCCTCTTTTTAGCAACCTTGACCTCTTCCTCTTCTCTCTGATCGTTGGCCTTGTCATCTATTGGTTCATGTCCCGCAAGAAGCCTGAACCCCTGCCTGATTTTAAGAAGATTGTAACAATGTGAGTTTCCTTCATTTTCTTTCTTTCTTTCTTTTTTTTTTTTTTTTAAAGTATCCTTGAAAAAACATTTTGAGAGAAATATCATGACGTAGTCTTACTTGGAGTGGTGAGAGAGGTGGTTCTTCTTTAAAAGAACACCCACTACATTTTTGTTAATGTTTCATAATTGTGATGAGGCTACTCAAAATGTCATCCAAAAAGCTTTGTGAATTGTACATTCAGTTCATGATTGGTTGATCATTGAACTGGTTATGCAAACTGAAATCAAGCCACGGTTGTTTTAAAAAGTGACATTAGAAGAATCATCCTCATTGTCATAAACACATGCATATACTGTACTTAAAATATGTCTATTGCATTTAAACCATCTCAGAAGTGAACACTAAACTTTGGAACAGGTGCTGACTTTAGCCTGGGTGCGTACCTTCCATATTGGAATGAACGGAGTGAACCCTCTTTAAAGTCTTTGGGGCGAGATGGGGCCACTAGCATTCACATTAAATACACATGCAGCAAGTGCGCTTTGTGAGGACCAAACCAAGGTAACGTAGGAGAAATTAAGTGGAAAAAGGATTACTATGTACATAGCCAAAAGTCGGCCCCCAGTGTAGGAATATTTTGCCTACAAATTAAATGAGCAGTGTGAGTCGTCAACACGGACAAATTAGAGCGCCAAATTTGTTTGATTGTTATATCCTCAAATAGAATATAAAGTGCTATGTGGACACTTAATCAGAAAGGAACCCGTTAAGGCTAGCAGACGAACATCCTAAATCAGGGATAGGCAAATTAAATGCTGGAGGGGGCCACATCGGACCACTTACTAACTAGATGTACGAAAAAAATGCAATTTTGCATATGGGCAAAATACGAGCATATGTGTGAAATATGTACTACTACTTTTATCTTAATATATTTTATTTTTGATAATACATTTTTAAATGTATAAAATGTCCACTCTCCTAACCCAACAACAAAGGCGTTGACGCAAACATCAAAATACATTACTACATACAGTATTTTTTTCCCCAGTGCAAAGGCACCAAACTGTTGAACGAGAAACCAAGATTAAGTGCAAGAACTAATATTTGTGCACCTATTCACAAAAATCAACTCACTCAAAATTGTAATATCATTGCTGTACCCTAACCCTAACCCTGTTTATCATTCCAAATCCACAAATAGTTATAAGCCCTACTCTTGTTTTAGTATTGGGAAGTATAGACTCAGTGTACGGTTAAGCGCAACCAGCCATGTATGCCATCTAGTGGTGATTGCTGATATTACAACATAAACACTACACCTGACCCCTGCATATTTGTAGTTCTATCATATAATCATATTTTCACTCTTGACCTCTTATGAATTCTTATAAGACATTAAATTGATGTAAACCACATACTAAGAAGTGGAAGAAAAAGCACTTGATTTCAAAGCTTGCCAGTTGTCTCATTTCATCATGCTTCAAAATGTTTGTTTTTTTATTCAAGGAGTCGAGTCCATTTACTCCATCTACCAAACAAGACAATGATAATACACTATTGGAACATTTTGTAATATAATTCTGTATAAGGGTCATTCCAGAATTGAAGGACATTTGGGCTTCCACGTTTTTGAAAAACTACTCCAGACTTATTTGGTATTTTAAAACCATTTTCAAGCATTCTTTCCTCTTAGTTTGGAGTCAATCCTTATATAAACTCGCTGATCTGAAAGTCTTATCAAAATTGATTGATTTCTAGTTTGTAGTGGTCAGTTCCTGATCCTGAAGGAAAAATCTAAATTGAAATGCTTTAGGCCTGTGAATGTTTTGGAACCGAAATTGTCCCTCTGTGTCATCAATTCTTGTCACACATGAAAGACACATTTAAGTAGGAGTCCTTACATCTTGAGCTTAAACTTTCAACATGTAGCTTTCATTATCTTTCTTGTCTTTGCGTCTCCCCCCCCCTCAAGTCAAAGCATTCCCTTGGTTGTTCCCTCCTTACGTCACAGCAGACGAGGGATGGAGGCTTGGTTTGTTTCCACTGAACTCTCAGGGAACTGGCTACATTTGTAGACCCTCCCCAACCACAACACAAATTATTTAACCACCCAAAACTATGCTCTCTGAGTGGTTGAAGTTTTGTCACTGAAAGAACTGTTGAGTTTGTGAGCTCTTGACTTATTGTGCGAGGGCTGGTCACCAGAGGAATGACCATCAGGAAGCATTTTGTTACTTTAGTCGATCTGTGAGGGGAGGGGATGCAGGAAAGGAGCATAAAATGAAACAAGCGGAAAGATGGTCTTCTCCCCCATTTAAGAGTACGCTGATTACCTAACTGTTTTGAAGGAGGCGTAGTCTCCATGTATTTTCTGTGCTTTTGTTTTTTTGGCCCTGGAATCAGGAGAAAGTTGCGTGCCAAGCTTCTTTTGTGAGGTCTTTCCAAAAGGTGGACGTTGAGGCAAAAGACAAGCAACCCTTTCTTCACCCGGAGTTACTTTTCCCCCCCAACCTTTCCCCTCTCCCTTTTGTGTATGTGCGTTAGATGAGCTCCTCTGCCATTGGCCCTTGTCACAAATGGAATCCTTTTATGATAAATGAGGTTGCCATAGCAATGGCATTCACCTCTCTCCTCCAGTGATGTGGGGGCGGGTGGGGACAAAAACCTACCATTCAGCTCTTTCCCCGCTTTTAGTGGTCCACGGAGGAGTGGCTTTGGTTAGTGGACTAGCCAAATCCTTAGAATGGATCTTGTAGACTTTTTCGTGCCTAACACCTTTCAGGCCGGAGAGGAAAAGGGGGCGGGCCTGAGGGGGAAGGCTTTTCAGCCCCAGAGTGCTTCAGTGTGTGCTGGTGTGGGTCTGCAGCTCTGCTACATTTTATGGGAAAGTCAGTTTCCCACCATTGTGTCCAGACACTGACAGGGCTGCAGTTGGCGTATGTCTGAGAGCGAATATGAGAAACAGACTGGATTCACGGAGCAGCACAGGAAGAGGTTGAATTCAGATAACGCTGGAGCCACTGAGGTGAAAGGAGACCACTTTTTTTTTAAGTGTCTTTCTGGACTGTGGTTGTTTTTGTCTGCTTGTGGCTGTGGAGTGTTGACATCCTGCTATTGAGACGGAGTGTGGCGGTTCACGGTGTGGCGTTGCCTAGCCAGCGGTGATAGTGGCTGTGCTGAGCTACAGGGCTACATGCCATGGGCTGTGTTTTTTCCCTGCCAGAAGACAGGAGAGATGCTGCCGAGAGGTCAGTAACCTGTTTGCTTGTCTCCCTATCATATATGCACATTAACTGTTACCAAATGATGCTTAGTTTTGGACTCTAGGTAGTTTGTGGTGCTCTTTAATGAAAGATCAGGATGTGAATTCTTAATCTGCTGGATTCAGACGTGACCGAGTGTTTGCAACGTTATTTGAAATGATTAAATGTTTTTTAAACCAATAATTGCACTGTTCAGTTGCCATCAGTAATGAGTCACCTAAAAAAAAGAAATAGAAAATGTTGCGTACATAAGCTTGACACTGTCAAGCTGCATGGGTCAATGAGCTTGTTTTACTTAAAACACAAAACCGGCTCATACTGTTTGAAAGTGCATATGGTAATTATACATCGGACAATTAACTTTTAACCATCCTGTAAGTTTCACGTGTGGGGGGAGGGGCACATTTCCATTTCATTTTGTGACAGAGAGACACAAGAATGTCAAGGAAAAGAGAGGAGGGCTTGGAAGCACAATATTTGAGATGGCTACTGCACAGAAACTCTGCTTTTCATACAATACAACTTTCTCCTGAGAATTCGATGTATTTTTCATGTGCTCAGGTTTGTTGCTTATGATGCAGACATTTCCAAGACCATCTGATTATGTTCTTCGACTCTCTATTAGATCTGACAGGAATGCTTGAGCTTGAGGGCAAACGTCTGCTTTTCGATTTCCATCTGGAGTTATCTTCGCTCCAGAGTACAAGTGTTAACCACAGGAGCCTGTTTTATGGCGTGTTTGGCATCAGATTCTCATGCTTGAATTCTAATTGGTTTCTTACGTTTACAGTAGTCTGGCTAGGCTACATTTTGCAGATAAACAAGCATTATATGATCACCTTTTATATACGGTTGACAGCTAAATAATTAACATCTGAAATCTCATGATTAGATACTCATATTAGTTTATCTATTCGATGTTGTGGCAGTCTATGTGATGAATTATTGTTTGTGATTAATAGGATGGGTTTTAAGGGAGAATGAGTTGAACAGTGGCACAAACAACCCAAATATTTGTGTAGCGCCAAAATCCCAAGGGGAAGCTAATAGCCCAGGAAAGCACATGAATGATGTGACTGAAAGAGGAGAACATGACCTGTGTGACCATTGAGAAGCAGGCTAACAGGCTGAGGACCTTGACACTTAACGATTGAATTTGATTGCAGCATTCTGGGCACAGACTGTATTAAATCATCTTTTGTGTTAAGCGGACTTAGACAACATAAGTTACTGTATAAATGCGCTGTGAAATAATGACAGTGGTACCTTGATGCATGACCACAATTTGTTTGTTCAGCGGTGCTTGTCGAACTTCACTTTGATCTGCTTGCTTAAAAACATTTGCCATAGAGATCAATAACAGTTGTGCTTGAAAGTTTACATACCCTTGTAAATGTACAAAAGATAAACGTCACTTAATGACACAAAAATGCTATGAGTTGTCAATGTGCCACCAAAAATCACATGCACATCTCTACTTATGTCCACTTCAGCCCCTGAAAATATCATAACAATTGCCACGGTATTTTGGATTTTATGGGCATAAAGACTTTTTCTCACCATACTATGTGCTCATAAATTTACATAGCCCTAAAACTTTCAAGCACAACTGTATATTTGCAGTAATTGGTTCCAGAGCCTAAACTGTTGCCATCATTAAACATTTTTTTGGTGCGCAATCTATTATGTAATATTTTTTTTATTGTTAATTTTCTAAAGTATAAGCAGACGACAGAAAGAATTACTTCAAAATAAAATGATTGTTGAAACCAATTAGACACTCTAAGCCTAAAAGATAAACGTGGACAGGTAATACTTATAGTCACTGATGCACATGATGCATCTCATTTTGCCACACAAGTCTAAAATTTCATCAACCACTAGCATAACCTTAACAATCATAAGGCTGTAAAACAGTAAATAGCAGGAAAAGCAAATGTAAAGGTTTGCATCTTCAATTAGTGCTGTTTTATCTGTTAAGCATTAGTCATGCGGGTGCTTTGTTTACAAAAGGTTGGTTAATAATGGCAGCCAAAAGTGATTTCAAGCAAATGAGCAAAACTACCTAACAAAACAACCTTGCAAAATATGAGCATCACTCATCCACTTGGCGGTTGTAGCCAACTATCACGGTAACTTCCGGTTGAGACCTTGTCTTGTTGACAAAAGGCAAAGGAGACAGCAAAAATCTTTGATTACTGAATAGAATTAAGTCAGCTGAGGTGTTTTGTTGGTCATCTTTGTGGAAAATGGCAAAAGGTATAACAGACATCAGTGCAAAGTAAACACATAGAATACACTGTCCTGTTACACTGTTACACTGATTGCTCGCATGCTATGTCATGCAATGTGAGATTTTTTTTCTTCTTTTCTGCAGAGTATGCATATTTTATCAGACCAAACTACAGGTTTTTCCTCAGCCCCCCTCCCCCCCTCCCCGATGCTGCTACTGTTTTTCTGCAATAATACATGTTGCGTGTCATCATGTCTGTTGTTTTGATTTGTTCAACCGTTTATCACCTCGTGAATTTGTTCTGGCTTTAATTGACAATGTGATGAAGATTACAGTGATGCGAGATTTACAAGGACTGTAATTATTCACATAATCTTCTAAAATCTTAGCTGTACTAAAAATAATAGAAACACATTTTTATTTATGTGATTTATTTATTTTTGTTCTTTTGTCACTGAAATGATGAAGATTGGAAAGGCACTTGGTCCTGATGATATACCTGTGGAGGTATGGAAGTGTCTAAGAGAGGTAGCAGTAGAATTTCTGACTGGGTTGTTCAACAGGATCTTAGATAGTGAGAAGATGCCTGAGGAATGAGCCTTTGAGGCTGTTGTTAGAGAAGTACAGAGAAGGTCAGAAGGAGCTGCATTGTGTCTTTGTAGATCTGGAGAAAGCTTATGACAGGGTGCCCAGAGGGGACATACATTTTGTATGCAGAAGTCTGGAGTGACAGAGATGTATGTTCAAGTTGTGCAGGACATGTATAAGGACTGTAAGACGGTGGTGAGGTGTGCTGTAGTAGGTGTGATGGAGGAGTTCAAGGCGGAGGTGGGACTACATCAGGGATCGGCTCTGAGCCCCTTCTTGTTTGCTATGGTAATGGACAGGATGACAGACGAGGTTAGACAGGAATCTCCATTGCTGATGACATTGTGATCTGTAGTGAGAGCAGGGAACAGGTGGAGCAGAAGCTAGAGGCGTGGAGGTTTGCCTTGGAAAGGAGGGGAATGAAGGTTAGCCGTAGCAAGACGGAGTATTTGCGTGTGAATGGGAGAGACCCAAGTGGTAGAGTGAGGTTACAGGAAGAGACCAAGAAGGTGGAGGAGTTTAAGTATTCAAGGTCAACAGTCCAGAGCAAAAGAGTGTGGAAAAGAAGTGATGAAGCATGTGCAGGCAGGCTGGAACGGGTGGATAAAAGTGTCAGGTGTGATGTGTGATAGAAGAGCATCAGCTAAAATGAAAGGAAAGGTTTATAAAAAATGTTGTTTGTTCTGGAGACAGTGCCACTGAGGAAAAGACAGAAGGCTGCTGAGGTTCTCTTTGGGAGTGACCAGGATGGATAGAATCAGGAGTACATCAGAGGGGCAGCACATGTAAGAGGCTTTGGAAAGAAAGTCAGAGTGGCCAGACTGAGATGGTTTGGACATGTCCAGAGGAGAGATAGTGAGTATATTGGCAGAAGGATGCTGAGTTTCCAAATGCCAGGCAGGAGGTCTGGAGGAAGACCAAAGAGGAGGTTTATGGATGTAGTTAAAGAGGACATGAAGGTAGTTGTTGTGAGAGCAGAGAATGCAGAGGACAGGGTTAGCTGGAGGCAACTGATTTGCTGTGGCGACCCCTGACGGGAAAAGCCGAAGGGAAAAGAAGAAGGTCACTGAACTCATTGTGGCACTGTAATGCAATAGAAGTACTGTACAAGTTAAATGTCATATAAGCATGATTGCAAAATTATTTTTCCTATCTTAATTTTCCATCTGCTTTCCCATAACAAGTTAAATATTTTGTCTTTTCCAGAGCACCCCCAACAAGAGAAACCAGTTTCATCGAGAAAATGAAGAAAACAGTAAGTTCTTACCCCTACTAGTCTAAATGCAGTATTTTGATTATTATTGCGCAACGTCATACGACCAATCCCAGAAAACAGGTGAGCCATGTCGTTATTTGAGCCCTTGGGCAATGTGACGCCATTTTCAGTCAATAGGAAGTGAGAGGGCAAACGTTCATTCCAGACAACAACATCATCAAGTTCAAGTGCAGCTAAGGAAACTTGTATAATCTGAGAATACTCTCCAAAGTTAATAAAGCTCAAGTTGAGAGTAAAACTGTCTTAGTAATATTAAGCCAAAAATGTGTTTAATATTGTGGTTATAGTCTGCAGAGATCTGGAACTGCACTGAGGTTTTTTAAATATTTTGCTTGCCTTCTTAGCTTCATATGAATAAGAGCAAATATAATAAACATATTGTTACCAATATGGTAACAATATGTTTTTTTTTTCTCTCTTCCATCCAGTCGTTGTGTAGGTGGATAATTGTTAAAAATATTTAGGGTGTGAATCATGTGGTTTTGCTACAAATAATTCAGATACAGTCGTGATAGCGGAAAAAAAAATTGGCCCAGACCCTGTTGGTCTGTATTGTGAATTCTCATAGCAACTTCGTGTGTACAGATTTGATCACAATTTCACTAGTTTTCTTTTCAGTTTGTCTAAATTGTTTTTCTGTCCATTGTCGCCCTCAGGGAAAGAACATCATTGTGTTCTATGGCTCCCAGACTGGCACAGCAGAGGAGTTTGCCAACAGACTCTCCAAAGACGCTCAGCGTTATGGCATGAAAGGAATGGCTGCTGACCCAGAGGAATATGACATGGTAACTTAAAACTGTGTAGTGTGCAATATACATGTGGAGTTTCTAGTTTCTTGCATTTTTTTATTTTTGCGTCATTCCTTTCCTCCATTTCATCAGATTCTGCTGGGGAAAACTCTAATTTATTGCAAATGTCAGAAATGATTCAAATTCAGTCAACTTTTTTGTTGAGCCGAGCGAGTGTGTGCTATTTCAATAACACAATAAATTGTGAGCACTATAGTGACCTCAGACATTTCCAGGAACAATGTGCACCACAACATTTACATATATGGAAATTGCAAACGTTTGTTATTCACTGCTGTCTGCCTCTGTCATATCCTTCAGGGTGAATTGTCTCGTTTGTCTGAGATCCAAAACTCACTAGCCATATTCTGCATGGCCACCTATGGAGAAGGAGACCCGACAGATAATGCCCAGGATTTTTATGACTGGCTGCAGGAAAATGATGATGAAGACCTCTCTGGGCTGAACTTCACGGTGAGGTTTATGATGGCACGGTTGCGTTCATTTCTAATAAATAGTGCCAGTATGAGATGGCATGCCAATATTGTTTAAAAGGTAGCTTTATTTTGAAGTTTTGCACTGCAGTCACCCACCGTTGTGAAATTTAGCGTCAAAGTGTTCATTCAGTGCCACGTAAAGTTTGCCCAACTCTGAAGCTGCAGAATGTTGCTACCATTGTTTCTGTCTGTCTCGGGGGTTGCTCTTGTTTGTGAAGAATTCAAACAATTTCCTACTGAGTGCTGACAATTATTTTTAGGCCATTGAGCAGGATACATTGGATTTATAGTCGCTCTGCAACCGCAATGATTTTTTTTGACCTGGCGTTACTGTTAATTTTCAAATGTTTTGACATTTGTCATCTTTATAGCAGTACATGAGATTTTATTGGCCGTAATTGCAAATCCCTTCTACATTTCGTATGAAGTCACTACTTTTAAAGCTTTAAAGTTGTTCATCAATGTAAGTTATCCATTTCAGACAGCCAATTGAACAAGAACGTTGTTGTTGCTGTTTGTGAGAACAGTATTTATAAGTTGACCTGCATCAGAAACTGGCAGCTTTGATCACGAGGGCCATAAATGTTTTATCCATGTCTCAGAGGGTCATACTGTGAACAAGCACCGTTAACGCCTTTGAAGACTTGTGCAAAAATACATTTGTTCTTAAATTTTTCAACATCCATTGAAAACGTTTCAAACTTAGTTTGCTAATTAACCATCAGAACAAGAACCACATAAATAGCTCAACACAACTAATATAGCAATTGTTTTTATTTGTCAAATGTCCAACAATTGAAAGTTTGTACACTGCAGGTTGAATACCTTGTGATTCAAGCTTTAGATATTAGAAAATACTAGTTATTCAATCAAATAACATTTAATAACGTGAATAGCATTATCACTAGTTAAGACAGTCCCATCTAGGCTGATTTATGAGCTGATTGAGCCTGCTCAGTTGAGAAGCAAAACCCCTTTTAAGACCACCACAACAGTCTAGTTGCGATCAATTCAGTGGCCTATGAAAGAAATGACTAAGAATATTCACGGGCATACTGTATATGAGCGTTCATACGTTTATTTGCATTTCCTGTCCAAGTGCATAATTGTTCTTTTCATTAATTATTTGAAATAACATACACAAATTTCCATATTTATGAGCAATATACCTTTTTCATAGCAACACTATTATGTATGGTATAGTTAAAAAAAAAAGAAAAGAAAAAAAGAGAGAGATCTAGGTAATGGCATGCAAAGGAACCAATTTCAATACCATATGATGCACTTCAGATGAAATGTCCACAGCTGCAAATATAAGTAGCTGGCTCCATTAACATCATGTTGGACATGCCTGATCAGAATTCTTTGCCTGCAGGTATTTTCTTTGGGCAACAAGACATATGAGCATTACAACGCCATGGGGAAATACGTGGACAAAAGGTTGGAGGAACTCGGGGCCAAACGCATCTTTGACCTCGGCTTAGGGGATGATGATGGCAAGTAAGTGAGAACAAAAAACAAACCTTGCCATTTCTGATAGTGTGAAAGATTAGATGTCAGAAATAACTACAGTCATTTCTCATCAGATAAGCGCAACATATTTCAGTGATCTTAACGGTTAAAATATTTTTGACTGTAAATATCTAACTTCTTTTTTTACCTCTTACCTTATATTTCTTTGTTTTTCTCTCAGTTTGGAAGAGGACTTTGTCTCGTGGCGGGAACAGTTTTGGCCAGCTGTCTGTGAACACTTTGGCGTGGAAGCCTTAGGAGATGACTCAAGGTGCATGTATAGTCTTTGTAATGTTTTATATTGTTCCTTTTCTTTTGATTTGACTAGACGGATAACAAAAAAACTATCTTGCTGCATAATGTTACACAACAAGCTATTTTGATTCATTGTGTGCATGATGCTTTTGTAAATTATGAAGTGTAATTCAAGTTTATGTAAACTAACATAAAGTTTGGTCACATAGCATACGGCAGTATGAGTTGAAGGAGCACACTGACATCAACATGAATAAAGTGTTCTCGGGAGAGATTGGCCGTCTGAAGAGTTTTGAGGTCCAGAAGCCGTAAGTACTGTAACAGAGAAATCTGCCTGCAGCAAAGTTTACTATAGGTCATTAATGGCTTGCTGCCTCCTAGTGGACATTGTTTTTCATTTTTGCACTCTGCAATTTACTATATAAAATTCTGTATAGATGACACTTATAGTGTGTAAAATGTGTTGTATGTACAGACTAAACCTAGAAAAAAAAATGTTACAATGATTTTAGATATTCTTTATTATTACAGTATCGGGTTAAAGTTATGTACTCTGATTTACAGGCCTTATGATTCTAAAAATCCCTTTTTGGCCCCAGTCACTGTCAACCGTAAACTCAACAAAGGTGGTCAGAGGCATCTGATGCACCTTGAATTAGACATTTCAGGCTCCAAGATTAGGTGAGTATTGGGCTCCACGGGGTTGAAGCTAATACAATTGTGAGAGTGCTTTTCATCTATCTGGCCAAAGTCTAACTTGTGGTATTCTGTGATTGCAGATATGAGTCAGGAGACCATGTGGCTGTTTTTCCTACTAACGATGCAGCCTTAGTCAATAAGTTGGGACAAGTCCTTGGTGTGGACCTTGATGTGGTTATCTCTCTGAACAACCTTGATGGTATGGCATTGAAAGCGCAAAGTGCTTTGACTTAAACAGCTGGTCCCTCCAATCCGTCATGAAATTTTGCCCTGATATCTGCACTTACATAATCAGCTCCTTTATGATTGCTGCATTTGTGTGTTATTGGTCATGATGTAATAGTTATAATAATTACTGCTTGAATGAGCAATGATTGATTAATACCAGAGTTGTTTAGGCTGAACTGATAGGGAGTGACTCCATTTACACATTTTTAATACAATATAAAAATGACGAGACGAGACATGTATACACATTTGTGTATACATGTCTCGTCTGTGAGGTAACTAATGTATACATATCCGTTGTTAATTTTTCAGAGGAGTCCAATAAGAAGCACCCGTTCCCCTGCCCCACAACGTACCGCACAGCTCTGACTCACTACCTCGACATCACACACCCTCCTCGCACCAACGTACTCTATGAGATGGCGCAGTATGCTTCGGACCCCAAAGAACAGGAGAATATGCGCAAGATGGCCTCCTCCTCCCCTCAGGGCAAGGTCAGTGTGTGTGTGGTGTTGTTTAAGGTGAAAATGTATGTGATGCATTTAAAATATTCAGCGATAACAGGTGGAGATTGACGTGAATAAATTGCCTTATTTACCTCATACTTGAAAATGTAATCGTATAAAATTAATCTATTGTCATTGTATGAGTTGCCATTAAATAACTAAATGCAGCACATGCTACATATTGTACAATGTAGAGTCGGCAGTGAAATAACATATTGTACATATTTTTGGAACATGGAAAGAAACTGGACTACTTACTGCAAGAGAGCCCACTCAATCACAGCGGGAACATGTAAAGCCCAACCAAAAAAGGCTAGAACTGATACAGATTTGAACCCAGAACCTTTTTTTGCTGTGGTGCAACAATGCTAACCATTGCAGAAAATATATTGCCTCATACATTTGCAATGGCAGAAAAATGCTGAGTGTATTTTTGGCATGAAATGTATGTATTGCATGTCAAGTGCAACAAAGTTATTCCACTCAAGTAATTGTAGTAAACTTGACATATGTGGTTTTTATCCCCAGGGCAATAGCATTTAGCGTCTTTTTGTGTTTCTTCTTCTCTTTAGGCGCTCTACCACAGTTGGGTGTTGGAGCCCTGCAGAAACATTCTTGCCATTCTGGAGGACATGCCCTCATTAAGACCCCCCATTGACCACTTGTGTGAGCTGTTGCCTCGTCTCCAAGCTCGCTATTACTCCATAGCCTCCTCCTCTAAAGTACGTCTCTCATCAATAACAGAATGAATTCAGCACTTAATTTGGATACAGAAATGGTATCGTCTTTGTTGCTCAGGTTCATCCGAACAGCATCCACATCTGTGCCGTGGTGGTCGAGTACACAACCAAGACAAACCGTATCAACAAGGGAGTGGCCACTAATTGGCTGAAGAACAAACTGGTCACTGACAATGGCCACAAGTCTACCGTTCCCATGTATATTCGCAAGTCTCAGTTCCGCCTACCCTTCAAGGCCAGCGTCCCGGTGATCATGGTTGGCCCTGGGACAGGAATCGCTCCCTTCATGGGATTCATCCAGGAGAGGGGCTGGCTCAAACAGCAAGGTATTTATAGATGTAAATGAATAATAATAATAATAAAAAAATAGAGAAAATAATAAATAATACTCCCCAGTATATAGGTATTGTGATTCAAATCAGTGTTTATTGAAATGTATAATTATTATTAGGTGTACCTGTGGATGAACTAGTGACACATGTTGTAGACTCAGTGGCTATTGTTGATGTTTTTCCTCTGCTGTCTGTGTACAGGCAAGGAGGTTGGACCGACAGTTTTGTTCTATGGCTGCAGACATAAGAATGAAGATTATCTCTACCAAGAGGAGCTAGAAGAGGCTGAGAAGAATGAAGTCCTAACACGGCTTAATGTCGCCTTCTCCCGAGACCAGGAGCAAAAGGTAGAATCTGAGACTATCCAATTGCTTGCTTGTATAAAATTGACCTCAAATTACTACAAAACAAACCGACTCTCATCAGATTGTATTCTGACTTGCACTGGTTTGTGTAAACCGCTCACAAGATGTAAGGATATATGCCAGCTAAATAGTGAAAATATATTGTGGTTTATTTTTGTGTTTGTGTATTTAACATACTCTATGCTATAGTTTGTGTATTCAAACCTTCTCTTTTGATATATGCAACCAATACAAGGTTTTCTTATTTTTTTCCGGCATGCAAGGTTTATGTGCAACACCTCATGAAGAAAAATAAAGAGGACATCTGGAAGTTCATTCACTCAGAAAATGCCCATATCTACATTTGCGGGTATGCTTTATTCATTGTTGGTTTATAGTCTGAATAATTCCATTACACTGCTATCTCCTTATTGTTGGACACATGGAAACATGCAAGTCTAACCAGGTGTGTCTTGATTTATAGTGATGCAAGGAACATGGCAAAGGATGTGCAGATGGCCTTTTATGAGATAGCAGAAGAGCTTGAAGGCATGACGCGCACCCAAGCCACAGACTACATCAAGAAACTGATGACCAAGGGACGCTACTCACAAGACGTGTGGAGTTAAAACCCTCAAATCATGGCCTTAATCTCACGACTCAAGCGGTTGTTTTTAATTTGTGGCATCTGTTTTTTTTGTTTGTTTGTTTAGATCGTATTTTATTGTGACTGAATTTGAAAATATTTAACATTCTTTTATTTTCATTCTGGTTCATGAAGCTACAGGTGGAAGCCCTACCTCTGCAGGTTATTTAGTAAACCCATTGCACAGCTTTATTCTACTATTCATCTATGAAATGTTGTCTCTAACTGGATCACCAGCAGTTGCCCTTCAGCCTTCAGCAGTGTGCAGGCCCCCTGTGCTGTTAAATTTGCTGGCTGTAACAAGGTGTAAGTAAAGCGTTATGGCCCTGGATTTTTCTCTCTCTTTAAACATTAAATAGGAATGACAAGATGCAAATCAAATTACCGGCATTTCTTATGTTATTTTTATAATTATGAATTTTTTAGTGAGTGAATTAGCAAAGTCACACCGTTTTTATTGTAAACACTCTTGAAAGAGTGCTAACATAAGCACTACAGTCGACCCCGGCCATTCGTGGGGCTGACGTGTATAATTGACATCCATTGAAATGCATTGGGGAAGAGATATTGTTTCACCTAAAAAAAAAAAAAAAATTAAAACACGAACATCCGATATATGTGATATACGGAGAAATGGTGGGAATGTGTGTGTGTGTGTGTGTGTGTGTGGGGGGGGGGGTAAATATTGGGGGAGAATAACAGCTTATGCAGGAGCCAACTGTATACATACACGAGTTGCCTTCTGAGAAAAATACCATTAAATATGTTAGAAAATATGAAGTTTTGAGGGAAATATTTGTAATTAACTGACATCAAAGAATGATGTAATGTTCAGTTTTATGCTTGACAAGGGACTTTTACTGCTTGGTTTAATCAGTAATTCACTTGAGATGCAGGTAGGTGATGCAAAGGGGATTCTTTACTGTATTTTATTTCTTACAAGCATGCAGTTTTTTTTCTCAATGAAAATGTATAGGTACAATGATAAGTGTTAGAGCATTTAAAAATCTGACCTGTAACAGTGTCTGGCCTCCTGGATGTTTTTTTATGCATTTGACTGAAAAACAAAGTGATTTGTCCAGTGCCAGTAACACTGAAATACAGCTGGCTGTACATTTTGATGCAACTGATGTAAATATTGTCCAGTCGCTTATGTACCACAATAGAGAAAACATTTTTCTCTGTCCCTGCTCTGCATTTTCCCTACTAATTTTACATGAATCATAGATTTGGAGAGTAAACAAATGTTGCCATTCTACCAACCAGCTAGAGTGCAGCCTGTGCCTTTTAAACACTGCCTTACATATTGGATTAGTCAACATCACTTTAACTATTTTTATTTTTCCTTCTGGATGTTTCATGTACTATAACCAGGCTGAGACACTTTACTGAGAACTGTCACTTTTGTCCATTCCTCTTTATGCTGAAATTGTCTGATCGCAAGGCTCACAATTTTTTATATGTAAATTAATAATAATAAAAAAAATGAATAATTTATGTGCTTGATTTCTTAATTGCAATTTAACTGTTGCATTTAAAAACGGATTTTTAAAATTCATTAACAAACGTAATTACTTTTAGAGTAGTGAAAGGTGTTAAAATGTACTCATGCAAATAGGGTGCGATACACTAATTTGCTACACAACTTGATATATAAATCTAAATGTGGTAGGTTTGGTCAAAATCTTACACTGTAAGACATATGAAGATTTTTATTTATTTATGTAAGTGCACTGCTGGCGACCAGTACATTACCTGTAGAAGGTGGCTGAATAGTGTTTCTCGTACTTATGCTAATGTAAGAATGTTCCCAGAGATACTGTTGATACTGGGGTCTGAATAGGGAGTTTTTCATATTGCAATTTCATATTCAGATTTTCTAATAATTCATTTTTCATATTGCATTGGTAACATTTCATATTGACTTGTACCTCAAAAAGAAAAAAAAAGTGAGTGTTGGAACGCGGCCATCAGTGGCCAGAAACTACGCTGGCGTGTGGAATCGGGAAGTCGGAAGTCCGTTTAACTTCACGGGTGGAAATCAAGGTTGAGGGCTGGCTGCTGCACATCTGATGCGGATAGCTCCCACGGATTGTTTTTCCTCACCTGGATCCTGTCTCCATGTCATGTCTCTCCACTCAATAAGTGTTGCGTGTGTGTCTGCGTGCGTGTGTGTTTTCCATTGACTGCAAAGCACATTGTCTTGCATCTTTAGTGTTTGAAAAATATCCATCCATCCATTTTCTACCTCTTATCCAGGGTCGGGTCAGATTAAACAGGGAAGCCCAGACTTACCTCTCCCCAGTCACTTCAACCAGCTCCTCCGGCGAGATCCCAAAGCGTTCCCAAGCCAGACGAGAGCCATAGTCTCTCCAACGTGTCATGGGCCATCCCCGGGGCCTCCCGCTGGTGGGGAATGCCCGGTGCACCTCTCCAGGGAGGCGTCCAGGAGGCATCCGAACCAGATGCCCGAGCCACCTCTCAACGCAGAGGAGCAGCGGATTGATTTTGAGTCCCTCTAAGGGAGACCCCGGACACCCTGCGGAGGAAACTCATTTTGGCCACTTATACGAAAAATATATATAAATAAAGTTTATTATTATTTATTTGCACTTTATAATTTTTTGCTGTTGTAGTTTTTTGAAGGCCTCAATGGTATTCTGTATCCCACTTAGTGTTTTGTTTTTTCGCTTGGAATATTGTATACCAGTCCAATCTTATCATGATGTAACATTTGTATTTTCAGTTTATTGTGCTCAGGGGAATTCATCAATGAATGATCAATAATCAATAGGCCTACTGTATTGTAGCCTACTGGCTGCATTATACAGAGTGCCCCCAAATCTAATTTTGCTTAGGGCCTCATGGAGCCTTGGGCCTTTCAGATAATGGATGATTTGATGAATCAGAACATTTAGGTTGCAAGTTAAAAAGATAAGCAATGCCTCTAACATTGGTTGTAGACTGTCTACACCTAATAATAACTTAAAAGCTTGTCTTCATGCTTTTATTATCAATTATTTTATTATCATGTATTATTATCAAGGGGTCCTTGTAAAAAATTCCCCCCTTTAAGGGGCCCCTGAACTGTACCCACAATGTTTGAGAACACCAAAGACATTAGACTGGTGTGTGGTGTTTTGTTTTAGATCCATAATTACTCAGTAATGTCGAAATGGAGCATGAGAGCAAGGGCGCGCTAACTTTCTTAAACGGTAGGTGGCGGCAGAAGAAAAATAATTTGGATCTTACGTCTATCTCAACTGGTAGAAGAAGAATCTCCATTAAGGGAAGTGCAGCAGGTTAGCCTAGCTAGCACTCAACCGAGTGGCGTTCAGACAGTCACCGGGGCGGATTTTTTTTTTTAAAGCAATAGATTCTCTGGCGAAGCACGTCATTTATTTTTAAGATAGCACAATGGCCACCGGTAAGAATTTCGTGTTATTTTTTTTATGATGATTGATTTATTAGATGTGAATGTAAAATGAAAGTGACTAAATAACTGGCTAACACGCCTGCTCACCGCGAGGCCTAAAGTGGGGCCGGTCTACTTCTTGGATTTGTCATTGTTGAACTGCTGAACTACTTAGGCTTATATCGTCGATTTCTTAATTTGTCGTTTGCTAGTTAAATTCTTGAGTTTTCTTCGGTTGTGAATATTAACCTATGTATTCATTTCAAGTCGGGCTGAAAATTGCGTTCTTCACTTAAACTGGCCTGAGGCGCCTGATGGTCTGCATAAATGTCTCTTTGTTTATAACTCAGCCGTTGTCTCCCGTTTAAAGTCAACAAATGTTGATGCTAATGTGCATGACCTTACTAATTTGTGACGCTCCATAACAGCCCGCATATTCTGTGAACCATCACTGATCCCAATTCTTCGTTTTGTTAGAATTAGTTCATTTTGTGTTTGAACGTTTGCCTCAATCCAAGGTTTAGTCGTAGCCACATTTGACCGCCATTTTCACCGGAACATCGTGAAGGAAGGCGTGCTCAGCCGCTGCTTTCCTTGTAACTCTGGATTATTTTTTACAATAAAGAGTTTGTTATTTTAATATTTTTCAAACATTCTGTTCTTCCAGATTCGGGTTATGGTGGCTCACAGAGGTAAGTTTCTATCGACGTTTTATTCTCTTCACGTGAAGGTTTCAAATCTTTAGAGATACTAAATTGTGTCAAACAATTTGTCTTCCAGTTATGGTTCTTATGGCGGTCAGCAGAGTGGACAGGTAAAATCTGATGTCACCCCTTAATGATTTGGTATTAGATGTACAGTATCCACAAATTATGTACCTAATACGCCCTTGTTCTTGTGTTTATAGGGTTATGGTCAAGGCCAAGGAAATGGTGCAGGTAGTTATGGTGGTCAGCAAAGCTATGGTAGTTATGGTGGTCAGCAAGATGCACCACAAGCATCACAAGGTATTGTATAATGATTTCTTTAAACTGGGTTGACTTTGTACAAAGTCAAATGATGATATATTTTATTTTTTGGACAGAGGGATATAGCCAGTCTCAGAGTGGCTATGGGCAGCAACAAAGCTACGATAATTATGGACAGGAGTCATCTGGGTGAGCCTGTTAAATGCACAAGTTGGACAAAGTTTTTCTTTTTCTGTTTTGCATGCCTTTATGGCCACTCATTACATTGGGGGAAATAATGAACTGTTTCTGTTAACGGACCCATTTGTGTCATGGTACAGCGAGAAGACTTATGGACAACAGTCGTCCTACGGTGGTGGTCAAGGGCAAAGTGGCGATGGATTTGGCCAACAAAGCTCATACAGTGGGCAGGGACAAGGTGGTGGCGGCAGTGGTGGCTATGGAAGATGGAGTGAAGGTAAAGAAATCACTATTTGTAGGTTGTCGTATCACCAAAGAAGTGGATCTTATTTGTCTTTCTGCAAATGTGATAGGTGAAAGTGGCGGACAGGGTGGAAGGTATGGCCGTGACCAAGGAGACCGGACAGAAGAAGGAGGCGGCAGCGGTTACAGAGGTCAAGGTCGTGGCGGCTACGACCGAGGCGGTTATGACCGTGGCGGCTATGACCGCAGTGGTGGCTATGACCGTGGTGGAAGAGGCGGACATCCTGGTATGGGGTAAGTTGCACAGTGCCACTACCCCTAAGGTACTTAAATGTTTTTTAACATGACGCACGACTTCATCTAGCAAACTTCGAATCAACAACATGCATTATATTAGGTCTGAAAACCTGAATTCTATGTGGATCTTTTAATATAGTCGTAACTTGTATACAGGGGGTCCTCGGTTTACAATGGAGTTCTGTTCCTATGGTGACATAATCTCAATGTGTAGACAAATTTAAATACTCTATGATCTGTGACTAATCTACGTTCATGCAGTAGTAAACTCAAAATTACAGTAAGCATTTGTTTGGAAACACCTTTTAAACATGAGTATTGTATAAGATGAATGGAAAAATTACAGTTGTAACCGATAGTGCCTTTGTTGCATCATGACATTCTTGCGTTGGTGTGCAATGTACAAACTAATTCATTTTATGCCATTCGTAACAGTGAAATGTCATGTGTATGGAAAAAATACCCTTCTAAGCTATAAATATGAAAGTCAAATGGAAATTCGGTAAGTATGACAGAAAATGTGCCATTTGCAAACTTGGCGGGAGCAAGTGTCTTTAACCCAAGGCCCTCTGTATTCAATACCCTAGGAAAGGTTAAATGGTCACTTCACACTCATAACTGCTGACTTACTCATAACTGCATTTCAGAAAATGTTAAACCAGTGAAGGTGTTGTCATTATGGGGATGGGGTGTATGGTACACCAATTGTACCAATACTACAGCAGGAGTTTTAACAACATGAAATACGCCACAATGCCTGTCATGGAAGACAATCTGTGGAACATGTTTCACACATTCAAGATTTGGGCAACGTTTAATATTTTATTAAGCAATTGTTTCTGAGGAAAAGAAGTCAGCTTCTTAAGATGAGGGTAAATGGGCATATGATTTTTTTTTTTAATACAAGCACACTCAATTCTCTCTTCTTAGAACACTTAGGCTTTTTTCCCTCCTTCATAAAGGTGTTTTAGCCAGTCCGTGAAGTGCCAGACCGTTTTTGATTCTGCACAAGGTTCCTAGTGGATGTCAGTAGTTTCATTTCATTCCCCTCCCCCAGACTGTTAAATGTGTCCAAACTAGAGAACGTGAGTCAGATCAGCAGTTAAAGCTATCAAGTAAACTGTCAGCATTTGAGGATGTGAGAAATGACTATTTTATCAATTTTGATCCAGCATGGCAAAATGACTGTTACCCATATTTCAAAGATGAGGTTTAACAAACAAAAACAAAAAAGTTGTTGGCATGGTGGAGTTGCTGCAGCATGCTGGCAAATACTTGAATGAATGGCGATAGCCCAGTCAGAGGCCAGTATTTTTGAATCCTCAACTCTAGCACAGCAACAATGCTAGAGTTCATGGTAATTGTTTATGGAAAATCCTGCTGTTTCCCAGCCTAATTTTAGTTCATGTAGGATTCTTAAAATAAGTATGAAATGGCAAAAAGGAGTCGTACACGTTAGACCTGATGCGGGTATGTTGGGGGTTCTCCGCGTGACTATCTGTGAAAATGGTGTAGCGGTTTGTTTTGCTAAACTGTATTTTGAGATAATTTCTAGCTTCTCTGTTGAGTACCTTTTTACAAAATGCAATTTTTTAATAGGTTTATTTCATCATGTAAATAAAACTTAAATTAATCAATGCAAGAGAGTGAAATTTACATTGAACCATTATTGCCTCATTACTCATTTTGCTATGCTGGGTCACGCAAGAAGACACTAGATTTTTTTTATTTTATTTTATTTTTTAAACGTTTGTGCCGCAAGGCTTAAATACTGTCATGAATATATGACACAACACGCAGGTGTAAGATTTGCGCAAATCAAAAGTCACAACCAAAGAGGAGCGTTAACATGCCAATAACTAAGCCTTTCAAGGTTCCATTGAATCTAGAGAGGAAGTGTGAGTGAAACACTTTGGTCTGTCCGTGTTCTGAGGATCATGTAGCTTTTGAACAAGGGACTCTTGGCTGAAACGCAGCGGTTAGACCTGGAGCGACGTCGTCAGCTGCTTCGCATTCAACAGGTTTCATTCAACTATTGTATGTTTGACAATGGCCAACATGTGTGTTCTGTTAACATGGATCTACATTTTATACTACAGGTGTTGACAGTGATTGAACTATAACAAGGACCTCAGTTAAAGGATGTCAAAACCGCACTCAGTGGAAGATTGCGTATCAAGCCCTTCTCACCAATTTGGCCCCTCATGTTAAAACACAAATTTGCCTCACTTTGCCATTTCAACACCATCAAATTTTTTAATTAAATTTTTTGTTTTATTTTTTTGGATAGAAAACTGCAACAAGTATCAAATTGGTTAAACTCTTGGTTAAACTGACTTCACACGTCTGCTTGAGTCAGAACTACCTGGTCATCTGTCCACTGATAATTGTCAAAGACCAATGCTCCCCGTGTGAGACATTCCACATAGTCACACATCCTGGCAGGAGTGCATACTGATGGGATGTAGGGGAGCTTTGAGCTCTCGGTTGGGACACAAAGGAAAAGCCATCATATCTCCAATTTTTCCTCTGCAGAGGTGGTGACCGTGGTGGCTTCAAAAATTTCGGTGGTAAGTGACGAGCATCAGAACTGTGTCGGTGGGGGAGGAAAAAACTTGAGTTAGCACAAAAGGAAAAGTGGGGATAAAGCATCTCTGAATGCCACCAATTTCATGCCAAGATCGCAAGGGATTCAACTTATTGTTATTCGGATTTCTCTTTAGTCTACAGATACGGTAACAGACATGGGGCCTGAGATGTAAAATAATGGTAATGGTTGCATGAAGACAACACTTTATTATTAGCATGAGAGGTGTTCCCGGGACGAAGAGGTAAACTTTCTAGAACGTGAAAAGTTGGTGGTTTAAAAAAAAAAGAAAGAAAGAAAAGCGGAATGAGTCTGTTTCTCGTTGAAAGGTGACTGTGAGCCTACGGTATGAAAACCCCTAACAGAACTGTAAACATGGACTTTCTTAAATTTCTACATTGTTATACTCTGCTAGGATGTGATTGAAGTAAAATGAGATGTTAAAGATCCCTTGCTCATGTGCTCTTCATCCTCTTTCCTGTTTTCCAGGCTCTCGAGACTACGGCTCAAGGGATGACTCGGGTAAATATCGGATTGTGCTTGGACATATTGATTAAAATCACAAACGGTATTAGATTGAGTTTGTTTCTAAAAAAAAAAAAAGATCAGTCAATTTAAAAGTGTTTATGTTGGCTTGTATGAGGATTACTGATAATTTATCTTCCCTTGTTCTCCACAGCTGGGGATCAGGACAACTCTGACAACAACACCATTTTTGTCCAAGGCCTGGGAGAAGAAGCCACGGTTCAGGAAGTGGGCGACTTCTTCAAGCAAATTGGCATTATTAAGGTATTGACTTCGTTGTTTACACTGGTGGTGAACCTACTCTTGTCATCTTCAAATGGAAGTCAAGTCAAAAAATGTCCTTACATTTTTTTTGTTCTATGTGGCCCCACTAGTCTAATAAACACGGAATGATGATGATATTGTGTTGGTGGAAAATACATTTAAGCAAATCCACCCGTTTTTATGCATCTCGTGGGGCGGCCATTTTCTGTCGACTGAAAATGACATCGCAGTTGGTCAGTGCTCATGTAGCGATCAATCACGGGCTCAGCTTGTGAACATCACATGACCAAACTCAGAAAACAGGTGAGCTGTGATTAGTCGTTTACCTGAGCCTTTAGGCACTGTGATGTCATTTTCATTCTGCAGAAAGTAGCAAAATGGCTGCCCTCTGAGATGATCAAGACAGGTGGGTTTTGTTGTTTAATTCATTTTTCACAAACACAATATTAATTAGAATATTGTTACAACTAGTGGGGCTACAAAGAATGTTTGACTTCCGCTTTAACATCCTAATTATGTCACACTGCTGTGTGTGTGGTATCAAAACTTTCTTGATGCAAGAAGCACTTGATTACAAGAAGTTGAAAGTGTCAAAAAGGGGTACCGTCTGGCGAACTTAAGTAGAAGCTGTGAACTTTGGCACTTTTCAGGTGAATAAGAAGACTGGTCAACCAATGATCAACCTCTACTCTGACAAGGCCACCGGCCAGCCAAAGGGTGAAGCTACAGTGTCCTTTGATGACCCGCCTTCTGCTAAAGCTGCTATTGACTGGTTTGATGGTAACGGCACACAGACCAACATATGCTTGCTAATGTTTTCTACATTTGGCATCTTCTAACTGGTCCCGTTGGTCGTTGCAGGCAAAGACTTCAATGGAAAACCTATCAAAGTGTCATTTGCCACTCGCAGGGCTGAGTTCACACAGCGGGGTGGAGCACGAGGGAGTGGACGAGGTCAGTAGCGGTAGTAACAAGCATTTCACACATCCAAAGTTCGCATTTATACTGTCCCCCTTATTGTCTCAGGTTTCAGAGGTCGTGGCGGTGGAGGTCCCAGCTTTGACATGAAGGGAGGAGACTGGCCTTGCCCCAACAGGTTTGTCTCCAATGGACAATAAATGTGCACGCATGATGTACATTACAGATTTACTCAGATCTTCCCGTTTTGTGTGTTTTCAGCTCCTGCGGCAACATGAATTTTGCGCGGCGACAAGAGTGTAATAAGTGTGGTGCCCCCAAACCTGGAGACGCAGGAGGAGGATTTGGAGGTGCCAGCTTCCTGTCTCCCCCAATCATCATCTGCCCTTTTGGCTGCATGTGTGCACTTGTTGAAAGTTGAAAAAATTCACTTGTGTTGCAGATCGTGGCGGTAGAGGTGGTTATGGTGGTGACAGAGGAGGTGGTTTCCGCGGCCGTGGAGGATTCCGTGGCGGAGACCGGGGCGGCTATGGTGGTGACCGTGGTGGTGGTGGATATGGAGGGGGATACAAAATGGGAGGAAGGTTGGTATATTAATTGTTTTCCCCCTTGATGAGCAGAAAGTAAGCTATGCTCATAACAAAAAAATACATTATTAGAAATAATAAGCAATTGTTAAACATTGGTTATACATTTCAGAATTCAGACTTAAATAGTAGGAGTGAGCAGTAATAACATTTCGGTGTAGGTTTAGCTTCCAGTGCCAGCAGATGGCATCATTCACTTGATTTGTGAAGCTCAATGAAAGACCTGTTTTTTTTTTTTCAAATAGTTTTATATGAAAAGCAGCTTATATTTTTTTAAATACAATATGATCTGCAATTGTATGGAATGGGAAAGTTATGCACAACTTGACGGCATGATGAATTTAGCTGTAAAAAAAAGATTCAGTGTGCATTTGGATTAATGATGGGTCATACTTATTTTGTCAATTTTTGTAATATGATTCTGTAATCCTGTCTTTCAGAGGTGACCGGAGAGATGACAGACGAGACCGGCCATATTAAAGTGTCGCGCAGATGGACATCACTCCAGCCACAGAGTCCACCATAGAAAGAGCTTTGTCAAAGTGGGATAAAACAGACATTTTGACTTGTGCCCATTTTCATAGACTACAGCGAGTCAAGAATATTATTCAATCAGTATGTGAGGTGGTTTGTACTATGACAAGGACTCGCTGGCTGCGGCAAGTGTTCAGACGGATTTGTTTTATTTCTTTGTACATCTTTTAATTTTCTGTCCTAGGTGCAGATGTTGGTAGACTTCGTACCATTGTTTTGTATGAACGGAATAAAATGTTTTACTTTGTTTTTCTTCCCCCAACAAACATTAAACTGTGATCTTTATTTTTGTGTTCTGTCGAAAGTACTTAGAAGAACATGGAAATCTGAAACATTAATTGGGTTTGAGGCTGCATTTACACACACAAAAATAAGCTTGTTAGGCACGAAACTATTCAGATGATTGGCTAAACGAAGTACGTACAATTATGTGTCTAAACTTCGAGTTGGAGTGAAGCTCAGCTGTAAAAAGGAGCAGGCGTGCGCGTTTTATTCACATTCACGCGCAGGCTTTAACAAGGTGGGCGGGGCCATTCTCTGCCTTCCCAAGTCAGTCACTGCCACGCGGATGGAGACTGTAGACTCTAAACTCAGTCGTCCACCTCGTAACCACAGTAATGACAAGTCCGTAAGTCGAACACTAATGTGCCGTGTGCCAACACGGTGGCCGCTCCACGACTATGAACCGGTACCGAACTGGAAGCAGCGTGAAGCCCGCCTGGGTCCTGACTGTGACCTGCTTAATCAGCGCGCGCACTGCATGCGGTTCTCCACTGCTCGACCCAGAGGTACTCGCTCACTGTTCACCTTATCTGTTGTAACCATATTCGCCATATTGATCTTATAAGAATACAGTTACTGTATATAAAAAAATATATGTAAAGACAGAAAATGGACTGCATTATGTTGGTATACTTTAATCATAATTCAATAGCTAACCTTTGTGTGGCATTTTATATTTTGAGCAACTCCGTTTGCAATTTGGAGCTCTCCTGGGTAAATTACCAGCCGTCAACAAAACAGGAAATGTACATGCTCTTATTGGCTTGTTTGTGGCTGTAGATAACATTTTACCAAGGAAACACAAACTTCCATTCTGTCAGTATTGAGAACACTAAAATTTTCCATCACTCGATAGAGTCTATCTGTCCGCTCTCTCCTCTCCCACCTGGTTGATCTTTTGGCCATAAGTTAGAAAGAAAGTATGATTTATGATGCAAACAGTCATAAACACCATACATACAGTGATGCATTGCTAGTCAGGGACTATAGTCAAGGTACAAGAACATCTGAAATTTCCTTGGGCTTAATCAGACACTTTTAAATTCTGGCAGGTGTGTACTGACTCTCATTTCACAAGTGTTTAATTGTAAATGTTTAATTCTGAACACAGCCATGTCTCCAGTTATATGTGGATGTACACACTTGTGCAACCATTGCTTAGTTATTTTCCCTCCCACCCTTCTCAAAAATGTATTTTAAAATTCAGTTGAGTTGGGTGGTGAAATGGTTTATTTTGATTTCATTTTAGATCACAAAAACTGGCGTTTGAACAGGGGTGTGTCAACTTTGTATTTATATCCACACTTTGTTTTGCTGTTCAAGCCTCATCTCTGGTTGCTGCATGTTGGCTTTATGTCTCCCCTCCATTAAACAATACCCTCTGGCATCATTCTTTGCGTGTAGTCAGACAAAAAGACATTTATATTGCACATTCATTTCTTCCACCCCTTTTATTTTAATTTCCTTCCACCTTCAAACACATCTGTAATCATAGAACCTGTGCTAGTGTCTGAACAAGCACCGTGATGAACAAATCATGTCAAACCGAATGCACCACTCTTTGTCACCATGTACCAAGTTACCCGTTGCGTTTGCATGCTCCATCTGGCTTCACACCATAAAGCAGATTATGTCTTTGGGCTTGATGCTTGATCCATATTTTGTTTATTTATGGGACAGATTTCCAGAAATAATGTTGTAATTGAAAGCCAGAAGATCAGAAGTAAGCATCATCATTAGTGTTTGGTTTATTGATTATCATGATATCAATTGCAGGCATTTCTGGAAAAGTATGGCTACCTTCATGATGACAACTTCATCCACAATGCAGTTGAGATGCAGTCAGCAATCCGGTGAGTTCTTTATCTCATCGCCCCGCACTCATGATGTAATGTGACAGATTTATGTGCGGCGGAGAGAGCCAAATGGTACCCTGTGTTAATCAGTGGGTGGAGGCCTGGCGTGGTAAAAGGCCCCCAAGGTCTGTGCAAACCATACCCTCACTCACTTCTAAACAGCAAACCTTTCCTGAACCCTCCCTGAACCATCCAAGAATTTTAGGAACCTCGTCTCTTAGCCTGCACTCTTGCCAGTACAGTAACGGAAAACGATTGAACATGCTCACAGGTAGGCTTAGACTTAAAGCTTAGTTAGTCAAACTATGCACTTGATTTTGGGCAACAGGGTGCATTCATTTGCACAATGCCACTGTGGTCTCTGGATTTGAAGTTTTCACATCTGTCTTACACTTTATCTAGCTTGAATATCTGCGCCCCCAATTTGTCTGTAAAGCTTGATATTTTGACTCAAAGGAATTTAATTAAGCAGCATTGTGACCTAAATGTTACCTCCCCCCAAAAGAAAGGTCTGAAATACTGTATATGTTTTTAATGCTAGCTGTTTCCCAACCTTAACATATTTTACATCAGAAAAATCTCATGAAACACCACCAAACGAAAAAAAAGATTATAATTTTTTTAAGTATATACTGTACCTAGATTTTAAATGAAGTATATTCGCTGCAAGAACTAAAACCCGGTTAAAGAAAACCCCGCAAAGTGATTTAATTAAGCAGCATTGTGACATAAATGTTACCCCGCCCCCCACAAAAACAAAAACAAAAAAACAAACAACAACAAAAAGTATTTCAATTCATAGATATGAAATACTGTATATGTTTTTACATCAGAAAAATCTCATGAAATACCACCAAACAAAAAAGAAAAAAAAGAAAAAAGTATATACTTAGATTTTACTAACTAAAACCTGGTTAAAGTAAAAACACAAAGGCATTTCATTAAGCAGCATTGTGACCTAAATCTTAGTTGCCCCCCAAAAACAACAACAACAGCAACAAAATTTCAATTCATGAGTCTGAAATACTGTATATATTTTTATTGCTGTTTCCCAACCGACTGGAGTGGAAAATTTGCGCTAATAAAGCTCCAAGCTTGTTTGACTGCATTGTCCCTGTTAAATAAAGCATTAAATAAAAAAATCTATATTAACACTCACATTCACCCAATTAGACAATTTACAGTCGTCAGTTAACGTTACATGCATGTTTTTTGAAGTTAGGTTACAACATGCGAATTCCACACAGATTCAAGATTCAAGATGGCAAGCCATGCTAACCACTAGCCCACTATGCTATCCCCACTGTAGCGTGTTATTATTTCAAAATGGCATCTCAAAAATGTGTGTAAGGAATTCAGCATGATGCAAACATTTGCCTTCTTCTCTTCTTAGCGAATTCCAGTGGTTGTCTCGCCTGCCCGTGACAGGTGAATTAGACAGCGCCACCCTGAGGCAGATGTCCGAGCCGCGCTGCGGCGTGTCGGATACGGGCAGCCAGCAGGTGTGGACCCAGAGGGTAAACGTCATCTTCACTGCAAGGAGTTCTGCGGCAGGAACGCCATGGCACCGGAGGAAGCGCTCTACAGTAAAAGGTTGCGTGTTTGTTTATTTTCAAATGTGCTTCATAGATGTGGGCCGTCTTTGTCCTGGTGAGGAGGTTGCTTTGCGCTGGAGCACTCACTTAGTATTTAACAGGGCGACTCCACCTTTGTTAACTTAAATCTCTTTACAGAGCTAAGGGGATGGTCCAGTTTGTCATGTTGCCTTTGTCAGTATACCTGATTCTTTACCATTTATTGTCAATCTCTAGGCATCGTCTTTTCGGGATTAAAATCATGCAGTTTATGACAATCAGCTGTAAAAAGTAAACATGTAACGTTTTCAAGCAGTATTCCAATGGTTCTCTCCCTGTTAAAGCACTTTGATTTTCCTCCTTAAATGCTTTATGTAAATTACAGACAGGCCTTTAGGGTGATATCCTAATGTTCTGCTTCAAACACAGCTGGAAAAGTATTTATGGCTGGAAAGGTCAGTGCAATTTAACGTGGCTAAACAAAACACTGCCCTGTTTAACCGCAGTTAAGAACAGCCTTAAAATGCCAAATTTCTTACAGACGCTTTGAAATAATGAAGTCCTCTGTTGCTAGTTTAGTGCACTTGAATTAACATTTGTGATGATTGCCCTCCCCTGATCTTATAAAAGCCTGCACATGCACATGTTTTCTCTCCCAATATTAGATCTTATATCCTTACTCTACACAAGTCATAATCATGGAAGAAAAAAAAACGCATCACAAGCATGCATTTTCCATAAACTCCATACAAGCAGGCCACAACCAAAATTCAAACCTGAAACCTCAGAAATGTTTATAAAAAATAATACCAATTAGTATTATATAGGATGTTTTTACTGAATATTTACGTTGTAACTATAGTATTAATTTTTGTTAAAAGCTAAAGTTTTTCTAATGCTGCAATTGAGTTGTTTTTCCAAAGTTCTGACCTGAAACCGTTCAAGGCGAAAGTAAACAACCAAAATGGCGGATAGTGATTAATTGTTTTTTTGGTCTTCAAAACTCATTTTGACCCCCAGCAATTTTGCTTAATTTATTGTTTTTATCTTATTTCATAAGCATAGTAGTTCACCGTATAATTTCATGCAGGGAGATGGCGGCATACTGTCACGCACGTTGTGTTACGTGAAGTTATGTCCAATATTTATGAATGAAGAAAGCTATCTAGTTTTATACTCAAGCAAATTATGTTTTACCATTCACGGTCTGTGTTTCCAAAGGGGTCGCCATTGTAGAGTGACGTCACTTGTAGTCCGTCGGTGAAGTCGGGGTAAACACACACACACACACACACTTCGCAAGTGGGATTTCCGAGTTCAAGGGGGCGTTCCCTTATATTCTTCCTGGTTTGAAGTCGGAAAAGTCCGACTTCCGACATGTCGTATTTTCTACTGGACAACTGGGAATTTATTTTGATACCCGAGTTTCCGAGTTGAGAGAACTATTCAAGTTTCAAAATGGCGGAGAGCGCCGAAGGAATTGTGAATGGCAAGAAATATTAACACTTATAAGGGCGTTAACGTCCGCTAGCACAGCAGTTTTTTTTTTAGAATCTACACAATTATGTAGTATACACAATTTTGCTATAACAACAAAATCACATGAACAGAACTCGGTCGTAATTAGGAGTTTCCGAGTGGTAAGGTCCATCTTTCCCATAGCACGTGAAGGCAGAGTTATGATAAAACAGACAAAAGAACAAAACGAAAATTGAACAAACGAAGATGCTTTAAAAAATGAAAACCTACTAAAACTATATCTTGTGTTTATAAAATTAACTAAAACTTCCTGTCCTTAATTTTTTTTTTGTCAATCGAAATATATGAGATTTCTGGGTTGTCCGTAGTTACAGAAGAAACAAGATCCGTTGTTTGTTTGAGAATTGTAATTTATTTTACTTATTACGCAATAATTGGTGACTGTTTTCTTGTTGTTGTATGTGTGTGTGTGTGTATGTGTATATATATACACACACAATTTAATTAATACTAAAAACTAAACTAAAACCATTTAATAACTCATAAAACCAAACAGACTTGCTGTAAAAAAAAATGCTGATTTAAAAAAAAATATATAGTGCAAAACAAACTAAAATCTAAACTATTCTAACCCTGATTTCCTGCAGCCTTGCGTTGTGTGAAGTCGTGCATTCCTCAGTGTCACATCAGGAGTTGGCTAATGTTCGGGGAATGCAGTGATGGCTGATGTGTGCCGCTGCCGCTTCATGTTGGTGCCTTGACATGTTCCATCTGGCAAACGCATTCACCACTCACTCAATGTTTTGTTCATCTCAAATGCACTCATCATGGTACATATGATAGAACTGAGATGTACTAGCAAGGGTTCAGTATCATGAATGTTACACAAATTTGTGCTAGCATCCACATAACATTTTGGTCATATTTCTTTTTTAACTACAGTATTGTCTCTTAAATATTCAATAGTCTGACCTGAACACTAAGATCTGAGCAGCTCCGAGCTGTGGCCAAATACGAATGCCACACGTTTGTCTGCCTTTTTCACTTTCAACTGCAATGAATGTGTGAATGCTGCCACCGCTTCTGAGCAAGTAGCAAAACAAACCTTGACTCGTGTGATGTGCTGGATGTTCTCACTAATATTTACAGAGCTGACATTCCACCACCCACGTCCTCGATAAGTGCGACGAGCGTGATACGAGTGCGAGGCGGTCGTTTTCGCAGGTGCCGTGACCTCAACACCTATAAACTCTGTCTTGCCTTTCTATTGCACACCAACAATAAGCTTTTGTGACATTTTTGTACCATTTTTAAATACAAAAAAAAACAACCTCACATTTTAACCCCAGAAAATCATTGAGTCCCTTAAAATAGTTTGTTTTGAAAGAGAAAGTCTGAGGAATCTATTTTCATCATCTATTTCCATGGTCAGCTGTCAAACGGCTCAGGACTGTGTTGGTTTTTGTAAAAAAGTGTGTTTTGCGCCGTTGTGGGTGTTAACACAGCTGACTTGATTCACTCTCAATTGAAGCGGATCCGCTTATTCTCTTTAAATACGGTGCGTGAGAGGCCCCATAGCCTTTAAAATGGCAGCAGAAGAAATTGATTTACTCAAGTCCGATGAAAGGTTGAAATTCTGTACCTTTCATAAAAGCTAAAATCAAAGGCTTAAGTTTAATTTAGGGTTAACAGCCCAGAAGTGCAAATTTTCTCATGACTGTATTTCTCCCTCAGCCGACTTTCTTCTGCACTTTCCACCAAGTAAAGTAAGTTAACCGGTGTCTCAGCACCAGTAACCCGGTCAGCTTGTCCACAAACAATAACTCGTGTTATCTGCTCATCGGAGTCACTTCCTAATGGCCGAGATAACAACACCGCCGCCACACTGCGCATCATTGCAATTGCTTCCATAAGGGAAGTGGAGGAATGTCGTGTGTTTCTGACTTCCTGGCCTCTCAGCTGTCCACTGGGACCTTCTTACTATGGGGAAGTAGGAGAGAAGGCGCCTGGACTCAAATCATACATGGACTGTATTTCTCCACCTCCGCCCTCTTTTTTTGCTCTTTGTTCTCAAAGGAAACTATATTAGTTTTCCTTATTTTTTGTGTTTTGTTCTCCACATCTCGATAAGACTTTAGACTTGAGTTCACCTGCAATAGAAAATGGGTGGATGGACAGTTACAAACTAATTTGCCCAAGATGCTGGCAAGCCACACTCACACTCCTCCACTCTTTTTATGTGCGTTTATTTCACTGCAAAAGAGAATTTCAAACAGTGTGGAGACAAAACTTAAGGCCTGCCAGTACTCGAATGAGGTCATTATCTTAATAGCCTCCACTATAAAGGAGGACTGTGTTTATCCATACTTATTCCAACGTTCCGTCATGCTGCCATCTCGCTTGACAACTGCCAGAACACGCTCAGATGCAAAGCCTTGACTTGAGATATGGAAGTCTCGAAGTCATACTCTGTTACTGTAAATGAGTTGCTGGATGTCGCAAACGTTTTGCCCAAATGTTTCTAAAAATGGTTTCCTGCCATGTAGCCGCTGTGTCTGCGTGCTGTGGATGTGTATACTGTAGCATGCCTGGCTGCATTTGTATGTTTGCTGTGGTCGCAGATTACCACGTTGTGTATTCCTGTGTGTGCGCTGCAGGATTACTTGTGTAAATTCAAGAGCAGCTGAATGTACTCCATTTCCTCTACTTCTCTGTATCCATAAACAGATATGGGTTCGGTATGTTCATGACCACATGCACATACAGTATGTGTGAACAGTAAAAATCACAGAGGAGTCAACATGTACTCAATAGTGCTTGTTAGCTGAGACATTGAGTCTGCTTTTATGGATAATATATAATTTGCATTTGTAAGTCGGGGCTTTGCTTAAAAACAACAGGCAATACCTGGTAATTTGTCATGTGGTAGATGGAATTACAAGGTGTAAGCATAGTCTCGCTTTGTCAAAATGAAAGAAAAAAACAATATTTAGTGCCTTTTTTTTACAGAAATAAATTCGATTAAAATAATGCTATTAAAAAAGAACTAATCTTGTGTAAAAATGAAAACACCAATATTTAGTGCCTAATTTTTACAGGAATAAATTTGGTTAAAATAATACTATTAAAAAAAACATATCTCATAAAAATGAAAAGACCAATATTCAGTGCCTAATTTTTACAGAAACAAATGTGATTAAGATAACACTATTAAAAAAACAAATATGTAAAAAGGAAAAGACCAATATTTAATGCTTAATTTCTTTCTTTTTTTTTTTTTTTTTTACAGAAAAAAAGGTTAAAATAATACAATTATAAAAACAAATCTCATGTAAAAAAGACAAGACCAATATTTAGCGTATAATTCTTACAGAAATGAATTTGGTTAAAATAATACTATTAAAAAAATATGTAAAAAAAAAAAAAGACCAATATTTATTGCTTTTTATTTTATTTTTTTACAGAAAAAAAGGTTAAAATTATAAAATTATAAAAACAAATCTCATGTAAAAATGACAAGACCAATTCAACGCCTAATTTTTACAGAAATAAATTTGGTTGAAATAATGCTATTAGACAACAAATCTCATGTAAAAATGAAAAGACCAATATTTAGTGCCTTTTTAAAAAAAAATTTTTTACAGAAGTAAAATTTTGTTAAAATAATACTATTAAAAAAACAGATCTCAGTTGAGTAGTTTCTTTGGATAATCTAGTCTCACCAAAACATGCTTCCTTGGTTAATGAAGACCCATTCATTGTGTATGTGGTGAGGGGCGGGGCCCACGGAATGGAGTGTTGCTGGGCAGTATGGTGCAAGGCACCTTGAATTGAAAATCGCATATTTTGTCGTTTAATACTTGTATACCTTATTTGTCGTGTGTGTGTGTGTGTGTGTGTGTGTGTGTGTAGCTGACAAGTGGTCCAAGCATCAGCTGTCCTACCAGATCGTGAACTGGCCCAGCCACCTGTCTCTGGGCTCTGTGCGACTGACAGTGAGCGCCGCTTTCCAGCTGTGGAGCAATGTATCAGGCCTGGCGTTCAAGGAGGCCCCCGAAGGGCCCGCTGACATCCGGCTGGCCTTTTATGAGGGCGACCACAATGACGGGGCCGGCAACGCCTTTGACGGGCCAGGTCTCTGACAAAGTGAATTTCCCTCTGATAATTGCAAAGCCTCGCCACATTGGATGGTTCAGTCGGTTTTAGCTATCCAGCTATCAATTTATTTATTTATTTTTTTAATATTAGTTTTCTAATATATAACCCTTTGGTTGCTAACATTTTGGAATCTTTACAGTGCTCCTATTGCATTCAACTTGATCCAGAGCTAATTCAAACAATAAAACAAATAATTCTTCTGGATATAAAACAAACATTTGAAGGGGTTTTGCTAATTATCTTCTGCATGATTATAGAAATCCTTTTATTTATTTATTTATTTATTTATTAAAACTGCTACCCCAAGAGAGAGTCAGAGAAACTCTTCTTGCTCTATGCTTTTCTGCCATTCCCAATTTCAGTAAACAATGTGCAAAAAAAGAGAAAGAAGATAATATGACAATAAATTGTGTTTTACGAGAAACATTCATGCACTTCCTCCACTGCTTGTCTGCATTGGAGCCGCAGGTGAACTGTAAACTACTGTAAGCTGTCACAATAACGTCATTATATTTTGACACATAAAAAGTCCTATATTTATAAAAAATATATATATATATATATATATATATATATATATATATATATATATATATATATATATATATATATATATATATATATATATAAACTCACTTGCTTCCCCTCATTAAATTATGACTTTATTCTCATAAGATTATTATTTCCCCCCCCCCCCCCCCAAAAGTGTGACTTGTTTTCATGATTTAAAATTAATGGCCAAAAAACTCAAATTTTCAGCTGCGATTTTAATTATAATAAAAAAAAAATCACATTTATATAATTGAAAAACTTTTTAATTGTCATTTTATACCTTGTTTTTCCTCTTCCTGTGCATTTAAAAGTGAAATTTGTTGATGGTGTCTTTGCCTTTCAGGGGGAACCCTGGCTCACGCCTTCCTGCCCCGCCGAGGGGAGGCCCATTTTGACAAGGCAGAGAGGTGGACCCTAAACGGACATAAGGGCCACAATCTGTTCATGGTGATGGCGCACGAGATCGGACACACTCTGGGTCTGGAGCACTCGCCTGTGCGTCACGCTCTCATGTCGCCGTACTACAGGAAGCTGGGTCGCAGTCTGGTCATGAGCTGGGATGACATCCTGGCTGTGCAGCAGCTGTACGGTGAGATGATATGCATCTATCTATCTATCTATCTATCTATCTATCTATCTATCTATCTATCTATCTATCTATCTATCTATCTATCTATCTATCTATCCATCCATCCATATATATATATATATATATATATATATATATATATATATATATATATATATATATATATCCCCACATGCACGGGTGGGCCCCACAACTCTGTGAAATCCCAGAATGTTGGCCCCATTATGTAACAAAAACAAGACTACACACACACGATTAATTTTTTTTAATCATAATTAATCGCATGACTTCAATAGTTAACTCATGATTAATCGCAAATTTTATATCTATTCTAAATGTTCAATAAAATGTACAATAAAATATTTTAAAGTTTTCCTAGTCTTGTTAGCATAAATGTGGATTTTTTTTTAAACTAATAGAAATATGGCTGCATCTTTTAGTCATTTTTTTTACATTAATTTCATAACTCCTAAAATTTAATTAAAATTAAAAAGATGTACTGTACTGTAAAAAAATGAGTGTGATATTGATTTGTGTTGAGGTCATTTTTCTGCCACTAGATGGCATGATTGCATTTGTAAGACGTTGGTGACAGCTCAGTGCATTTTTCTTTTCATATTAAGAGCTATCTAATCTTTAACATGAAGTAACTAAGTTGACCCCAGTCTCCATCTATAAAATAATTTACATTATTATTAAATGTATTATTGCTTATTAAGGTGCGGTCATTAATCGCGCGTAAAAAAAAAATCAAAATTAACTTACAAATTTTGACACCCCTAATATATACATATATATATATATATATAACACGACATGATACCTTTCAGCTATTATGATGTGTGAACACGTTCACTCTTGTTTGTTATTCCACCTCGTGGTGATCTGAAATTGTTGTTTCCTTTCCACTGTTATTTAAAACAAGCCAAGACACCTCACATGTTTTCATGAAGTGCCTAAACAGCTCATCCAGGCGTGTGCGGTTAAGTTTGTGCGTTCAGGTGCGATCCAGCTGCTGCCTTTTGTTTTCTTCACAAAATGCATCAAGTTGATTTTCACTTTCTAGTAATAGTGAGTGCACGGCGTCACGTGCGCACGCTGCAGCTGCTTCCATGTTAATGTAAACTGACAAGGACGACAAGCACAGCTGTGGACATGTTACAGCTGCTTCCAGCAATGTGTGTGCGTGTGTGTGTGTGTGTGTGTGTGTGTGTGTAGTTGTACAGTTGTGAGAATTATTGTCCTTATAAGACAATGTTTTGTTTGCACATTGGTGAACAACATCTGTAAAGTCACAAATGGTACTGTAATTTGGCACACAAAATTTGGCAGCCCAGTCACCAAACTCAAATTAAGTTTTCCCGATAAAAAGACAATTTTCCTGCTTTTGGTACCTTTTTTGCCCTTCTCATGGTTCAGGCAAGCCGGCAGGTGATGTGCTGGTGCGGCTGCCGGGTGAGGCGCTGCACGCCGCGCTGCAAGAGTGGGAGTTCATGGATGTCCACATGTCTGACAAAAGCAGCGGCCTGCCTCTCTATTGCCAGTCAGGGGTCTTTGATGCCGTCACTGTGGGTGAGTCCTGACTGGGAGGGAGGCAGCAGTGTCGTTTGTTTGTTTCCAGCATGATTTTAGTGGGGAAGAAAATAATATCACAAAGTAGTACATAGCCATTATGTGGTCCAATGAAGTGGGGTCAAATGTAAACAAAAACAATGAAATGATTTGCAAATCCTTTTCAACTTATACTCAATTGAATGTATAGCAAAGACGGCATATTTTATGTTCAAACTGATAAATAAGTGAATATTTGCCAAGAAGTTTCTCATTTCAAACATAATTGTCTTTGTTGTGCATTCAATTGAATATAGGTTGAAAAGGATTTACAAACACAGTTTTTTTGTTTCACACAACGTAATGCCAATGCGCCCTCTGCTGGTAACACTATGTAAAGACACCGAAGCTAATTACAGGACTTTGTCATATGACTTTTGATGTGGAGAATATGTAAAAAATAAGGCTACTGTTTTTCACTTTGCTGTATTATATTTATGGCCTAAAAGTGTTTTTAATACAAATTGTTCATTCTGATTCACATACTATGCAAAACAAGAAATATTATTACATTAAAAAAAAGAGAGTAATTTGTACCAATAAAATGAGCATTGGTATTATTTGCGACTTTATTTTTCTGTTCAGGGTCACTGGAGGCAGCTGCCTTTCTCAGTTTGTTGTTGACAATCCGTTATTGTGTTGAATCCAGACGGCAACGGGACGGTGCTGGTGTTCCGAGGAAGCGTGTACTGGAACGTGTCAGCTGAGGGGCACGTGAGCGGCCCGCTGCCTCTTCGTCAGCGTTGGGCTGACCTCCCGGCAGCCATCGAGGCGGCCGCCTTCTCGCCGCTGGACGCAAAGTGGTACTTCTTTAAAGGTACTTTTTTTTTTTAATGATACAGTTGAGATGGTGTGTTGTGGCCGTTTCGCATGTTTAGACGAAGTGCTTGTTATCTTTCCCCCAGGGAAGCGGATGTGGCGCTACACGGGACAAGTTCTTGACACAGGCTTCCCCCGGCAGAGCACTGATGCGGGTCTACCTCGCCACCCGGACTGCGCCTTCTTCTACGCCCCTCTGGGTCACATGGTACTGTTTAAAGGCTCCCGCTATTTTGTTCTCAACCTGCAAACCCTGAGCCGGGAGCCCTACTACCCGCGTAAGCTAAAAGACTGGACCGGCGTGCCACAGGGTACAAATGGGGCGCTGAGCCGTCCGGACGGGCGCCTCTACTTTTTCAGGGAGCGCCACTTCTGGAGATTTGACCCAGTAAAAGTGCGAGTCACCAGAGTGGGCCAGTGGACCAAAGAGCTCAATTGGACTGGTTGTAGTGAAGCTCCTCGCAGCAATGACATACTTTGACCAGAAGAGGGCGTGCCTATCCTTAATATGCACTTACTGCTTGTCTATTTGATTGTTTTATATTTATAGCCTAAAAGCGTTTTTTTTTTTTACCTCCCTCATACATGTAGACTATTAATTATGAGATTACAACTGCATTCGCATAGTTAAATGAAAGACAGTGTTAGTTACTGGCGCCATAGGAACAGACTCCTTGAAAGAGGATCTCCTGTGGCTGTACATGAAAAGATATCAGGTGGGGGGGGCTTGTTTTACACTTTATAATTGCAATATTTAATAAATAAAGTAAATTACTTTATACAGATGTGCAATTGTAGCCATGTTTGAACAAAGGTGTAGACTGTGCACTTAAGTGAACACTTGAATAGCCCCAATAATACCACACAATATATTTCAAAGCCTTTAATTTGACAGCCATGTATAATACTGTTGATTTGGAATTTGACACAACGCAGCAAATACAAGTGTGAGCAATACTACAACATCAATAAGGTTTGGTGTTGGAGGCCGAGGCTGCACTTTGAAATCACAAAACAAGCACAAGGCAACAAATATTGCTCACAAAACTCATATTGTGCCTTGTGATAAATAAATAAAAAGTGGTTTTATCTTGTCATCAATTTCTAACAGCTCATATTGAAATATAGTACAGTCTATTCAACAAACACCCCTAAAGTTGGTCATCAGATGCAATTTCGGTTGACCACAATGTACAGTACACATATTTCCAAAACATACAAATATCATTTGATAGGCGTTAGAACAAATACTGCAGGAAAGGATTTTTGTAAAAAACATTTATACTATTTGCTATTTTTAGCTCAATTCCATGACACAGTTTCTGTGCTTTTTTTTCAGTCAAGAGTTAAAATACTTCCTATTCACAGAATAAACACGTCATCAATTCCATCTAGATATACAAAACTATTGCTCCACCCGTTTTCTATAGTGCTTATCCTCATTACAGTCTGTGGGTGAGCTGGCGCCCATGCCAGCTGACTGAGCAAGAAAAACGTACACCCTGGACTGGCCGCCAGCCCATCGCAATGCAGACAGACGACCACTCACTCAAAAACACTAATAAAACTTAACACAACATTAACTGCTCTCTACTCATTGATAATTATTTACACTTGTGTTGTTTCTGTGGCATTTACAAGTCATGAAATACTTGAAATTCTCCGGCGTCTTCAGATGAAGAACTCATCGGCTAGCTCCTCGGTATTTGCCTGCGATGACAGCGTCTTGGCAAAAAGCTCCACGGCGGTGCCACCGGCCTCGCCGTAACAGGAAGAGGAAGCAGTCGCGCGCGGCGTTCTGAAATTCACGTCGTCGTCGTCGCAAGCCGAAGTAAGCCACTTCCTGGAGGGTCCGAAGGCCGCGGGTGTCTGCGGTTGAGACAAACTCAAAAGCTCCATGGAAGAAGAGCGAGTCACGGCGGCGGTCACGGCGGCGGTCACGGCGATCCCTGTGTCCACATTGGTCTCCCCCACTTCCTCCTCGTCCTCCTCCGGCAGTAGACGGGACCGCGATCGGGTGAGCGGGAGGCGCAGCGGGGAGTTAGAGGAGGGGGGCGGGGCCGGGCTGCTGCGCTGGGACGAGTAGCAAGAGCTGCCTGGAGGTGTGCTGCAGAGGCTGCCTGATCCTTGGCTCCCCGGAGGCTTCTCCGGGGTACTCTCACCGGCGGCCCTCGGACCTGCGGACACAAGACGACCACTTAGAGATGCATCGAAATCGAAGAGCCGGTGGCGACCGTCGCCTTCTTACTATGTCTGTGGCTTTGCCAGGCTGGTGGAGCGTGAAGGTTGCTAGGCGACAGGCTTTGGGCGTGGCCTCCGCTCTTCATCTGCATGGCCCGGGGAGGCACGGTGGGGCAGGTGAGGGGGAAAGCGGAGGTCAAAGGTGGCTTGGCTTGTGTTGGGCTTTTCACCTGCAGCGCAGAAGGAATGGAAGGATTACTATTGGGAGATTTTCAAGCAAGATAAGCGAGCAGAACTGCAGAATTAACAAACACGCATCCAGCATATGGCAGCTTTGACAGCTTTAAGCTCTTGTGATTGACGTGCACGCACGAACACACGGAGCGCACTCATGATGACATCATGACTACTGTTTTACCTTTAAAACTTAAATACAAATGTTGTTAAACTGTGTCATCCTCCCTCTTCCCAATTTTTACAGAAAACACGTACACAAAAATTGACCAAATACTGATCATATTTATTAATAATGTATTTCATTTTAGGGACAGAACTGAATGATCTATTTAATTAAGGATGTTGCTGATTTTAGCAGGTGGCCAAAAGCATCCTGAGTTCAAAGCAAAATAAATAAATGAATGTATAAATAAATAAAATAAATTATTATACAAAAATTCAACATATGATTTTAGGCCATTATTTTAGGGTGACAATATGAAAAAAAAAAAAATCGAATTCCTTTTTTTTGGTGGCTGTATGCAAATGAATATTGTGCTTTTTTTGTGAGCTCCACAAAAATGCACAATGTTTTGAATAAACACAATAGAATGGCATGGGAAGTATACAGCAGTTCTTAAATGGAGGTACGATCCATCTGAAGTAAAGTAGCACCTTCAAGTGACCTACCTGGAAGAGAACCTTGTTCCCATCCAGGTCTTCAGTCTGCCAGCGTGATGTGCTGATGGGCGTGCACGGGTTTGGCAGCAGGGGGACCAACTGGCCGATCTCATCCACACTGAACTGCAGCACGGCAGAGTTGCACGGCTCCACGCGGACCCCTGCCGACACCTGCTTGATTGCCAGCTGCAGGCAAAGGCCGGGCTCTGCACGGAGGAACAAAGCACGACGTTGACAAAAGTCCAAGCGGATTCCGTTCCAAATGTGAAGAACTTGCCCGCGTGGAGGGTGAACCAGCAAAAGTCCGTCTTCTGCTCCTCCGCTTGCTGCTGCAGCACCGTCTCGTAGAAGCGCACGGCGTCCTCGTAGTTGTCGTAGGCGCTGTAGAGCGTCACCCGCAGGATCTCCCCGCCGCAGTGCACCGGGCGGACGCCCCACACGGGCATCCCCGCGCCCAGGCTGTAAAAGTCCCGACTGGGCAGGAGGTAGGGCCTCAGCGGGGCGTTGACGGCCGAGCTGCCGGAGGAGATGTGGAGCCCGGACACTTTGCTGCCACAGCTCTCCGTGTGGTGGTACTGCCAGGGGGGACGCTGGAAAAAGTCCAGAACTTTGAGGATCCGCTCTTCTCCATAAGCCTCGTGGAGAAAGAAAGTAATGGCTAGGGAAGGGGAGTCTGGAAAAAAAACAAGGGAAGATATTTGTGCAATGGAAAATGGTAATAAACATTTATAGGACAAGAACATCTGTCCATTTTTATAGCATGGATTGAAATGAACTCTTTCCAAGCCAACCCTAATCATGTCACTGAGAAGGCTCAGGTCAGCCCCTACCGGCCAGCGGACATGGACGAGCGCAACCTCGGTGTGGGGAAGCCCTTTCCGACACGTGGAAGACGTGCAGGCTGGGGCAGAGCCAGCGCAGCAGCCGGTCCAGGCTGTGCTGCAGCAGCAAAGAGTCTCCAGGGTTGGCTAGCAGATGCAAGTTGAGAACCAGGAGACGCTGATGGTGATGCTTGCGGCCGCGCCGGCTCATCAGCTCAGCTAATGACGAGAAATTCCAACGTCAGCGCTAATTCTAAACTACAAGGAATTTAAAACGCAACCTTGAGTCTAAACAACCTCTAAAGACATTTTTATCATAAGGAAAAGCAACAGGTAGTTTTCAGTAGTGTAAAACGGCACCATGCAAATTGTTGAACTGACTAAATCTGTCGGTCTCAATCAAAAGGGAGCATTAATTTCGTGCAGCAGGTGTACCTAATGATGCGGACACAAGTTGAGCGTGTCTAATGACAACGTGCTGGTACACACGTGAACAAAACGAGACAAATTTTCAGTGCTGTTGATCAGGTTGGAGGGATTAAGCACACTTACCCGCAGATGTTGACATCCTACTGGAGTCCGAGCTAAAATAGAGGAGAAGAACAGGATTTGGTGTTTTGAAAAACAAGGTGCCTCTATCTTGTGGCGGTGCGTTTGGACACCTGCCGCTTCATTTCAGTCGCCATGACAACGCATTATTAGCTATCAGGAGCTCGTAAACTTACACGAGGACGCTTTAAAAAGAAAAAAAAAACGCTTACACAAGAGGGCTCTATAAGATTTAAACGTGGTACCGTCGATAAAGAAAAAAATGTTGCAAGCAAATTAAATGGAAGGCGGTTAAAACAAAGTTACTTTCCATTGTGGCTCCAATCAAACGGCGAAGTTGGCTAGCTGGCGTTAGCCTGAAGCTACCTTCACGCAAACCACTAGCAACGCTTCAACTCACTCGGCA
Source organism: Vanacampus margaritifer (assembly GCF_051991255.1). NCBI lineage: Eukaryota > Metazoa > Chordata > Actinopteri > Syngnathiformes > Syngnathidae > Vanacampus > Vanacampus margaritifer. Next base: position 13,857,162 of record NC_135436.1, read on the forward strand.
CTTTCCGCTCCAGAGTCCGCGGTATCATCTTCCGCTCTCTTGAACAGCACTCTTGTCAACATGGCCCATCACACTTTTCACATACAGACCAAGTCTCGGCGGGGACGGCTGACACGCTGCGGGGAAAGACGAGAGCATCCTGGATGACTTCTTGACCGACCGACCGACCGCCGCCTGCTGCTGCTCCAAAGTAGAAGCAGAAGCTGGGGCGATTACGTCACCGGGCAACCCAACACTGTTCGGTTCGCCTGACACACTGTAATGTTATTAACTCAGCTAGCCCGCAAAAAGAAAAATGGCTAGAAGTCGATGTGGAGTTAGTTGAAACTGGGCGAAAGGAGGTGGCTCGAAGTGTTAAAGCCGTCGCTAATACGGCGAGCAGATGGCGTACGTGCGACCAGACAAAAGAGTCCAGACGGCCTTGGACGCTGTACAGATTGAAAAGTGTATGGAAGCCTTCAATTTAAAGCCATTGTTTAAGACCTCGCTAAGAGCATTATAGCCCACTTTTTAGCTCGCTTTTCGGAGGTCGCCCTCATTAAGGAAGGTTGCAACCATTATTTTCAGCAAGATATGCGACGAAACAAAACTACGATAAACAATACAATAATAATTTAAGTTGTATACTATCTGTACTTCGCTTATTTAGACTTTTTATTTCACAGCCACTGGGGTTTTGCATTCATTTATTTGTTACACCATGTTGTGAGTAGTTGAAAGTTAAAACAATACGTGTGACCAGTGTTCTTGGAAACAAAACGCTAGTGAGTGAGAGTTGCACTTGGTTTGTGGGATGCCTTGCAGAGCTCCTCAGATGAATGAGTGGTTCGAGCTTGAAGGACATTTAATTGATGGTTGCAGAGGCATCTGACATGGAAGAACGTCAAAAGTGAGAACATCCTTTTTATTCTACATTTATTATGATGAAAACAAGGCCCTGTACAATCCACCTTTGCAGTGAGTACAATAATTATTTTACAATTTGTACACATTAGAACATGGTGCTAGTTAGGTTCCACCCATTCAAAATGCAACCAAGAATGAACCCAAAAAAAACCAACCTGCACCACAGGATGTAGCCATTCAGAGAGCAGCCGCCATTTTGTGGTCACTCATCCAGGCCTGAGTCATATGTTTTGATGGACCATAACATCTATGGGGCTTTATATGGGGTTTAGCCTCTGAAAAAATATTGTATGTGACAACAGCATTGAACAGTATAGGAGGTGCAAGAAATTTCAGGCATGGAACAACCTCAAAAACAGACGGGTTTGCAAAATAAATTAAGCACTCGTCAAGTTTCCTCAAGTACTCAAAGTGAATTTGAACACCCTTGCCGTAGTGTGCCAGTAAACACTTTGCCCTCTTTGCTCCATTTCACGTCTTCAGAAATGGGAAAGAGTGTCTGTACAGCCATTGTTGTGCAACAAAACACAAACAGAACACAGACATCAACAATTAAAACAGGGGCGTGAATTCAAAAGTTTTCTTAAGTCTCTGTGTAGCCACAACATGTCTGCTTAGTAACCACCGAGCAACAAAACTCCTTCAACCTTTTGGTCAAACAGGCTCTCGCAATTCTCTCCAAAGGCCACAAGAAACATACTTTTGTACAAAACTAGACCTTGCGGTCATTTCTGTTAGCAGGAGAAATCTAATATTGCTAGAAAACTTCCCCATCTTTTGCATGATTTTTTTTTTCCCTAACATTTTTTATGGAAGAAAAGTGAAACTTCCCAGTGTATCCCAGAATCAACTTTGAGAGCACTTCCAAGTTCATTCAAACGCATAGCAGTCCACAAAAACAAGGCTCGCTGTTTTCTCCCGACTCTATGGTGCATTGAATTCACGTGGTTTACGCTACATAGGTGTACACTTTGCGGTCCTCAGGCGTTCGTGCCAAATATTCCCTCTCAATGAGTCCTTCAATACGCTTCTTGATGACTACAGGACTGGGGAGGAATCGTGCTCGCAACTGCTGTGTGACCTGGGGAGTAAACACAAAAATCATTGAGTACAAGCCATAATGTGCCTTGTGAGAAAAAAATAATAATTCTCCAATCGCTTTGAGCCAACGCACCTCTGCTACTAGGACATTGTGCTGCATCTTCTTCCGAGACTTCATGATGCGAACAATAGCAGCTTCAATCTCATGCTTCCTGTCATCGTCCACTTTCTGTCGGGTCTCTTTCCTCTCTGGGTCGGACTCTCCTTGTTTAGCAGCCACTAGGGGGCGCAATGACAAATGTCAAGACCAGGATCATGACAAAAATGTCAAATCGACCCTCAATCCATAAAAAAAAAATAAATAAATAAAATAAAATAAAAGATTCCTGTGCTGCATAACATTGCATATCTCTTGATGGGCTGGCTTACCTGTCTGGATTTTGACCCGGTGCAGTTTGGAGGTAAACTGGTCATTGACTGTAAACATGTGGCCATTCTCAATCTCCTTGGACTTGGGCTCCTTGGTGAGGACTCTCTGGGTGGGCTTCCCACAGGCCAGCGACTGCAGCGCCCGCACCAGCTCCCTCTCCGGAATATCCGTCTCCTGCTGGATCTCCTGCAGGGTTGGGAGGCCAAGACGCGGACGGAAACATTAAAGTCGGGCATCGGTTGAGGTTTGAGAAGTTGTGTCAGGACGATTGATGACCTCAAATATGGATTTCTCTCTGTTGTTGAACAGCATGAGGATGGTCATCTGGAAGGTGGACACCTGCAAGATGTGCTTCCTGGTGTTGGAACCAGTTACCTGGGCTCCGCCAACGCCCACTTCTGACCCATCCTCCTGTTGACAGTCATCATCTGTCATCACCTCGAAAAAAATTATTTTCTCTCTTAAAAAATAAATGTAACGTTTAACGTTAACACAGATTTAATATGGATATCAAGCAGAGCAAGATATGATCCCACAGGGTGTTCACCTCTTGCTGATGCTACCATCTCTTTCAGTGAACAAGAAACGGGAGGCAGAAAATGATTATTTGCACGTAAAATACCTTTTTAATGGGCCCATAGAAGGTGGCGTTGAGATCTGCGGAGCCCATGTGGTGCTGCAGTGTGAGTTGTCTACCGCTGTGCTTCCCAAGATAAAACCTACAAGGTGAATGAAGTCGCACAAGATCAACCACGGAGAAGAGTCACTGTGGCTTCATCAATCTCCCTTATTCAAACTCCACTGGTTGTATAATCAAGTTAGCATGGATGCTGTTTGGATATCGATTTGCCTGAAATTGACAAGAAACCTCGAGGCGCAGAATCTGGCCAATCAGGGACTTAAACAGAAATGGAAAACCTAAACAAAGGAAATGTCATGTTCTACCTTCTGAAGACTTCAAAAGCATGTCGAGGTGAAGGAGGGATGTTGCATTTGGGTGTTGCCGACTGTGTCGGCCAGTAGCCTGTTGTCAACACCCGCACAGTGAGATCGACGCCCCCGAGAGACACCTGAGGTCAGAACACAGATGGACAATTGATCTCCCAAACGGGCCCAACATGACAAACTGGAACAGTTGACACAGGCTGTTTAAGTCAATTGTGTTTAGTATAAATCCTATAAAGCAGTAAATTGTATAATTGTAATCATATTAATGTTATTGGCGTAGTATTGGAGATTACAATTAGCAATTAAAAATATGAAAATTAGGGGTGTCAGGCGATGAAATTTTTTTAATCGTAATGAATCGCAAATTTTCCATCTGTTCTAAATGTACAATAAAATGTCCGTTAGTAAGTGTGTAACTTTTCATACTCTTGTTAACATGAAAGCGGGAAAAATGTTAAACTACTGGTAATAGAAATATGGCTGCATCTATCAGTCATTGATACAGTAATTTCATAATAATTCATAAAAATGAGTTCATAAAACCACTTATCGGAACGATAAGAGGTCAAAAAGATGTATACGTATAAGTGTGATATTGATTTGCCACTAGATGGCATAATTGCATTTCTAACAAATTGGTGACAGCTCAGTGCATTTTTCTTTTCATATTAAGGGAGATCTAATCTTTAATATGTAGTAACTTGTGAAATTTTGCACATTTTAAAATTGTTAAATACAACTTGACCCCAGTGTCCACAAATATATGCATTATTATAAAATTTATTACTGCTAAATTATGACGTGGACGTGTCTGCTGCGTTGGGACTGGAACTCCGCCGTTACAGGCTTTACAAGTAAGGTGCGGTCGGTCATTAATGGTAAGTTTAAAAAAAAAATTAGGGCATTAAAGGAACTTTAAATTAACACATTAATTTTGACACACCTAATTCAAATATAGGCAAAAAATAATCCCATATTGAATCTCAATATCGGGGGTGGTGGGGCGAAGGGTTGTTAAGATAATTAGATGATTTTTCTATTGCGCTATTATAGGAGGCGCCAGTGAGTTGCGGCATGTCGCGTGGTCTCACCCCGGTGGTCTGCAGATGTTGCCTGAACTCGTCCATGGTGGTGTTGGAGATGCTCATATCTCGGAACATGCCTTCCAGTTTGGACGTGAACTGACAGCCACACTCAGTCTGGCAAAGGTGACCCAAAAAAAAAAAACATTACGATGTGAAATTATACATACTAATAACATTTTCATGATTTACAATCATCTGAATATGAATTTTGTTCTTAAAGCTGGAATCCAAACATGTCGGTCCCAACACCTTGAGTTTGGAGATCATGTTCTTCTCGGAGTCATCCGAGACACTCTTGTTGGTGAGCAGCCTGCGCGCCAGATGTTGCTTGTAGTACCTCTCAAACACGTCCTTCTCCTGCATGAAGCGGAAAAGCACCATGGCCTTGTCCAGTATGGACTCCACCTCCTGCTCTGTCAGCTGAAGACAACGACAGCAACAAAATGTATACGACGGGTGCTTGTTGAAAGTCGGCTGACGCTCACTGACAAAACTCACCCCTTTGACACCTTTTTTCAGTTTGTCGTCGATGAAGAGCGAGAGGTACTCGGGCGAGCGCGAGTTGAGGTTGAGGAAGTACTCAAAGTCTCCGGCAATGGTTTGCTTGAAGAGACGGTCGTTATTGAAAGATTCCTGGAGGAAACGGTCAAAACGCAACTTCAGGTCCAGTAGTCCCTGTGGAAAGAAGAGATGAACGAGGCACAAGAAATCATCGTCACAGTGAAAACACCTTACCCAAAATACCCAACTTCATTCTTACAAGTTCACGTGTGTTTAAAAAAAAAAAAAAAAAAAAAAGGAGTCTTACGATCCTGGACTGGATGCAGTGGTGAGCTTGAACATTTTCAGCATTTCTTAATGTCGACTCGGATTTCTTTATAACCACAAACCTATCTAACACCCTTTAGGGCACTCATTAAAATACTTGCAAGTTCAGGATTTCAATGCTGACTACAGTACTTGGTAGGACAATAAAAAAAAAAAAACATGACATCTTTTTCTTTTATGACTCTCTGGGATAAATGCTTTTTCTTTTTTTTTTATGTTTGTATGTCGGAGTGGTCGAGGTGTACCTGGATGTAGTCCACAGGGTTCTTCCCTTCTCCCTCCTCAGACACGAGAGCTTTGCCTTGCTCCCGAAGGTACGAGCTCATACACTCGCACATGGTCTTCAGTCCATTTGGAACCCGACTGAACAGCTTGTACATACATGCCAGATCTGTGGATCAAACAGGATGTATCACTTGGAGCATAAAAAAGTGAGTTTTTTATTTTTTGGTCAACATTCTACTCCAATTTACAATCTAGTAATAGTTTTCTCTTGGTGCAGCATATTAACAGCTGACAAATCAAGTTTTCCATTACACACACTGCGTAGTTTGTTGTGCTGAACTTGCACTCAGGATTTTTTATTTTATTCAAGAGAAACCAAACTAGGATGGTAAAAAAGTTCCTTTACCGTCGGTTTTGCCATTCTTGAGCATGTGGACCAGACCGGAGTTCTCCATCTCCACAATGGTCTTCATGTGCTTGGATATGAGCTCTCGCTCCACTACCTTGACAATGGGCTCCTCGGTGGATTTATCCAGGCAGTGCATCACCCGCTCAATCTCCTCATTAATCCTGGCTTCTACCTTCTTTATGTACACACTCGCACTGTTTTCTGCAAGAAATTTCTGGCTTTCCATCTGAGAGAAACATGAAATGCAGCGTTAATTTTCTTTGTATATTTGGTCATTGATTTTCTTAGAGTTTAGTTCAATTTATTTGTTTTTGACCAAATTTTAAACCTTGTGTCTATCTATTGTAATTGCCTAAATTAAGCTTAAACTCGACCAATGCGTGATTTTTGCAGCCGATATTGGGAGCTGAAACGTGCCGAATTTGACATATTGGCCAATAATGTACAGTATATGAAAAAGGAACATCGATATATACGATATATGGTGTGCTGTACACAAACACAAATTCTTATAATACCCAAAATATGATTCATGATAACTATAAAGAAGCAGAACACTATAACTGACAAAAAACATCTTAGCAATGTTAATTACATATTACCAATTACCAGCTAGTGAAAATTAGCTATTTGCAAACACCACAAAAGTAAATTTTAAAGCAAGCTTTAAAAAGTGAAAAAAACAACAACCTGCCTACAGATTTTAAGTAACAATGTAGCTGATTTTAAAACACGCAATACATACATTTACAACTGAACACATTAGTTGGAACATTTCCAAAACTATTTAAATGAAGACGTTAACATTGACTTTTATGATGATGAGCCCTACTAAATTCTACAAGCCAGTATGAAGTGTTACGCTGTATTATATTGCTGCCTTGTAGTAATGCTGGCCGTCATGACCAGCAAAGACAGTAGTCGTACTGTTCATAAAGGGAATTATTAGGGGTGCACCGATTTATCGGCTCCGATTTCCTTAGTTTTGGGGGATCGGCCGATCTCATCTCCCTCCTCAGAGGTTTGAAAAAGTCAGCCACTGTCCTCTTCTGCTGAGATGACTAATAGGCTTTTCATTTTTATTTCAGAGAACTACTTAATTTGCAGTTAAAACAACCCGTTTGTATTATTTCACAGATATTGTTCAATGTTTTCCAATAAAGATTGGAACTCTGAAGGTGTATGCTGCTTGTTATGAAAAAAATCGAGATCGGAAAAATCGGGATTGGCAGGCCAGACTTTTCAAGAGATCGGACAGAAAATTGTGATTGGTGCACCCCTAGGAATTATTAATTAATTTATTATTGAATTCTGGTATTTTTTGTTCAGACACCTCACATACATTGTTTTACAGATGACTACTTTCCTGGAATCGGGCTTGGCGGCATCTTGTGACATAAAAAACATTTTCAACAAATACCCGAAGACAGGTGCCACAGAAAAAAGACATGCGTGCATAGGTAGAGGTGCACTGCCGACTATTTGACATACCTGGAAAAACTCTGCAGACATTTCCAAGAAAGGCGCTTCAAAGTCCTCTTCATAAACTGATCTGCCTTCCAGACCGAGGATCATCAACATTTGGCAGGCATTTCTGATGGCGCCCCTAAAGGAGATTCGAAGCAGACCAAACATGAAATCCAAACAAATTTTGTTCACTCAAACACAAAGGCAATAAAGTCCAGATATTTTTTTTTCGGTCTTCTACCTGTCCACCACCTCCCCCTTCCTTTCACGTGCGATCATGTCCAGTAGTGTTTGTCGGAGGTGATCTCTGATACACCCGTAGCGGACAACCTGATCCCTAAATATGATGAGACCCAAGTTGTAGACATTCTCCACGTTATTCTGCTGCACATAAACCCGGTCCTGCGGAGGAGCAGAAAAGACACGCATGTTTTGGATGGCAGTTCTCAAGGTGCTAACAGTGAGGCTGAGAGAAAAAAAACATCAGCTGACCATGTACATCAGGATGTCCCGGATCATCACCATTGCAGTCTGGTGGTCATTCCAAGCCTGGTTTAAGGTTTGGAGGAAGTTATTGTTCAGGGAGTTGAGGACATCTTCTCGTACCTATGTGGGTGGGGAAAGAACACACACACACACAAACAAGTGGGTATGTTTCAGCATGCTATGCAGTGTACAATTGAACAGAAAACGGCAGCGTTACACACAAATTATTTCCTGCCTTCCTTTAGAAGATGATACTTTACTATATCTTACAACGCCACTAACGGCACATTCAGCAGTGTGATAGGAGTCCCTGCAGTGTGACTCAGCAGAAAAGGGGAAAAAAAAAAAAAAAAGCAAACGTCAACAGTAGATTGTAAGGGCACGCTGACCTCCCCCCCTTTTCTTTTCTACTGAAGTGTTGATGGATAATCGCAGGTGCTCCTTCACTTTCATGAGATCAAACTACACAAACCATTTTCACATCCACATATAGATGTCCTACTGACAAATCGGACTGGGGAGTCAAACGCAATACTTTTTTTTATATGAAACGCATGAGTGTGGGAGCACAATAATCGATGGACAACAAGAAGCCTCAAGACGGTCCTGGTCATATGAATCAGGTGTGTAGAAGGAGGGAAACATCGATACATGCAGGTTAGGGGCCCTCGAGGACCAGAGTTGGTGACCGCTTTTCTAAAGTTGAATATTACTACTGTTGTGGTTTGTGAAGTTTCTCAATTTAATATACTCAAAAGTCAAGCATCTTAAAAGTGTGTAAAAATGTGAATGTTTGTGAGGAAACATGCCATCAAAACCGTAATTAAATTGTGGACATCGAACTATTGTGGTGTGCCAAAGTCAGCATCGGTCGGTATGATTCGTTAAGACTACGAGGGTGTTTGTGTTTTGCTTTTACAGCAGCACTTTTTGCCCAAAAAGGGCGGTAAGATAAGATAAGGAGAGGAAGGCGAGACATTGCCGAGAATAAGGAGTAGAACTAAGTAAGTGGATTTATTTCAAGTACAAAGACTGGTGGTTCGAAGTACTTTGGCCAAGTGGTTCCTGGAAAAGTAAGTCATTCAGCGATCCAGAACGGAGGGAGCTTTTATTTTGCTAAAATATTCATTTCCATTTCTTGCATTTATGTGTGCATGATGGAATTCTGAGTCAACGCCACTATTGATGAAATTCGTCCAATATTTGGGGTGTCCAAACTACAGCCCCGAGGCCATTTGAAGCCTGATTTTTTTAGCATCTCATGGCATATAGGGATGGGTACCTTTCACGTTTGAACCGGTAATGTTCCAATTCTCAGTACCCGGGAATCAATATCGGTACTCAACAGTACCAATTTTTGCTACTTTTGTTCGTTCTCGTTCTCTCTCTCTCTCTCCACCCCCCTCTCTTTTATTTTTATTTATTTATTTTTTGGGTGGTAAATGTGTATAATTGTTTATTTAACAGTAAAACCCTTTTTAAAAATCCATAATTACTTTTCAATATAGAAAACTTGACAAATAACAAAGATTTAAAATTTAAAACAAATGAGCCAGAGAGGAATAGTAAAACTAAAGGTATAACATTTTAAAATAGTTGAAGTATAATTAATACACAAAAATTAATATTACAAAAAACAAAGTGTGAAGCAAAGTTCTGTGCAATGAACAGTACAAGGAACGAAGTTAAACAGTAAATATATAAATTAATAATTGATGTTATCGGTTTCTTGTGCAGTTGTTTTTCAAGGACGTAAAGTAAAGCCTGCCACGTGCCACACTGGATTCAAATGTAGCAAAAAAGAAAGAAAGAAATGAAGTGGTGGAAGACGGACTTCTCAGTTTCGGTGCGGGCGACGTGCGCGGGTACAGCGAAGGACGCGGCTGGCAACACTTCCCTCTCAGCAATGCACTGATTGCGGGGAACCGGGGACATTGCCAGCATGCGCCCGGCGGTGGAGGCCGTCATGCTTCATAAAGTGTATTGGTTTGGCTTGGTGCTGCAAAAATCTCGCTTGCTTGCAAACCCGGAAATGTATTCTTAACGTGTGAAATCCTGCGCGAGTGGGTGACGGCCAGTACATGGGTGTACGTAGATGTTGCGTTCAAGTGCTTTAACTGCACTCCCTCACAGTCACAACTTAAAAAAGGCGTGCTTCAAAACCGAAACATGGCATCGTTTAATTTGACGGGAATCGGTGCTCGGAAGTACCGACCCAAATCGGTCCATACCACAAAAAGTACCGTCTTTGGTAGCCATCCCGAATGGAAAATACTAAAAAATAGCATTTGACACTATTTTTATTAGAAAAAAAAACATGTCTTGTTAACTTACACCAGGCATTGCATTTGTGAGTTGCGTGTTCTTCATTGCACTTCTCAAAAACAAACATCTCAGCTTTATATCAATTGCTCTACAAGTGTAGTGTAGAAGGTGACAATTCTTTGAACTGTTTGTAATTCCGTGCGGGCGTGTGTGTGTGCCGATCTTACTTTGTTGATCAAATGTTCGGTGACGACCTCCCGCAGTCCGGTGTAAAGCTTCTCTCCGTGTTTGTGGAGCACCATCGTATAGGCGTTCCTGTAAAGCTCCTCAAAGCTCAGGCCACTGTTGTTCTTCCTCTGAATCTCCTGAATGGCGTTCTTCAGGAGGTCCCATATGTTGTTCACATACTTCTCATCCATTGTCATCTGCAGGGCAACAGGACATCAATGTTTTCGTTTTTTTAGGCCAAAATCATTTCAAGTCAACCTTGCGCTTGTCCTGTTATGGCGCTGAAATTGCCAATCTCCTCTCTACAGCATTTTTTTTTTTTTTTACAGTGTGATTCCATCTATTTGATTTTCCATATCGCTCATCCTCATTAGGATCACAAGTTTGCTTGAGGCTATCCTGGATGACTGACTTAAGATGAGTGGGGTACCTGGACTGGTCGCCAGCCAATTGCACATGTAAACAACTACATACCTAAAGACAATTTAGAGTGTTTAATTAACCTAACATAATGTTAGGGAGTTTTTACATTCAATCATTAAGAATCCGACTTAACTCTCTTAAATTAATTCTCATTATTCATCTTTTCAATGTGGTCCTAACGCTTCTTTGTACACAACAAATACGCTAACTTAACAAAGTAGTTGTGCTCCAGGAAATGCTGCAACTGAGAGCTTACTCACATCACACTGTCATATTGTGACTCATCTTAATGAATCTAACACTAGATTACTTCTACTAATCAACAGTGTTTTGTCACAAAAGGAACCGTTGGTGAGAGTGTTACTTCAACGTGCCTGTTGTCGCTGAAAAAGACAGTCAATGAATAATCATTTTGGAAGGGAAATGAAAAAGATGAGTAGTGTTAAGATCCATCCACCCATATAATGTCAATTTGTATTAACAATATCAATACAAAAATTGTTTGATAAAATGTTCAATTTAAAAAAAAAAAAAAAGGAGGGCCAAAAACCCGACCCTGGCATTCTGCGTGCTGTAGGCAAAGGCTTTCAAAGTATGCCGTTAGATTGGTGCCACAATTCCAAGCACGTTAAGAGAACATTTGGAGCACAAGAACCTGTTTTGAGCACAGCCGAGTCGCTGGGTGCTCGTCTGCTGGGTGCCCACCCGAAGAAGCCGCTTGAACCAACAAAGAAGTGTCCTAACAAAGTGCAGCTTAGTTTTGTTCAAATAAAATAAATGACCAGTCGCTTCAGTGTAACCCATGCAATGAGATCCTAGTGTGCTAACTAACACTTTCGGATGGATACGTAGAGTTGAAGTCTAAGAACTTCCTGTCCCTGGCGTGGTGGCTTCAGTGGGGTTTTCTTTGACGCTCAACGCCATCATTAATCAGGTATAAGAATAACATGAATAACAAGAATAACATGTCCTATGGTGTTGCAATAATGAGCCCACTAACTAGTTAAAGCAGACATAAGTCAACTGTAACGCATGCACTATATGTCCATTGTATGAACAATGAATGAAGGTTTTAATGTAATGCATCAAAAATTGGAGTCTTTTTGCAAATAAGCATTTATGGCTTGAGGCAAGACAACATTGCAAATTACAATGTACACAAAAACATTGTACATTCTTTGCTCTTCTATTTTTTTTGAAGGGATGTCCACGCAGGGCACTATATAATTCGCTGCTTACAGAGTTGAATGAACGAGCCACCTCTGACGTGCTTCCAATGAACTTTTTCCCCCTCCTCCTTGCAATTTGTGCATGGTGGAGGAGAGACAGTGGGATGTTAGATGAAACACAGATGCCTTTGCATTAGCCTTTAAAGAACAACATATACATGCGTAGGTGCCAGCGTGTACTAGTTAGCCTCAAGGGCAACATGAGTAGCCCACACGTCTGTTCTAAAAATAGCACACCAGTGATGGGACGCTGTAACTTGGTATGAATTAAAACAGAAGAAGAACATTAACATTTCTTTCTTTCTTTATTCATTTATTTAAACTTAACATACACACGTTTTCTTAATGTAGCAAATATACTCTGTTTTGTATAAATATTAAAGTGTTGTGTGAAAACAATGCTGTTTTTGTTTACACAAATACTAAAAAAAAAAGAGGACATTTTCGAGCTGTAATTTAAATTTTTTTTTAGGGGTCGTTAAAGCATGGCAGTATACGATTGGCTGAGTTGAATAAACGAGCCTCCTATTTGAAGATATTGCCTCCAATTAACTATTTTTTTCCTCTCCTTCTTGCAAGTCATACATGGAAGCGCAGGAGGGACAGAGGAAGGTTAGACAAAAGACTGTTACACTGATGCTTTAAAAAAAGAAAGAAAGTGTAGGTGCCAGGGTGTATCAGTTAGCCCAAGGACAACATGAGTAGCCCACAGGTCTGTTGTAAAAAAAAAAAAATAGAAAGAAGAATGTTAACATGTATTTGTTTGACCTTAACATGGTACAGGTTTCTTAATGTACCAACTATTCAATATTTTGTTTAAACATAAAATAGATTGTGTTCAATGGGGGGGGGGGGGGGGGTTCCTTTTCTCAAATATATATATATATATATATATATAAAAAAGGACATTTAGAGCTTTAATTTGAATACCGCAATACTTTTGTTCAAATTTACCTTACAGTCAGAGTATAATATCAGCCCATGCTTAATTACAAAGGTTTATCTAACAGTGATTTTATTTTGGGGGCATTCACAACTTCATTGTGTCTTGCCAAATGGTAAGCCCCAACATATGAATCCATGATGCCAAAGGGCCTTTATCAACAGGTTCACTTGCCCCTGATCAAGTTAACAACAGTTAGGCTGTGTAAGGCCACGGTCACGTAGTTCAAGCCATCATTAGAACACTAACAGCAGCCAGAAGTCCATTTGGATGATATACAAGCTCCCCCAGCCAGTTCCACGAATGAATTTCTATTTGACACTAAATGAGGTCAGCTGAATCCGAGGTCTTCCGATGACTTGCAGACAAAGGGAGTGTCAGGTGGACGGATAAGATTCCTCCAACACCACTGCAATTCCAAAATATCGATCCACCGAGTTAGGATCTTGTATCCATGACTTTACTGCATTTGCAAGCCCAGAAGTATGCTAACTGCCCGAAGAATTGTTAGCATCGATCTAAATGTAATGACGCCTGTTTGTTCTTGTACGTCGCTGATGTTTTAGCGCCGAGGTGTCAGTTAGAATAAACGTTCGAATTAAGTTATACTGGCGTTGGGCATGTTATTGTCAAAGCCAACAATAGCCAAAACAACAAGTGTCACGAGTCGAGCTAACGTTAGCGTCAAAGATCCATCCGACCACCAAGCTAACGTTGGGGAGCTTTTCAAGCTATTGACGAAAACATTTGATGAAACGTCCCCTATGTGCGCATAATAATACACGCATGTCCCCTAAAGAGCTACAATATGTGTGGGGGTAGGACGCGATTTGACCGCGCCACTGTTTACTCCTATTCGTCTACTGCTCAGCTGGTTAGCTTCAGAGCTACAAGCCAGCAGCCTGAGACCACGGTGATCGAGTCACCGCCTGGCGGGCAGGCAAGGCATCGTCTCCGGCGTTCACTTACAGGAAAGGCCCGTATCCTCATTTTGGTGTCCTTCTTGGTGCCGCCTTTGCTGAGATTAGACATGGTTGCCTCGTCCGTGGGCTCTGTATTCACATTAAAAAGTTCTCCAGGGAGGGACGGGGCGACTACTGGTTACTGGAGCAGCCGACTAGCTTTCACTCGACCTCGTAGCTCCACGTCCCGGCGCAGTAAGTTTATTGTTGACAGCCAAATTCGCTAGTAGTACTTGGCTCAGCAATGGCGGACGAGCTACAAGTCTCATTGCGCAGAGCTCACGCGCCTCAACTCACGCGAGACTTGCGGAAAACATGACACAATTGATTACTGTACTCTATATTGTTTGCGTTGCACCTGAACATGAACGTACGCACTTTGTTATGGTTTTACTTGCATTCAAGCACCATTGAGGTCTTTTATCGGATAGTTTGATTTACTACTCAAATTGTACAACACGTAACATATGAATGACATTTACACTATTATCAACCCAATTAGCTGTAGTGGGAAGTAATGAAGTACAAATACTTCGTTAGTGTATTTGAGTAGATATTTTGCATTTGTACTTTACTGCTTTAACCGACCTTTTACTCCCTTGAAAACAGTACTTTCTACTCCTTGCATTGTTAAAATACGCTTGCTAGCCTATCTTTTTCCCACCTGCCAAGATCACTACAATGACTACATGACGTAAATAATACGCACGCACAGGTACGTAAACCTAACTGCGTTTGAGATCTTATTGCTTGATATTGATCTTGGGGAAAACACGGAGAGCAGAGCAGCGTCATAAAGGAACGTGATCGTGTAACTATGGCAACAGATTCAGAGACGCAAGATATTCCCCGTCCATGGCCTTATTACGGAGAATAATTAGTTGTTGCCTCTAAAAATTATTTGTGGGGACCCCTTAACCCAATGATTATTATTAATCAATTATTATTGACTATTAGCTAATTTTGCATTTATTTGTTACTTAGTAGCAAAGTCCACACAGGCTCAATACTGATTGTCATGTAGTGTGCCGCTGAGGAAAACAAAACAAAACAAATCAAACCAAACACAATAAAAAACACGTTTTTATTTATTTTTTTTATTTTTATTTTTTTACTTATGACTACTTTTACATAATCATCATCATCTTCACTCTTCTTTTGATGACAACTTAATTGTTTTATGCAACGTTTGTCTCTTCTCTGTGGTTATGATGGATAATATATTGTTTTAGCTTTGTCAGACAATTTGTCAGACCTTTCCTGCACTTCAAATTAGCAGAATGAATGATATTTTTAAACATGTTCAGCAAGTCTGACTAGCAGTGCAATTTATTGGCTGTTGAACGGCAATAATTATAACATTGAAACCTGGTTGGGAACAAATGTGTTTATCAGCTGTATTTAGATTTTCTATTTGTGTATCCTTTACTCCTGCCTCTTGCATATCGATTTTCCAACTGATAGACAGTGAACATGTTTATCAGTACAGTGCCAATATTTAAGACAATATTCTTTTGCTTAGTCTATAATTTATGTATAAGGAAGCATGTTTTGGGTTTTGTGATAATGTATTTGTTGGGAAGTCACATAGAACTAAAATTAAGATCATTTTTGTCACTTCTTCAAAGCTCATATTATTCTCGTAAAAGAACAAGTTAAAAAAAGAACATTTGGAGTCAGTAATGTTGACACCTTTCATCACATTTATTCCACAAATGAACCAAACGAAAGTAATCCATTTGTTCCCCCCCCCCTCCAAATATATCATTGTTCCTTGAAAGTCAAGATATAGCCAGAGCTCTCAGACTAAAAAAAAAAAAGTAAGAAAGGAAAAAAAAAAGTTGAATCCACCTGTATTTATTCTGCAGTAAATCATCTTTTATACAGTATCAGATTAGATTGGGCTCTTGTTTGTGCTGCATGATCAGAAATCTAGAATACACATAGTTTTCTTTTCTCCTGTTTCTTCATAACTCAAGTTTGGAGGATTTGGGGTGGAGTGTGTGTGTGTGTGTGTGTGGGGGGGGGGGGGGGGTTGAAAAGAAGCACTTTACAAAGAAAATATGTCCCATTGTAATAATGACAGACAACGTAACGTATCCTTCTTCAAACCTTCCTATTTACATCAATGTTGTTGCCACTGTCACCATGTAAGTCACAGACGAATATTACAATGGCCTTCTTGCTGTTTTGTGATGGAGACATTGATTGCCTTCAAACACCGAAGGGAACATATCAAAGATGGCAATGACGTAGCAAAAAAACTAAACATTTGATATAAACAATAGCCCACGTCATCACTCTATATTTGGAGAATAAAGACAAAGTTTCAATTCTGAAGCTTGGCCAGGAAGTCCGAATTTTTCACCTGGCGCAAATAGCCCTGACTAAAAACGCAACACACATTGACAGATACACACTCAATGCTGACATCTGAACTTTCTGAGGCATTTTTTTCTCTCAAAAAGCCTCAGGAAGCTCAAATGTCAGGAAATAAATTAACAAGAGGCAAGGGAATTTCCATTTCCATTCAGACACTTCATATTGCACATGAAAAAAGGCCGATGCACGTGACATGGTTGCTTCAAATGAACTTACATGGTATGGAACAATGTAAAAGCTGGAGTGGGAGAGTAACTGTAAAAACACGTGTAGTACAGGTTTACTAGTATGCCCTTTGCAAACATTTTAGTAGAAAAGACTCGAACCAAGGCAGTCAACCCATGCTGTATTCCAATGTAAGTAAAATACACACACACCAACATGACACACGTTGAAAGACAAACAGTACATGTATACACCCTGATTGCATTGCTCTTTACTTTAGGCCACCCCGACTGGCATTATCAGAGACATAACAACACCATTTTTCAAATAAGTTTTCGACTTCGACTGCACTAGCTTAATTGGAATCTCTTTCCCTGCTACCCACACAGCCACACTTTTCATGCACTCATTTGGTCATGAACTCTCTCCCATCCACGCACGCACGCACACACACACACACACAGCCTACATACAGTGTTCTCCATTAGATAGTTATGTTGTGTAACTCAGTGGTTGGCTTCACAAAAAGCTGCAGCATTTTCTATTTAAAACAAGGTAAAAGTGGTGCAACATTTAACACAGGACTCCCAACATTTGGAAATGAGGCACAATCTGAGAGCTGAAAAAAAGAAAAGAACGTTCAAACTTTTCCTTTGGGAATATTTTCATTGATGGCTACATCTCTGATCCCTCTTTTTTTCTAGCCACACGGGCACCACTTGGCCAGTATTTGCCAAATGGTGGCAAACGGGTGAAATGACACAACAGCCGAGGTCTTTACAAAGGTTATTTCACAAATATACATTGTCTGAGTGTGGTGGTCCTTCAGTCAACACACTGATAGTCAAGCTATGTCTATAACAAACACACAATAATAAACAGGCTCTTTTATTTCAGTTGGTATATATTAAAAGCTCTAAGAAAGGCAGCAAAGATGCACAATAAGGCAGATCCATATGACACACTTGGTGGAGCACGCTCAACTATGGCTCATTTACACAACAGGTGGGATGGATCGTTTAAAGGGCTTCACTTTCATTGATAGTGGTTCTGGGAGGAGAGTAACAAAAAAGTTGGCGTGGGTTTGAATTTGATTTCTTTTTTAATGTAATGTGACGGTGTAGAGGAGTGATTGTCAAACAGTTTTTTTCCCAAAGGCTTGAGAAGTCAAAACAAATTGCCTTTGTGGATTTTTGTGGCAAAGCAGGAATGAAATGATGTACTGTATAATTCTAATTATTTGATACAAAAATATTCTCATTATCATGGACACGTGGCCTGCATTGTCATTTTCAACAAATTCATAGCGAAAAAGACATCACAAGCATTCTTAAGTTGATGGCAGTTGCTTGTGTGTGAACGACTCAGCTATTCAAATCAATATCCACAATCATGGAACATGTCACTCAAATGATAAGCACTTTGTATTATGTTTACATGACAACGTAACCCCCCCTCCCCCCAAAACACGTTCATGTGTGTCACTAATGTGTTTGTACAATCTTTAATCATCAGGATGAGTACTGCACGTATGAACTTGTAAAACATCTTGTTCCAGTTGTGACTGCACCACCTTCTGCACTCGTGAACTGGGGACACGAGCAACATGAAGCATGTGATTACCAAAACCACTTCAGACATTTCACATCCATTTGTTGCAAATGTTGTCCTGTCCTGTCCGTCCTGCTAAGCTTCAAAGTGACTGACAAGTAGCAGTGGGGCCCCTCCTCCTTTAGGCCGCTAAAAGTTGTCCTCAGCCTCTTTGTTGGACCACAAAAAAAAACTGCATGACTCTTAAGACGGGCTACTGATGTCACTGGCCGTGCCCTCCTTCACAATCATCAAGGCAGCCATTAAGGCAGAGGTGGTCACTCCCGAAAGCGCCCTGGGACTGCAGTAGCTCATATTCCTGGTCCAAGAAGTCTAGGCTGTTGTTGCTAGGCAACCCCCGGATGGTGAACTTGTGGGACACTTTGGTCCACTGCTCCCGATTCGCCGCCACTCTCTCGTAGAGCTCCGTGGCCCCGGGAAATAGTTCCGACAGCAGCCTAATAAAACACAATGAATTAATAAAGATGTCACTTTTAACAGGTAATGAGGCTTTCACGTGATTAAAAGTGTTTTCATTGGTCCACTTTGGAATAACTGGGACTGATTTGATGGTGGAGAATCTTTAGTACACCTTACCTACCTACACTCTGTGGGCACTTTCCTAGTCATTAGGTGGACCTGCACAATCTATTGAGATGCAATAGTCTACCTATATAAAAATAATATATAGTTTTGATGACACTGTCAGAGTGGTGTTCAAAACAGTAGACAGTTATTGTGCTTGTGGAAATATCAAACTGAGACATTTTTGATTTTGGTTTTATCATTGAGCCAGGGGTGGCAAAAGTACTCATGCACACCCAGATACTTGTGGAAAATAAAGACTTCAAATTGTGGAAAATAAAGACTTCAAATTAGAAATACTAACTCAATTTAAGAATATAAATTAAGCAGCAAAATCCGCCAGTTTTTTTTAAATGCATTTTGCCACTAGCTGTCAATTACAAAATGACATCACAGTGGCTCAGGTAACGTAACGAATGACCAATCACAGCTCAGCTTGTGAGCATCACTCAGCAAACTCAGAAAACAAATCAACAGTGATTGTTGTCATCTCAGCCCTGAGCAATTGCGATGTCATTTCTAGTCGACAACAAGTAGCAAAATGGCCGAGATGAATAAAAACGGTTGGCTTTTTGTCTACTTAATTCATATTCCACAAACGCAATAAAAATTGGTATGCTGCGCTTAGAATAGTGGGGGCACATTGAACACATTATAAAAAATCATTTTTGACTCGACTTCTTCTTTAAGTACAAAGTAGAAATGCATTATTATTGTCAATTATATACAATACCTGTTTAAAGAATGTTGTCACATGACGCTGCTTCTTAAACCAAGCGCTCGCTCGCTGGTGTTAGCTTGACTTTTATGCCATTAAATCAATGTTCAATTTTCATGCGCTGGTTAACAAAAAAAATACATCAGAAGTGGTTACTCTGTAGTTACTTAGTACTTGGGTAATTTTTCATAATTAATAGTAATTAATAAAATAACTACTTATTTTTACTTGAGCCATATTCTACAGTTACAGTACTCTTACTGAGTACAATGTTTGGCAACTCTACCCACTTCTGATGTCATCATCCACAGAAATTAGAAGAGAAACAAAACAAAACAATTTTGACAAAATAAGGGGTAGAAAGTATAGATATCTATTTTCAAATGTAGAGTGTAAAAGTAAAGATGTCCCAAAAATAAAGTACAGAATCCTAAAAAAAAATAAAAAATAAAAAATACAAATAATTTGTAACAAAGTATTTGTACTTCATTACTTCCCACCATTGCGTTTACGTACAACATGAGAGTGAGAAAATATTACATAGCTCTCATTAAGATATAGTGCAATATTATGAGATTTATAGTGGCTATAAAGCATTTTCTTAATATAGACTGCATTGGATGCGGTGCAGGTTTGCGGACTACAGCGCAGCCATAAAGTGTGGCACCACCTGCAATAAATATATTTGGCCACTTGAGGGCAGCAAGGTATGAATACAAAACCAGTCTGATCATCAAATTGATAGGCTTCATGTGTTGGCAGATGGTGACTACATAACTCAGCCAAATGAATCTCAGCCAAAAAGCTTTGAGGAAATTATCCTGATATTTGGCAATAAACGCTCTACTGTGTTCACATTTGACTTTGGCTCTTGCTTGGTACTGGGGAGCGAGATGCTGCATGTCACTTAATTACATACACGCCATTTGTTTCACTGATCTCCCAGTATATTGACCAACTAAAAATGCCTGTTGATACCTTGATATCTTCTGGATTTGCTCATGCATTCCAAGCTAGTAGCAAAATTTGTCCAGTTTTATCAATACTTTCTTGATTTCATCAACATAAAAAAAAGCACAATTCTAAAATAAAAAATTCTGTGCTGATGATGCATTATTAAGAGTGCTGTGGCAAAAATAAATGACATGTACATGGCAGCACAACATAACGTTTATGTTTTGGTGGAGATTCCTACATTGACCCTGACCAGGATGTGAAACAGTGCATGATGTCAGTTGGTGCATGAAGTGCTTCTTGTACAGTTTTGTTTGGTACACACTTGTAAATGGGCATGGCGATATGCTCCATGAAGCTGATCTGGAGTTCGGGGATGTAGGCTTTTTCCCTGTCCATCATCTCGCTGGGCCTGTTCCCCATGGCTTTTTCCTACACACACAAGATTTATTGTGTTGACTCACACGGGTTGCAAACACTTGATAAATATGTCAAATGATTTGACAGTCCCTGGGCACATACCAGATCTCCTTGAGAGAAGAACTCTTTATAGATAAGTTCCTGTGAACAACACAGAGAGACACGTCACTGCTTATTCAGCATATTTTTGTTCCTTTTAGCAAGCAATTTCAAGGGTACAAAGTAATCATTTGATAATTAAGTAATTAATAATTAAGTACTACTTTTCGGTGTTTAGCTCTTGCTCTCTTGGTTTAAGTGGTATCATGATAATACAGTAAGGTACTGTAATACAAATAAAAGCCAATATTTGAGGTCTTTTTGGATTCAGGGTCAGGGATTTGGTGTAGAAAAGGGGACAGAATAAGATTAATAATAATCCTACATGCATTGCCATTCATACAATTCCCTTGACATGAAGGACTACGTGCTTGCAGTTCATAATCTCTATTGTGTCAAAAATAGGTTAATGTTGCTGTATAATCACTTGGCACTTGCAAATCTTAAAGAGGAAGTCAACCTTATACATTTCTTGACAATGTTAGATGTGACTTTACTAGTGTAAACATGAAATTTGTGGAACATGAGTTTATGCAGCAAAATCCAGCCATTTTATCCATCCCAGGGGGCGGCCATTTTGCCACTTGCTGACAACTGAGTTGCTCAGGGCTCAGGTAACAACCAATCACAACACACCTGTTTTCTGAAGCTGAGCTGTGATTGGTTGTTATACATGACAGCAAGTGGCAAAATGGTCGCCTTCTGATAGTGATAAAAAACTGCTGGATTTTGCTGCTTAACTCATATTCCACTAACGCAATATTAACCATAATACTGTATTTAGAATAGTGGGGCTGCTTAGAACATATTATTGTCAAGGTGTTTTTTGGGGTGGTTGACTTCCCCCGGTAATGTTCAAAACATTGAAGCAATGTGCTAGCAACACTTGCTGTCCACTCCTTTGTACTGCTGGTTAACTTTGAGGACTCTGCAGAGGCAGTTCAATGTCATAAAAAAATATATTAACAATTATGGTGGCAACAGATGTGCTTTACATCAATACAGTGCATTCGTTACAAATTAGCAAGGTGAAGAACTGACAGCAATCTTGCGAGTGGTTTTCCAGCCCTTGGTTTGGTCTGACAGGTCACATGATGTCATCAGCAGGCACAGCAACATGGAGCGGTGGGTACTGCTTTTCGGATCATAGCCATCTGAAGCCACGCACACGCACGCACAAAAAGTCACCATATTTCAAAACTAACATTCAAATGAGATGCAGTGTTTTTTTTTTGGGAAAATTGCTAACAGTTTATTCATCTCAATAATGCTTTAAAGGCTGTGCAATATCACATTATGCATATTATCTGGAAAATGCCAAGAAAGAATCGGTATGGCTCGATGTGAGTCCATGATTGACAGGCAGTCAGTCCAAGTTTTTAATATCCGCAATAGCTCAACAGCTCAATATAGACTCCATTTTGTAGACATTCAGCCTGGATGACTTTTAATTGATGGCATACACTCGTAACACACCACTGGTCAAGAGGTAATAGCCAATTATATTATGCAAAACTACAGGAAGTTACTGCCTCTTCAATTAGAAATTCATAGGAAAGGTCCTACTGTATTAGTTTGGGAAATAATATAAAAACATTTCATTTACATGTTAATGGAGTGTTTTTTGTAATCATTCAGACACAGACTTGCTAAAAAGGTTTACTTTGACAATGAATGAATAATTGATGATGTCACATCTCCCACCATTTGGTACCCACCATCAGCCATCTTCTGTAAGTCTTTGAATATGCGAAGGTGATGAGCCAGGTCAGTAGCCAGAATGATTTCCCTCATCAAATCTAGCATGCGCTGGTAGTCCTGAAGTCAGCAAAATATAACACACCAAGTTAATAAAAGTGAGAACAGATACATATAAATGGAATTGGTTTTAGATGTCACCTTTCTGGAGAACTTCTCAAAAATGTTGCAGCCTTGAGTGTTGAGAATGGCGATGGCCTGGGCAAAATGATGTCTCTGTCAGGGTGAAAAAATACAAATGAATAATTCCTGAAAGGTTCATTGTTGCTGAATCAGATGATTTAAAAAAATGAACAAACACAACCATGGTTGCAGAAGATGTTTTTGACCACTAGGTGTCACTATATTCATAATAACAAAAACACACAGCTGGGTTCAACTTCCAGTTTGTTGGAGATTTTTCCCCCCCATTACAAATAATGGAAATTGTTAAAATAATAAACCATACCAAATACTATACACACATTATTTAAATTTTTTTTTAATCATAATTGATTGACACACAAAACAAGGCACACTTGTTAATAGTAAACTTAAGAACAAGAAAACATACAAAAAACATTTTCATCAACAGTTTGAAAAGAGCAGAAGTTGCCTTGTCTCATCTCCTCCTGTACATTTAGGTTGTGAATTATTATTTGATTTCATTTTTTTCTCTAAACCTCTTAAATTGTTACCAACAACATGGCTCCATATAACATATTCCTGCTATTTGATGTGTCTCGCTGAGAGTTTACCTCCATCACAGATCCCTCTGAGCTGTAGAGAGCAGCCAGCACAGATTGCTGAAAATAGAGACAGTCAACAAATGAAACACAGCCTTTCATCGCATATGTTGCATTGATTTAAAAGCAACAAGAGCATTCTGCCCACCACCCCAAAAAAGGAAAGAAAACAAGTCTTTCATTGGAAACTATGAGCCTCTTTTAAGTTGAATCTCGAAATAGCAAGTGGCTGGGGGGAAAACACGCTTCCAATTGCAATGACATTTTGTGTCCCATGGAGGAGAGACACAATCCCACAGGATATCATTGACAAACCCTTCTTGTTTCTACTCCCACTCTTAGTCTAGAAGTGGAAATGCATTATGAAACTTCATTCTATGACTCACGCTCGGGAGGTCTACTCCTTCTTTTAACCCTGCATATGCGTCATCACATCGTTTGTTCTACCTGTTATACTCATATGTTCTCACCGAGGCCACTTGGAAAGAATTGTTGGTCCCGCGATGGTCCAGATCATGGCACAGGCAGGACACAAAGAGAGCTAGAATCTCTATATCCCTAAAAAATGAGAGCAAGGGAAATAGATGATTAACAACAGGCAACAAGTGGCATCACTGTGAAGGCTTATTCAGGGTCAGGGTTGGAGACTCACTCGAGGTAGTTGCGCAGCCCAAGATTTTTGCAGAGCAGGTAGCAGAAGTGGGAGACAGAGAATGCGTGCATCCAGTTGTGGTAGGGCGGGTCCCTGTAGCCTTTCTTGACCATTAGACAAAACCTATTCAAAGGAGTAAAAAAGAATATTCATCAAGAAAATCTCTTCTGATTAAAAACAGTATGTATATATATCTAAAATGTATAGATTTTTTCGATTAATACTTTCCCCTATAGTTGATTAAGAAAATGCAGTCAACTATCAATATGCAACACCGAGCCAAAATTTGGTGAATTTTTAAATCTGTGTCAGATATAATTATGCACAAAACCTGATAGAAAAATACATTATGGTTAGATAAAAAAAAAGAAACAAAATCACACACTGTAAAAAGTTGGGTCAAAAGTAACCTAATATTGGATCAAAAATGGACCGATCCACTTTATTGGTTAATTTGACCCAATGTTCTGGGTTGTTTTATACAAAATGACCCAATTTTGACCCAAAGTTAAATTAAGTTAACCCAAATAGAGGATCTGACCCAACCCGACCTTATGGGTTATTATATACAAAATGATCTTTTTTTTTGTGTGTGTGTGCAAAACAACCCAGAAAGTTGGTTCAAATTGACCCAAGCAGAGGATCTGAGGAAACTTTATGGGTTGTTTTATACAAAATGACCCAATTTTTGACCCAACTTTGACCCAACGTTGGGTCTAATTAACCCAAGTAGAGAATCTGACCCACCTTTATGGGTTGTTTTATACAAAATGACCCAAAGTCGGGTCTAATTAACCCAAATAGAGGATCTGACCTACCTTTATGGGCTGTTTTATACAAAATGACCCAATTTTGGACCCAAAGTTGGGTCTAATTAACCCAAGTAGAGGATCTGACCCACCTATATGGGTTGTTTTATACAAAATGACTCAGGTTTTGACTCAAAGTTGGGTCTAATTGACCCAAGTAGAGGATCGGTCCATTTTTGACCCATAATTGGTATATTCTGACCCTAGAGTGCAGATAAAAATCATTTGCATTGCTTGAAGTGCTGCATAAATCTAAGCAATTACTGCATCTGGAGTGCTGAGAATATCAGACCTGGCAAGAGTCTGACGGTCAATCTTGTAAATGTTGATGAAACCCATGTCTTCAAACATACTGAGGACACACTGCAGACACACACGAGAAAATCAATTGCTGTACAATCAATCATCCCTTCACTTTTGGCCAGAATCGCTCTGCTTACCAAAGGTGTGGTCTCATCAGGTAGCGAGCGCGGCGTGTAGGTGAACTCAGCAAAGCAAGGATGGATCTTCTTTACCGGCTCAATCCCGACTACCAGCAGTTTGCTCACCTCGTCCTCTGCAAGCTGTAGCATACACACACACACTGAATGATGTTACGTCAAAAGCCACAAGATTCAGACTAATTCTCCTGTGAGTGAGAGTGAGCGCCATGCAATTTAAGTGTACCTTCATGTGGTACTTCATCATTTCATTGGCCAGGTGAGATCTGAATTGAGCTTCATGGACCTTCTTGTAGAGCAACGACTAAGGGCACAGCAAACAGAAATTGCTTAAGGATACTTAAAAAAAAATTGTAGTAATTTCCCAAATATATCACAACAGCAATACAGTGAAAATTAATAAATTGTGAAAAAACATTCTTTTTGAGGGAACATTCAGCTGACCCTCTTTTCTTCCCCCATTCATGTAAAGCTTTGTTTAAAAAATAATTAAAATATTCGTCCATTTCTCCCTTCAAGTGCCAAACATAGAAGTCATAGAAAACAATACATTCTCACATTTATATGGCTGAATCCACCTTTGTAGCTCCATGGCCATTGTGTAAACCCAAATACCTAAAAACTGCTTACATTTCAGGGCAGTCCTCAGCATGGTAACTCTTGTTGATTGGGTGGAAAACTTAATTTATTTCAATAATGAAACTAAAACTGTAGAAATTTCACTTGGTGAACTGAACTACTGAAATAAAGGAACTTTTTCATGATAATCTAATTTAAGTGGCATGGTGGCCCATTGGTTAGCACATCTGAGTCAGAAGTCGGGGTGATGCTACAATAATTTTCTATAGGCTTAAAAAAAAACTCTGAAATTGTTGCTGGGGCAGCCTTCCCCTACTAATCCTTACTATCGCAAACACTGTCATCAACATAATCTTTGTCAACTACATCAGATTGTGTTTAATGGGCTTGCAGCAGCCCCACAAAGCCTCTGCACTACAACGTAAAAGCTGCTTGCTTCTATCACGAACGGGAATCTCCTCAAATTTCCCTGGAGACCTTGGTCCTCTCTCTACTCCGACTCGACTCAGCATTTTGCTCCCTCCGAGCTGATTCTGGTTTGTCAGACAATATCGACTTTCTCACGTGCACAAGTACTCATTTACAGCCATGATCAAGGTGAAGGTGTAAATACTGGAAAGTCATTTCCAACAACCTCATCAATCAAAGAGGATATGAGCAATTTCTCACAAGATGAATCCAAATTCCTAATAACAGTTAAATAAATAGATGGATGAATGAGAAGAGACTTACATGGGCAATACTGATTCCACAGTAGATTGAAAAGGCTGTGGCCAGATCCTCATCAAAGCGGTTGAACCACGGCCCGTTCATTTTATTCACCAACTCAGCAACCCCGATCACCTCTGGGGAATATTGAGGGGGGATTACAAATAGATGAAAGTCAGGTAATGAACATGCATGGCCATAGGTGAGCAGGATGGTTACTAATGAAGACGAATATAAGGAAGAACATGAGAGTGGCAGGAAGAGAGCGTTGCAAAATCATTGTATCTATCACAATGCATGGAAACGGTACAGACTTCACAATCTTGTTAAAAGCCTTTCCAGAAGCTTTGACTCTTACGGTTCCATATTGTCTTTTTAAAATTCCTGTAGGTGTTTTGCTTTATTCCAATTTTGCCCAGTAAATAAGTGCATGATGGGTATTATTTGGACCTAACCACCTGCACCCACAAAAACAGAAATCCCAACTCTGAAATTCTACATTTAAGACATTCCATCCAGGCCAGGGATGGGTAACAACACACTGAGTGGCCCCTTGATTTTTATTTATTTATTTACATTTAATATATTTTATTTTACTCGTGGTTCAGCACCCACAAATTAATTTGCTTGCGGATTATTTTTCAATATATTTTTTAGTTTTTTGGGGGGAGCAAACCCCTATTTTTTGTGTAAAATTAAATGTAATGTAAAAATGTATATATATTTTTAAATTTAATTACCATTGATGTAAACTATATGTAAACCATACGTAAATATGGAGAAAGGAGGGGATTTAATAAGTCTTGCGACTTCTTTCCCTTTTGAACATGGAAAATCGTTGTTAGGTGCGTTTTTTTAAATTTTGCTTTGTTTTGTAGTTATTTTTTATTTTATTTTGTTGTTGTAGTATCTTTATTATTGTTATTATTTTTGTTTTGTTTTTATTCTTTTTCATGTTCAAATTAACTCAAACTTAATTATGTGTGGCGTTCCACTGTATACTTTTACATTGTAATATCACAAGTCACCATTAGAAGGCAGACATATCTTAATTGTGCTTACACTGGGTCTTATAGTGCCATATATTACAACGTGAGTTGGCCTAACAATTATTTGTGGATTTGGAATTAAATGCAGACTGAGTTGATATTTGTAAAAAAAATAAAAAGAAAAAAAGAAATGCACAAAATGAGTTTTGGTTTTCTGTTCAGCAGTTTTGTATTGTCCTTGACTTTCATGCTGTCCTTTGCACCGTTGGGGTGGGGGGGAGTTGTCACAGTATGTGGTTATTCTTTGGCTGATCAAACCCTTAGTTGCTGAAGGCTGTATCTTTTATACATGCATTGAGAAATATATTCTGAAAATGAACTACATTAAGAGCACGTAGTTTCACATATCAGTCAAAATGGCCTTTTTGTCATACATCATACATGTGGTTAGGAAGTGCATGGTTCCTGTATCTGGCCCCTCCCAGTAGCACTGATGAAAAATTGTGCCTCCCTCCATCATTTAACTTGCCCATCCCTGATCCTGGCTTTACCAGGACTTTGGACTAACATGAGGCAGTATGGAAAAGATTGCAACCTTTCAAAGTGCTAGCATAGCTATCCTGTAAGTGCGACGGTGAAGGAGAATTCCAAGTCACATGTCAGAGAAAACATTACCGTTGGTCTCATCTTTGATGGGAAAGCAGAGGATGTTGCGAGTCCTGAAACCGGTACTGTCGTCCACACCGCGGTAAAAAAGAGGATGGGAGTAGGCGTCCTTAATGTTCAGGATTTGACCTGTGGTCGCCACATGACCTGCGATACCCTGATCTGCTGGGATACGGAATTCCTTCTGCACACACGCACGTGAAACCCTGTGTTACATTTCTTTCACAGTTCTCAGCCATTTCCATTCTGCATCTAGCAACAAGGTTCAATGTGTCTGGTGAAAAAAAAGTGTTGAAGCCTGGTAATTGAACAAGGGTGTGTAGACTTTTTATGTCTATTCCAGGAGTGCCCAACCAGTCGATCACGGACTGCTCCCAAGTCGACCACCAGGGGTATTGGGACTGGGTTTCTATGTGTGACAATTTATTGTCATATACTGTATATATATATATATATATATTGAAAGAGGAATAAAATAGTTGTCCTCTTTGCGTGTTCCAAAACTTGAAGACAGATTTAATGTAAGAAAAAACACCTTTGCAAAAATGATTTTAATCTAACAGAGATCTCTGGACATCATGACATGCTCCAAACATCACGTAACAGGTGGAATTTCAGAGTGCCGAATGTGTCTCTTCCGCGTGTAAAATGGCTTCTTATAGTTAAAACCGACCGCCTCTCTTTCATTTGTACACAAAACATACTCTCTGGGTACTTTTCCATGAGCGATGGCGAAAACAGAGTCAGGGGTGCGTGTTCGAAACAGATTCTGTTCTCAAGGACCAAATGTGTTTTCCCACAGAGAAGGAACTTCTAGACCAAATAATATGTCCCAGCTTAAGGTCAAATTATACTGAGTTCAACACTACTTGCTTTACACGTCTATAAAACCTTTCAACATGGTTAATATAAAGAATTAAGATGTTAATAATGTATAACAATGGTTAATATATGAAAATAAAGAATTTAAATGTTAATAATATCTAACAATATATACATAAAGTATTTTTTTATTAAAGAAAGAAGTGGATCCCATTTTTACGTTAGTATAACCTCACTTCCTGTCCATTCAAATACAGTGCTGAGCTATGTCGACGGGCAGGAATTTTAGCTCACTGGAAGCATTCTGCGCTCCCAAACCGGAGACGTGCTCACCCTGTTGGTTCAATTCCTGAGTTTGGTGAATACACTCCAGATACAGACACCTGCTGCCAAAAATGGATGACTGTGCATCTCCCCAACCCCCGGTGATTGAAAAAAATGGTTGGGCACTCCTAAATACATTTAATGAAGTCAAATCCAGTTAAATGCAGAAGTCACACTTAATTCATAGAAACATGTTTCAATGATTTAGGTCAACACATAGAAACCCCCCCAAAGTGTATATAGTAACTGTGAGTTTGAAAACGGTAACAGATTGAGACATACTGTACCTCTTCGTCACTAACCACACCACCATCAAACACTTTGGCCACCAACTCGTGGCTATGGCGATCCAGCAGGAACACCGAACATCTGAAAGACACACAGAGAGCTCCAGAGAAGGGCAACCGGCACAGGCAAAGCCGGCAAAATGACATGTATTTCGTTTCATCTCAGGTCATTTTGAACCCTCATTAAACGAGGCAAGATAGCATTTTGCAAAAGAGAGATGAAGACATTCACACTGTTCCCCCACACAGTGACTTACATCTCGGCACCGCTGAGGTTCCGGGCCTCCACTATAATTTCCTGTAAGAGCACTGACACATCATCTGAAAGTATAAAAGAAAGGCAGGATGAGAGGAAATAAAAATAAAACGGGAGGGAAATTACGGCAATTACAGGGCTAGATATTATAAAGACAGATAGAACCACGAGTAACGGTGATTCTTTTATACAAGCTGATAAGCTCTATTGTTAATAGTGCTCTATGCAAATAGGTGCCATTTGTTTCACAGACAGATGGATCGAATGCAATGTAGCGGCAATCATGACGGCTCAGCAAAGACCAATTGTACTGATGCTCGAAATGTCTGAAGCCTTCACTTTTAAAACCCTTGTAATTTTATGGCCCCCGGTGTAATCACCTTTGGCGTCGTTAATATTTTCCTCCATTACATGCACCATGTGTTCCATTAAGCCATAACTTATACACCGGACATTAACTTGAAAAGTTCTGCAATGTCCTCTGTCACCACAGACAAGATAGGAAAGGAAAGAAAGGCAGCGCAACATCATACCCAAGTGCGTGAAGAGGTTCTTGGCCACTTGCAAGAGTGCCTATTTGGAGAAAAAGCACACATAAAAAGCTCTTTAGATGGAATGCTCATGTATATTAATGCATGCAAACGAGACATGGGCGCATTACCTGGCACTCTACTTTCAGTTTCTGTTCCTTCTGGAAGGCCAAAGTTGAGGTGAGGACCGTTGAAGTGTAGCAGAAACAGTGCTGGATGGCGTACTCATCTGCCTCGGTGTGTCTGTGCGGGAACGCGGGAACTGTCATTACATGCACATTTACTACAGCCAGTATAAAGGATGAACGGAGATTAAAAAAAAAAAATGCAATAGAAGTCAACAGTATGATTATTTCTTGTGATTCTAAATGTATGTGGTATTATTAACAGATTGATGGAGAAAATACTTACTAATGTACACTGAGTATTAAGAAGTAAGTATGCTTCCATATCCAATCATGTATTAAACAGACAAATGAAGATGTGCTAACAGATTTTTGACCTCTGATATTCATTGCCTGCAGTTATCTCTTGTTGTCTAGAGAGGGCAGTGGCACATTATCGGGCAAATATACGTTTTTAAAGACTTAGCTCCTTTCTTGCCCTTAACTGAGCCTCGTGGGAAACCTGCGAAGGAGGCAGGAATCATATCCAGCCTGAAACAGGCCTCTGAACAAGTGAAATGAAGTTCACTCCCATAACAGACACAAGCCCTCTGTGACGGACGTGCTTGAGTCTCTCTCTCTCTCTCTCTCTCTCTCTCTCTCATTCTCTCTCTTTGTATTAAAAAAAAAAGAGTGTATTATTGCCTTGTTTTCCCCTGCCACTAGAGAAAATACACTTGAAGTACATGGAAAGGTTTGAAGGCCATCAGGACTCTGCTTCCAAAGACCAGAAGAAGTCGCAAATGCACACCAGGTACACGTCCCACAAAGAAAATGGCACACAAAGACCACATGATGAACACGTACACAGCATACGTGCATGCTGCAGCACTCCCGGAGATTTTCTAAGGCTTGTGAATCTTTCTTTGTAATTCGTTCAAAAGAAAAACTCCCAACCAAGGTTGGTCTGCAACACCAATTACACTCTAAAAGCTTGCAGAGCTGCTACAATATGACATTTAGACCTGGCAAGCTCCTTGGATCCTGTATATTGATTATAAAGACGCCATTTCAAATACCATCTTCATCGCACTCTGCACTTGTGGCTAAAACAAGATTCAAGTGTGTATGTGGACTTTGTACACTTTGTCACCATGACACCAAAAACGGAGTTGACAAGAATATGACAGGACTACCAAAATGTATTTATTGATTTATCTTTATTTCTCCATTTCCCTGCAACCTTCAACACAATAAGCGCTATAGAACATGGAAGGATGTTGAAGGTGCGAAAAAAAGATTCATCCTATTGTGTGTGCAGTTACTGACACAATCCTGCAGCTCTTATTACAGTAATGAGGTGCCAAGAAATTAAGTGACATGATCTTCTCCAATTTAGTGCAGGTTGCAGAACAAGTGCGAGTATAAAATACGAGCGCTGTACACAAGTGTGTGTACATGTGCTCTTAGCGAATTTTTGCAGTTAGAAAAACAGATACAGAAGTGGAGATACCGATATAGATGGCAGATCTGGCACATACGGAGAGGTCAGATTCCTGCCAATTACACGCACGCACACACAAAGTGAGCCCACATATCACCCAGCTTGATACTGTCCATTCGTGTGGGCTGTGCAGTGCGTCCTGCTGGTTAGGGGGATTAATAGAAGCAGCAGTGAAAATGTCAATCGAAAGAATGGTTGGTCTGCTTGCCATCCCAGTAAGGTGGAAAATTCAGAAAAAGGTCTTTTAACGAGAATATTGTTGACTATATGGCAATTTACAGGAATTAAGGGGAATTAATTAGGAAGTGAACTTTTTTTTTTGGGGGGGGGGGGGGGGGGGGTAATAATATGTTCTATGCAGCCCCCCACTGACCCATTGTTCACAATACAGTATTTTGGTCAATATTGTGTTTGTAGGACATTCATAAGCAGTAAAATCCAGCTGTTTTGTCCATCTCAGTGGGCAGCCATTTTGCCACTCGACATCAATGTTGCTCAGGTCTCAGGTAACAACCAATCACAGCTCAGCTTCAGAAAACAGCTGAGCTGTGATTGGTCGCTGCCTGAGCTCTGAGCAACTGTGATGTCATTTTCAGTCGACAGCAAGTGGCAAAATGGCCGCCTCCTGAAATGGATAAAAACGGCTGGATTTTGCTTCATAACTCATATTCCACAAATGTATTATTAATCAGAATGCCATGTTTAGACTAATGAGGACACATATCAAATATTATTGCCAAGAAATCTTTAAGGTTGACTTCCCCTTTAAAAAGTAAAAGATTTCCAGTTACAAATAGGAATTTATAAATCTGTCTCTGCCATATATTCCTAACCTCTCTATTCCTTTTTTTATAGCACTTTTCCTCATTAACTCATTCACTGCCATTGACGGCTATAGGCGTCAAAAATTCATTTGAACTATTTCTATTAGTTTTTGTTAACAAGAGTATTAAAACTTAGAATTTGTTTTATTTTATTGTGCATTTACAACAGATATAAAATTTGTGATTAATCGAGAGTTAACTATTGAAGTCATGCAGTTAATTACCATCAAAAATTTAAATCGCCTGACACGATTTAAAAAAAAGAAAAAAGAAAAGATTATTAAAAATTAGGAATGACAGGCGATTCAATTTTTTAATCGTAATTAATCGCATGACTTCACTAGTTAACTCACTAGTTAACTCAAATTTTATATCTGTTCCAAATGAACAATAAAAAAAAATCTAGGTTTTCATGCTCTTGTTAACAAAAGTGGAAAAAAATGTTAAACTAATAGAAATAGTTCAAATGAATTTTTGATGTCTATAGCCATCAATGGCAGTGAAGGAGTTAAGGTGGCGGGTGAGCTGAATTACAAGTAGAGTAATAATCTTGAGCCAGTCTTGAGCCAATCTTGAATGAGTCAAACATACCTCTGCCCCCCCTGCTTGTTGAAGGCGCATGCCAGAGCCACCACTTGGCCCGTAGCCCTGCTCGCAACTGGGACACACAGCATGGAGGAGATCTCACAGCCCAACATACTGGACAGCTGCCTGCGCTCCTCCTGACAGGCGACAGGGCCATTTCATCAGTGTAAACACTGAAAGAACACGGAAACCGATAGACAGTTGCAAAGAGATTATTTCCCTTACAGCGCTGATGTCTTGAAGAGTAATTGATTTCTTCTTTTCGACAACCTGACCAAAACGTCCAAACATCAGCTGTACACAGGAGGGAACATTGTGAAAGGTTAGCTATTCAGATCAATAATTAAGCATTAAATCAGAAGAAATGTGTTGTCAGAATTACACTACGAGATTTGACACCACTAATGATCTGTCCTCACCGGGAAACTGATCTCCTCCTCCAGAACTTTGTCTCCAACTACCTAAAGGTCACACAAATAGGAGGTCACGAGATTTCATCGGATTTTAATAGTAATGAATAATTATTATAAACTAATTATGAACCGCATATTTACTTTTCTGAACGTACCTGGCAGAAGAGCTGGTGGTTGTCCTCAGACACTAACAGCAGACAACAACATTGCGACTGTGTCTGCTGCTGCAGCTATGTAGACACAGAAACAAGAAATATTGATATGGACTCTCGCGGCAATGTGTTTGGTCGACGCATAAAACGTAAAATGCATATCAGATTCGATTTGTCTGCTTTACTGATTTTCCTCTTACTACTGTATAATGGTCATTTGATTAGCTGTACTGTAGAAGGTGTTGAACACAATTGAACTCTTATTGAACTACT
Organism: Vanacampus margaritifer; assembly: GCF_051991255.1. Taxonomy (NCBI): domain Eukaryota; kingdom Metazoa; phylum Chordata; class Actinopteri; order Syngnathiformes; family Syngnathidae; genus Vanacampus; species Vanacampus margaritifer. Next base: position 13,891,350 of record NC_135436.1, read on the forward strand.
TACAGGAGATTCTGCCGTTATAAAGCATCATGCTGGAAGCGAGGTGTTCATTCACAATATCTAGTATGATCCAATAAGGTAGTGTCAGTAAAAAAATAAAATAAAATTAAAAAATAGAGCTCTTGTACTGGAGTAGTTACCGGGTTGTCATAATTAGTAGCATTACAAAGACCGCGTACCTAATGAGGTTGCAAACCGTATTTTGGGTGCACATACTGTATGCGCGCACATCCACCCACACGCTCCGGTTTCATAATAGTGGTTCTTCTTCACACTCCTATAATCCACAGAGCTGGCTGCAGGACAAGATTAAATGCCAGCCACAGCCAACACACTCATCCCCCATTAACACACAAAGTGTACAAACGTGCAAGCACACTAAATACATTGCTGTACCCCATATAATGAAGCCCTTAACCCCATGTTCCCAAATACTTTAATCCAATGAGAAGGTCCATTCACCCAATAGATCATTCTTTGGAAGGAATAATATTTTGCAAATTTTTCTTCATATCGCTGCCGTCGGGTCGAAACCTCGTAAATCACAATTTGGCAATAAAAAATAAATAAAAAAATCTATATTGTTGGTCAGTGTGGGTGTCATTTTTACAAATTATTTGACCAATCGAAAGTGTTGAAAATGGCTTCTTCTCTTTGATGATGCAATGTTAACTCATACACTCCCAGCCATTTTCACTGAAGTAATCCTCTTCGCTCCTAGCTATTTTCTGATTTTACAATACCCACAGAATATTGTGTTCTGCTGCTATAAAAATGGATTAGAGTCTCTTCTTTCATTAGGAAAAAAAGTATTTGTGTATCTTTCCATTTTGCAGCAATTAGCATTAGAATATAGCTAAATTTCATCATTATTCATATTCATGCCAAAAAGATTATACGCTTATACGCTGCTGCCACCTGCTGGACGTTTTTTGTAATAACCACCATTGCTTTAAACCACCTCTTCATGCCAGAAGCTGCATCAAAGCCTTCTGTATGCTCTTTCATAAAAAAAAAAAAATATATCATTTTTAAGAGTGAAGGACAAAGTATTAAAAAACGGTTAATGGTTGAAAAAACATCTTTTGGGATCTCCTGAAAAATGACAATTTTGGAGGTAGGCCTATAAGATTTTTGCTTCATGCCAGCGATATGCTTCTTGGTCATCTCTTACACAATATTTAATACACAAATAACCAGGTGAACCAAATGTGTTCACATTCTTCTACTTTCACACCACTACACACCTCTCTTCTACTTTAGAAGACTTTGTGGTAATACTATGTGATTTTCTCCACACACTCACTCCACACAAGTCCATGTTTATATAGCTCATTTAAATCACTATAAAATCTTGTGACACTCATTTTTTTAGCTAAAAAAAAGAAGGGATGGGGCGTGGGGTGGGTTGTATTATACCTGGGACTTAATATGAAATTATAATTTTTTTACATTATTTAGACATTTACCAGCTAGTACATATGGGTTGTAAAAAGAAAAAGAAAAAAAAGGACAACGTACAGTAATTTCTGGACTACAAGGCGCACCTAACTATAGGCCGCGTAAGCTAAATTTGGGGAATACTCGAGTTTGTTACATATATAAGCTGCACCCGATTGTAAAGCCACAGGTGTTTTAATGTTACCGCACCGGGGTCCCGCTACTTTATGTTCCATAATGAGGACGCAAATTGTCTCACTCTGGTTCTGTCTCTCCTACTGTATTTGGGCTCACTTGGTTTGTTTTGCTCTGCCTGACGTTCTTGCGCTTCCTTTATAGTGCACCGCCTTGTGATCTGAAGGATAAGCCGCACCTTTGTATTAGCCACAGGGTCGAATCTAAGTGAAAAAAGTAACAGCTTGTAATCCAGAAATTACTGTAATTTATATGTGGCACACACGGTATTTTTTTAAAAAAAACTTTATTTTGAACATATAAAAAATATATTTATAATAATAATAATAATAATAATAATAATAATAATAATAATAATAATAATAATAATAATGAAGAAGAAACAAACAAAAGTTTAAGATATAATAAAAGCAAATAGACACTTTGACATTCTGAAAGGGGGTAGGAAGAAGTACAGATTTATCTAGTCTTACCCCTTAACATAAGATCCTACATCTTTTATATTAACATATCAGTATTCGTAATAAAGCAAAAAACAAAATAGGAATCTGTACTTAAATCAACGATACAATACTTAGAATATATACTGAACAGTTCACGGATAAATAAGATTCTACTATATGAACATTATAGGATATTGTATGTAAGTATTATGACAAATTTCATATCATCCATCCATCCATTTTCTTAACCGCTTATTCCTCATGTTACAGCAAAATCATGTTTCTTTCCAAACAACATATGTGGTTTAAAAAGCAATATCATATCTGTCCTTTTATCTAGCCATGCCATCAGATAAGGCTTTTCTAATTAAAAGTACAACAATGAAAATCAGCTACAAACAGAGTTAATGAATCATTCTTAATTTATATTATCCACTCTGGTAATAAAGGATACCATTAAATCGGGTTGCTATATTACACACAAGTACAGCCAGACAAAAACGGCTTTTTAAGGGTGATTTATTTTGTATTATATACAATTTGTAATGATAACACCTCCGATAACATCGGAAGTGTCATCATTACAAATTGTGATGCAGATAGGAAGCAGACACTTTCCTTTCAAGTTCGGCAGGTATAATGTTGTATGCATGTGGGAGTGTATGACTGATGTCAAGCACTTACATAATTGATGACTTTGAGCTGGAGAGACGCTGCATCAAGGTCATAAAGCTCACCTAAGAGACAGGGCAGAGAGGGTGAGTGATGACTGTAAAACAGAGAGGAGCAAGGGCAAAAAAAAAAGAAGAATGTCCGAGGCGGGAATGCAGAACATGTGCGCAATCGGACAGAAAGCAATCCCCGGAGAGATGCTTTGTGACAGAGAGGTCAGGGAGCGGTGAACACCAACCAGCAAAACAGATACTGGAATAATGAAGACAAGACAATTGAAGACTGCAAGGAAGGATGAAGTGAAGGTTGGACAGAGAGGCGGCAAGACAAACTAAGAGGCTGGGAAAGAGACCCCGAGGCAACTCTCATTTGTTGTCAATTAGAGACGAGTAAATAAAGCTGATGTATGCTTGTGTGTCCAGGAGCTGCATTATCAAGTGCCATTATGCATGAGGTTATAAACATTGTCTTAGCAAAGCATTCCATTTTCACCCTAGCTGCCACACATTCCCAATGCCAATGAGTCGATCTAAATTCATAGATGTCTTAATCAGCACGTCGCACTCCATTAGCATGGCTCACCTCGCTCTATGTGTGTGTGTGTGTGTGTTGACGTACCACAAAGTTGGAGGATGTTGCGGTCTAACTCGCTGTAGTCCTGGTCCGAGACGTTGAGGTACAGCAGTGCATTGTGGGACTGAATGGGCGAGGGGCTGAGTGGGGGCCTCTGGTAGGACGCCTGAACAAGCTGGACGCGGACGCATGCCACCGAGGCCTGCCATGTCATGCGTACGAACGAAAACACATCCATGAGCGCGCACGCTTATGACACCAATATCAAAAGGTCAGTCAAGGATCGATGCGAGCAATATTAACTTTCTGATGAGATGGGGAAAATGCTTTATGGGTTTATGAAGTATGTGCAAGGTTAAGGCTTGTTTATATGCAGAATGTGCGTCCGGGAAAAATAAGGTCAAAACAAGAGCGTACATGTTTTTCCAGCGTGCTAAGATGCGCTTCATCTTGATCAGAGAGAGGACTGCAGCCCACCTGCCACACACATACACATTACACACACATATAAGGAAAGAACACCATCCTATCAGTCTTCATACTGTGGATTTGCGGAAGCGAGGACTGACCAGTAAGACGGCAATGGCCTTGGTCCGCTCCTGGTTCAAGATAGGAATAACAACAGCTGAAAGAAAAAAGGAAGAAATGTTAAAAGGAAGCAAGCAAAGAAGGCAGGAGCGACAGAAGATAGCTTAAGGCATTCATTTAAATTCACTCCTTCAAGCAACCTTTCATTTCCCCTGCATGTCCTTCCTCACTCTTAATCTATTTTGTTTTTATCCAATTTGTTTTTCCTGTTGGTGTTCCTAATAGAAAAGCGTGCATAGAACATAGAATATGAATTCAACAAGGACACACGATGAACGCCCTTGCACAACACGGGTTATTAGCATTATTGTAGAAAGGGCATCAGCATCAGCATATTATTAAAAGAAAAATATTGTTTTATGAAAGTGTAGCTTTCTGGGCATGTGACTGGCAGGAAAATAAACTAAATTGTGTCCATCCAACCATCTATTTTCTGTTTTTCACTTATCCTCATGTTATTTACTTATTTATTAAAGGGAAAGTCAGCTCAAAAAGCTTCTTGACAATAATATGTACTATTGGCCCCCACTAGTGTAAACACAGTGTTCTGAGTAATGTTGCGCTGGTGAAATATGAATAAAGCAGCAAAATCAACCCATTTTTCTCCATCTCAGGGGGCGGTCATTTTGACACATGCTGTCGACTTACAATGACATCAGAATTGCTCAGGGCTCAGGTAATGACCAATTACGGCTCAGCTTTGCGAATGTCTCATGACTGAACTCAGAAAACAGGTGAGCCGTGATTGGTCGTTACCTGAGCCCTGAGCAATTCTGATGTCATTTTCAGTCAACAGCAAGTGGCAAAATGGCCGCCCCTGGGTGAATTTTGCTGCTTAACTCATATTCCACAAATGATACTAATCACAATGCCATATTTAGACTAGTGAAGGCGTGTAGAACAGTATTGTAAAGATCATTTTTGGATTAACTTCTCCATTAACTCATTCACTCCCAGCCATTTTTGCTGAAGCAACTCCCTTTGCTCCCGGCTCTTTTACTGGATTTTGACAGATTTTGCAAGGCCCACAGAATATTGTGTCCTATTGCTATATAAAAAAAAACATGGAACCTACCAAAAGAAAGATTAGAGACCCTTTTTTCATCAGGAAAAAAGCATAGTAGTAACTGTTTCCGTTTTGCAGCAATTAGCATTAGAAGTTTCATCATTCACAAATCTGTTTAGAACTGTGGGGACATTGATCTCTTATACTCTACTGCTACCTGCTGGCCGCTTTTTGTAATAACCACCATTGCTTTAAGCAACCTCTTCAGTTCAGAAGCTGCATCAAAGCTGTCTATATGCTTTTGCGTAAAAAACAACATAAAAAGCATATAAATACGTTTTTGGGAGTGAAAGACAAAATATTAAAAAACTTATTTATGGGTTTGAATGAGTTAATAACCCTTTAAATTAAACACTAATCTTTCTTATGCAGATTTTTATAAAAGTCCATCCCTGGAGATGTATTATGTTATGAAGAGTGCTTGCCTAAATTTATGAGACTACCACTACTTTCTTTCAATTCCAGTGAGCCATTTTACCATTTTGACAGGAAAGAGTCATTTGAAATTGAATTCACCATTCAGAAATTAATCACAAACATTCCTGTTCATTTAGAAAAACTGGAATAAATCTTGTATGGGTGGTGGTCTAATAAAAGTGCTGTATATACATACCTCTTTGGTGTGGCTTTAGTGGGGCCGCAAGACAGGTTTTGTGTTTTTCTGGCAGTTCGGATAAAGGAAAGCCTGCACACTGACATCGCTTTAACTGATCAACAACACTCCTGTTGAGAGAAGAGAACACGTTTGATTTAAGTTTGACAAATGCTGTTAACCCACTGGACTGGATAGTGTGAAAAACAGAGCCAAAGATCGACAAATGACACTAAGAGCAAACTGAAAGAATGTGCCTGCATGGGAGGAAGAGTCAGACACAAAGCTCTGAAGACGCATTGTGAAATGAGGTAATTGATGGAATTATGAGTGTCCATCGTATATAAATAAACATGTACTCTTTTCAAGAAGTATTGGACCCATGCAGTCAATTCCTTTATTTTTGCTACAAACTGAAACAATTTGGGTTTGGCTATTGCTATTTCTAGGTATTTAAGTCTACATCCATCAAACAATCTTGAGGATTTGTAACAGCAGTTTCTTGCTCATAAATGGTCCAATAAAAAGGCTATTGTAAAGATATTTTGGTGCAAAGTGCTACATAGCGCAGCTTCAAATGCTATCTATTGTTTTGTGCTTCAATTGCTTCCACATGAATATGGAAATGAGCAATAAAAGAATGCAATTTCACCCATGCACACAGGTAAATTCATCATCTATGTGCTTCATTTAATAATGTCCTGAACACTCCAGCGGTAACTCACATACAACACAGAACAGCCATTTAATGCTGAACGTGCCTTGAATTCTGCTCCCAGTGATGCAGTCAAATGTGTATGGTGCATTGACTTCTAAATGGCTATTTATTTCAGCTCACTAAGGAATGGTGTGTGTCAGTCCAAATGTATTATTGTCGCAGCTCACAATGGTGGCAAAGGGGACTGACCTTTATGTGTTGCCCCTTTTCAATACAGATTTACTGTAGAATCGCTGAGTAAATTCACACAGGTGAGGGCAAAAAGCAAATACAGTGCTTCACAGGAAGGAACTCCACTATAATTTATTTGGCATACAGTACAACGTTTACCACACAGCGCAAACACGGAGGTGTCATACTTACAGTATTTATAAGGATGCCATTTGTGATAAAGCTATTGAGTGCAAATGCACCTAATGCTGTGGCATGTGAGTGTATGTGGGCGTGAGGACTTCATCATGTCATCATTAACCACATCGGGGTGGCTCTAATGACATTTAATCCATCCTAAATGTACATTGTGAGCTTCATTAGGCATAACTACACAGCCATCAGTGAAACGCACATCAGAGTGCGTTAATGTGCATCAACACCTGACTCACTACTCGCTACCAATCTGAACTGTTATGTAGCTTGAGCATGTTCTGTGCAAATTGTTGTTATTGAGCTTGAAACAGATGGCTTAGTGAAATAATTCCTCCGCTTCAGAAACAATCCTGCTCCTTGCGAGTTGTTATTCTCAATAGTTAATATTTATCTAAAGTACGTCATGTTTTTTTGAGCTATTGTGCTGAGCGGTTGTTTTTGAATGGTATATAGGCACGTTTATTAAACCCACAGATATATATATACTGCGATTGGCTGGCAACCAGTTAAGGGTGTACCCCGCCTACTGCCCAAAGCCAGCTGGGATAGGCTCCAGCGCCCCCCGCGACCCTTGTGAGGACAAGCGGTTGAGAAAATGGATGGATGGATGGATATATTTATATATAATAGGGTTTGCGTGTCCCAATGAGCCTAGGAGCTATGTTGTCTGGGGCTTCATGCCCCTGGTAGGTTCACCCATGGCAAACAGGTCCTAGGTCAGGGACCAGACAAAGCATGCCTCAAAAGACCCCTATGATGAATGTTAATTTTGGGTTGCGGTTTCCCTTGCCCGGATGTGGGTCACCGGGGCCCCCTTCTGGATCCAGGCCTGGAGGCGGGGCTCAAAGGCCTATTTCCATGGGGCCCGACCGAGCACAGATCGAAAAGGCAACGTGGGTCCCCCTTCCCATGGACTCACCACCTGTGGGAGGTGCTGAGTTGGGTGACAGCCAGAGGCGGGGGCCTTGGCGGTCCGACCCCCGGATACTGAAGCTGGCTCTGGAGACGTGGAATGTCACCTCTCTGGCTGGTGTGCAGTTCTGGCTGGTGGAAGTTCTGACTAGATATAGTCGGACTCGCCTCCACACACAGGTTGGGTTTTGGTACCAATCCTCTCGAGAGGGTCTGGACTCTCTTCCACTCTGGAGTTGCTCACGGTAAGAGGCGCAGAGCAGGTGTGGGCTAGCGCATGTATTGGACACTCGGGTGAAGAGAGGGGCGGAGCTGTCAACTGATCACCACCTGGTAGTGTGGTTCCGATGATGGGATAAGATGCTGGTCCGACCTGGCAGTGGGGTCTGCTGGGAACGTCTGGCAGAATCCCCTATCAGAAAGAGTTTCAATACCGACCTACGGCAGGCGGGGGACCATGTTCCACGCCTCCATTGTCGAGGCGACTGATCGGAGCTGTGGCCGTAAGGTGGTTGGTGCCTATCGTGGCGGCAATCCTCGAACCCGCTGTTGGACACCAGCAGTAAGGGATGCCGTCAAGCTGAAGAAGGAGTCCTATTGGGCCTTTTTGGCCTGTGTTACTCTCGAGGCAGCTGACAGGTACCGGCTGGTCAAGCGGAATGTAGCTTTGGCGGTCGCTGAGGCAGAAACTCGGACATGGGAGGAGTTCAGTGAGGCCATGGAAAATGACTTCCGGACGACTTTGAAGAAATTCTGGTTCATCATTTGAGAGGAAAGCAGTGCACCATTAACACTGTGTACAGTGGAGACCTCGACTCGGGACGTTGTGAATCAATGGGGAGAATACTTCGAAGACTTCCTCAATTCCACGACACATCTTCCTTTGAGGAAGCAGGGTCTGGGGACTCCGGGGTGGGCTCCCCTATCTCTGGGGTCGAAGTCACTGAAGTGGTTCGAAAGCTCCTCGGTGGCAAGGACCCCGGAGTTCCTAAAGGCTCTGGATGCTGTGGGGCTGTCGTGGTTGACACGCCTCTACAACATCGGGTAGACATCGGGGACAGTGCCTCTGGATTGGCAGACCGGGGTGGTGGTCCCCCTTTTTAAGAAGGGGGACCGGAGGGTGTGTCTATTCAGGGGTGCTGGAGAGGAGGATCCGTCGGGAAGTCAAATCTCGGATTCAATAGGAGTAGTGTGGTTTCCGCCCCGGGCGTGGAACTATGGACCAGTTCTACACCCTCGGCAGGCTCCTTGACGGTGCATGGGAGTTCGCCCAACCAATCCACATGTGCTTTGTGGACTTGGAGAAGGCGTTGACCGTGTCCCTCGGGGTGTCCTGTGGGGGTGCTTCGGAAGTACGGGGAACCGAGCACCCTGATACGGGCTGTTCGGCCCCTGTACGGCCGATCTCAAAGTTTGGTCTGCATTGCCGGCAGTAAGTCAAATTCATTTCCAGTGAGGGTTGGACTCCGCCAAGGTTGCCCTTCGTCACCGATTCTGTTAATAATTTTTATGGACAGAATTTCTAGGCGCAGGGTCCGGTTTGGTGGCCTCAACATTGCATCTCTGCTTTTTGCAGATGATGTGGTGCTGTTGACTTCTTCAAGCCGTGATCTCCAACTGGAGCGGTTTGCAGCCGAGCGTGAAGCGGTTGGGATAAAAATCAGCACCTCCAAATCCGAGACTATGGTCCTCAGTCGGAAAAGGGTGGATGCCCTCTCCAGATCAGGGATGAGATCCTGCCCCAAGTAGAGGAGTTCAAGTATCATGGTGTCTTGTTCACGAGTAAGGGTAGGTTGGAGTGGGAGAATGACAGGCGGATCGGTGCACCGTCTGCAGTGATGCGGACTCAGTATTGGTCCGTTGTGGTGAAGAAGGAGCTGAGTCGAAAGGCAAAGCTCTCGATTTACCACTACTCCTCCGCGTTGAGAGGAACCAGTTGAGGTGGCTCGGACATCTGGTTCAGATGCCTCCTGGACGCCTCCCTGGAGAGGTGTTAGGGGCAGGTCCCAACGGCGAGAGGCCCCGGGGACGACCCAGGACACGCTGGAGAGACTATGTCTCTCGGACTGGCTTAGGAACGCCTTGGGATCCCGTGGAAGGAGCTGGTTGAAGTGGCTGGGGAGAGGGAAGTCTGGGCTTCCCTGCTAAAGCTGCTGCCCCCGTGACCTGACCCCGGATAAGCGGTAGATGATTGATGGATGGATGGATAATCGCAAACTGTGATGTGGATGGCGGGTGCCCAGCGACCAGTCTATCATTGTTATCAATTACAGTGTAATAAATTAGCTTCTTTAGTGTATTAAATTTGCCATTGTAGCTGATTTTGGGGAAGTGGTGAGTTGAGGTAAGTATGCAAAGATATACTGTACATATGATAGCAGAGAAAAAAAAAACATGAAAATAAATAGGTTGCACTGAATATAATTTATACGTCATGAAAAGATTTTAAAGATGTAAAACTCACAAATATATGCATATCATGTCTTTAACTCGTTCACTCCCAGCCATTTTCACTGACGCAATCCCCTTCGCCCCCGGCTGTTTTACTGTATTTTGACTGATTTTGCAAGGCCCGCAGAATATTGTATTCTATTGCTATAAAAACATGGACCCTACCAAAATAAAGATTAGAGTCTCTTCTTTCATCAGAAAAAAATATGTTTCTATCTGTTTCTGTTTTGCAGCAATTATCATTAGAATATAGCTAAGTTTTATCATTATTCACAAATCTGCTTATAACTAGCTATAAATCAGCTTGTTTTCAACATGGCCCAGGTTGATCTCTTCTAATCTGCTGCCACCTGCTGGCCGTTTTTGTAATAACTACCATTGCTTCAACCGTTTTGTGCAGCTGAGAGGCTGCATTAAGCCTTCTGTGTGCTCTAGCATAAAAAAACGTGTATAAATAAGTCTTTGAGACACTTAAAACATGTAAAATGTAACGTATTGATACATTTTTGGGAGCAAATGAGTTAACCTATATGCAAAATGTTCCAACGTTTTGGCTAGTTTGTCCAGGGTCCAATTAAGTGTTTTTTTTTCATTTTTTAAATTCAATTTAAAAAAAAAACTTTTACATTGTTTTGGACATTTTCAGTAAAATATATGCCTTAAAAGCTTGTGCCTTCTGTTGTGTTTTTGATGCCACCACAGAAGATTTCCAGTGATGGCAAAGAGGAAAGTGTTTGATGATGGGCAGCAATAAAAAAAATGAGAAAAAAGGAATGCGCACCAAAAAGCCTCTTACCTTGTGTTTGCATGACAGTTAATATAGGATGTCGACCAATATTCTGGGGCGTAAAATATTCAAAGTAAAGTAATATTGTGTAACCTTCACGACCATTTCCCAGCTGTGGTCTATAAATGATACTTTTACATGAGACAGCTATAATGGATACATACACAGTATTACTTATGTGTTACTCAAAATATTCTGAACTTAAACATGAGCGGTCTAAACCCTAAAAACTAGAAAACCTTCAGGTTGTGTGGTTAATGCATGCTGGCTGAGGTTGTGCACACCATGTGAAACAGATATTAGTCCATTTGCAGAAATCCCCCCCCGTCTTGGTAAAAAATGAAATGATTGCTATGACAACTTCTGTGTCCAAAGTGCCTGGCGAGCTTCTTGATAGAGAGCAAGATAAAAACAGCCCTGACAAGCCGTCTGCCTGAGGAAAAGCTGACTTGATTAATGCGGATCACAAGCTGTGAAAAAAGCCTACAAGAGTTTAAGTCTTTTGAGTACACTGATTAAAATACTTGGAAATTCTCAACTTTCACCCCAGGAAATAATGAAAATACATTAAAATACTTTTTCTAGTTAAGTAACATTTTTTTCTGGATATTTTCATTGTGCAACCATCCAATCTTTGTACCGCTTATGCTCACCAGGCTCGTGGGTGTGCTGCAGCACATCCCAGCTGACTTTGGCTGACATTCGGGGCAAACTCTCAACTGCACACAAACAACCATTCATAATGAAATCCCACGCATCACATTAACATTTTTTTCCAAGATTGGAAACATTTTTAAGACTTTTGAAAGATTGATTTAGAATACTTTAAGACCTTGTTTTTTGATGGATTCAATGCCTTTTAAGACTTTTCAAAAGCAAATTCAACCCAAGAATGTTCTTTACAAAAATATGATGTAGTAAGTGCCTGCACGAATCTAAACACGACATTCTGATTAATATTGTGTTAGGCAGCAAATTTCACCCGTTTTTATCCATCTCATGGGGCGGCTTTTTGCCACTTGGTCTCGACTGAAAATGACATTGCAGGTATCTCATTAATGACCATTCATGGCTCACCTATTTTCTGAAGCGGAGTTGTGATTGGTCGTTACCTGAGCCCTGAGCAACTGTGATATCATTCTCAGGCAAAATGGCCGCCCCCTTAGAAGAATAAAAACGGGTAAAATTAGCTGCTTCACCCATATTCTACAAACACACTATTAATCAGAATGCCGTGTTTAGACTAGTGGGGTGTACAGTATATAACAATAATGTCAATAGGGGTTAAAATAAAAGAAGTGTAATTAATTTTGCTGAAATAAATTATAATAATAGAAAGAGATTTCACTATATACGTTTAGTTAGTTCCAAAAAAATATTGAACTTACAGATTGTTCCTCCCTGGCTCTCGTGCTCTCTGTCATTCTCTTCAGTGTCTCTCCTCCAACAGTTTTCTCACACAATTTAATAACATACTGTATTATTGTAAAGAACGTTTTTGGGTTGATTCCCTCTTTAAAGATCTGAAGGAACCCTGTGTATTTTTTAATTATGCAATGCCAATTTAGACTAAACATAGGAGAGGCCCAATTTTAATACAGCAGCTCTTATAGATATAAATGTTGAGGCTCATACATTTAGTTATACATTTTTCATTTTCCTAGTAGCTTGTTATTTTTTTCATTCAAATATTTTAAACTTCAAATGTATACATTTGAAGTTAAAAATTACTAAATAAAATTATTATTAGTTAAAATTATCTAATACCTTCAAAATATTGTAAATATATTTACTATATTCTAAAGGTATTAGGTAATTCAAGTTACATTAATTTTGTTGATTGAATTAAAACCAACAATGAACACAATATTTGGACCTAATGTAAATACAAGTATAAATCAATGAAAATATCAAGATACATAGATCAGGAAAGGTAACATAAAATATGTTTTGCATGGAAAATGTTGTTTATTTAAACATATCTGATGTTTAGCACAATACTGTTCACGTTTCCTTGTGGGAATCTTCCTGCATAAACATGCCTGTGTGTGTGCAATCTAGAATTTATGTCACAGTGAGGTGTTGTTAAAGGGGGCTCTTGTCTGACAAAGACACCGTTTCATCAATAATGTATTGTCAGGTATTAGCAAGCACACAGGTAGCCGTGGTGGGAGCACACAACGTCAAGAGAGCACTTCAAACAGCATAAACGGTCTTCGCATTGTCACCTCCACTAGCCCTGCGGGTGCTCCCGCCACTGAAGATGAGGAAGTTGAGCATCAAGACGGGAAAAGCGGAGTGGACAAATCCAAACTTCCAAGGGTCAATATCACTATGAAGTGCCTTTGGTGGCTCATCAGAATCACTGTCATCATGAAAGTAGCAGAACAATGAAAACGGAGGTCTTATTATGAGTGGCCAAACATTTGCATCCTGGTAAGTCTCTTACAATGCGCTTCCTTCATTTTATATAATTTTTCCCCACACACTGCTTGACCAAAATACATTTTTACCAGCATAACATCTATTTAATACAATGAAAATGAAGTTTACTTTTTTTTGGGGGGGTGAAATGTGGAAGTCTCAACGGCACCTTATGGTGTTATTGACTCCTAATGCGTCCCATGGCCCATTGTGGGGGAATTGGTTGCTCTGAGGGAAAAGGGGAAGGTGGAAGCGCACAGTTGTCATGGCAGACTGAGAGGCACGAAGTGATTGAGCGCTGAGCAGCTCATAATCATCCCTATTCGCTCCCTTATTGCAATGCCTCTCAGGGCACTACCTCCCTTGACAAAGGCGCAGCAAATCAGCTCGCAGCAGTCAGCCACTCAAAAGCAAACATCTGTGGCGGGCCGCGCACGCACGAAACACACACTGAAACAACACGCACCTGATCTTGCCCTCCTGTGGCAGCTCATGTGGCGGGTCGTCCGACAGCAGCCTTGAGTTTCCCTGCAGTGTGTACACACATACACATTCCTAGAATGGAACACACACACACAAGCACACATTATTACTCACAAGTTTTCTTTTGCTATAGCATGGTTCATTCTTTGCCTCAGAGTTTTAAGCAAACATTTTGTCAGGATTTTGATTTGTGTAGTACCACTGGCAACATTCGAGCCAGCACTCAGGTCTACCTGACTCTCATGAGAAAAAGTTTTGCTTCTGCAATGTCAAGCTTTGTATGCGGTACGACTGCTCTGATTTTAAAGAGAATGAAGGGAGCCGCTTCATTTACCTGGGAGTCGGCTTTGTTCTTTAATCTGTGCTATTCTAGCCAAATAAAGGAAAGAAAACTCTACCCATGCACACAGTTACAATAAAATGGGTGTTGTGCTTTTGGAATAATAATAATGTTATTCACAAGCTGGCCTGGTCTCTATCGTCTGCAAATAGAGGGGTTCCACTGTATTGGGGTCAATTGTTTTCTATACTGCATAAACCAATAAAAACAACAATAAAACATAAATGTACAATGGAAGACTGAACAGAAGTGAGAACGGATGTGTTTAAGCTTCTAAGGGATTAAAGTAATAAAAAAATAAAAAAAAATCTCTATATGATGTTTTTTTAAATTTATTATTTTTTAAATATGATCTTTCTATATCGTGTTTTTTATTGTTGTGAGAGTGTATGGAACATATCCCCCGTAAAAAAAAAAAAAAAAAATCCATGTAATGGGATAATCTCTGTTCTTATAAGGGCAAGAGAATAAATAAATAAATAAATAAATAAATACAATAAGGTCAGAGGCATTAACTCCACCACTCACAGAATACTGTAAATGTGCGTGCGTGTGTTTATACCGTGTGGGGTAACAGCGTCTGTACGCCGTCTCGAAGGGCCACTCGCAGCGAGCGCACATCGACAACGGCTGCCAGCTGCAGCAGAGCATCCTGTGGAAGCAGACAAACATATTGTACGCCCTTGTTTCTGTTTAACTGCTCATTTCAAACAAACAACGGCGTCTTCAAGTCGGAGCCCTGAGCTGAAGTTCTCTCATTTTGTGTTATGTGCAAGTTTCATGTCACAAGCTACTTAACAAGCTGCGAAAGTCTCTAAGAAATATTCAAACAGTGACACACTGGAGGCTATTAAACTAAAACTCTTAGGATTAGTTTTGCTCTCCTGGACATGTGATGAATTTAATTCACGCACTGTGAATGACAATTCACTTGCAGCATTTCTTAGGCAAGAAAAAGCTCATTATTTAAAAAATGACAGTGTGAAGTGGGCCCAGAAACAAATATATTGGCCGTATAAACCACATAAGATAATAGTAATAACAATAATACACAAATAACACTGAGGGTTAATAAGGTTCAAATTGAAAACAAATTTCTGAGTGTGATTCTTGACGACTGCTGGAAAGTCCATATAATACATGTTAGGGCAAAGGTAGCACACACTGTTGGATTGTTGGGAAAGGCCAGACACGTATTAAATGAGAAAACAATGTATATTTTGTATTTTTTTATTAATATGACCACATTTGAATTACTGTGTAGAAGTTTGGTTATGATTATGCTCAATGCAAAAAATAAAATAAAAATAAATAAAAGCCATAAGGATAATAAACCATGTAGGGTACCTTGAACTAGATTTTAAAACTGGACAAATAACATATAGGGCAAATAATAAAATGCTGCCCGACAACATACAAAAAATATTTACAGAAAGAGATGGGGGTTATTATTTGAGAGAGGAATTGAAATTTAAACAACATTATGCTCACACAAAACTCAAAAGTATGTGCATTTAGATCTATGGAGTGATTTTGTGGAATGGTCTTGAGGGAAACATAAAAAAAAGAAGTCCAAATTGTATAAAAATTCATTTTTACCAGGGAGGAATAATAAAAAAGTGGTTGAAAGTACAATTTTTGTTAAGGCATTTATGAATAATGAGTTAAAGTAATAAGTGAGGTAAAATCGGGATAGGAATGGATAAGCAGTTGCTTCACCCGACCCAAGTCTTTTCTTTTGTAAATGAATTTCTTCTGGAAGTCATTACTGTACTATTATTTATGGAGAACGGAAACAGTTAAATTTCATCCTTGTTTTGTGGAATAACTTAAATGTCTCTGTTTGTTATTTGTTTTTGACACAATTGTGACATTATGCTCTATTGTTTTATTGTCATTTTAAATGTTCAAAATAAATTCGAGTAAATGCATTTTATTTGTAATCCACTACACATTCATTGTACTCTTTTCATGGTTAATGCTCTCTTTTACGAAAGTGTATTGCATTCACTTAGGGGGGAAAAACCTCCTGTTTTTCAGGGCAATTTTTTTTTTGGGGGGGGGGGGGGGGGGGCGCTTTTTTATTTTATTTTTTTATTTTCTCATTTTCTAAATATTTTTTTCTTTAAAAATATATTTTTTCTGTCATAACAAATATTTTGAAAAAGCAGTGGAACATACTCAGAAAAACAGGATTTTTTTTAAAACAGAAAAAATATTCAGAAAAACAGGAAACAAATATTTAAAAAAACAATTTTTTTTTCAGAAAAACAGGAAAAAAAAGCCAATAAAACAGAAAATTAAAAAATACTCAATAAAACAAAGCCCTCCCACCACCACACAAGAAATAGGCTACTCTTCTTTTTCCAAGTGAATGCAATATGCTTCAGTACCCTCTTTAGAACAAAATAAAAGTGATAATCAAGACAAGTGGAATCTAATCAGTTCTGAAACAAACAAGCAAGTTCCTTTTCTTTCACATGCCTAAAATGTTAGAACTTATCCATATCCAGTGTCACGGTTCATTTTCTTCCATTTCGAAAGAGAAGATGAATCTAATGAAAGCATCCTGCATATGCAGAAGGTGAGTATTTGTGAAGGTGGTGATCCCTGGACTGCACACTGTGTCGTACAGTACTTTGTAGCACAGAAACTTGAGAGCAGATGACTTTCTTTGAGGTTTGTTTGAGTTTAACTTCAAGGCAAATTAAATTGGAACACAACATATATCAACCGTGCCTTGAGAATTTTTGCATCATCACCCTCCACAAACTCTCCACTTGGGTCACAGCTACAATTCATATGTTGCATATTCCTACCACAGGAATATTTACACACTTTGCGTCATTTACTTTTATCCCTTCCAGTTATCACACTACATTATTACAACATTTTGGTGTGAGAGCATCTCAGCGGGACATCAAAATCTCATCAAAGCATTGGGAAATAGTGGAAGAAAGCTAAGATGCTTAAGACACAGCTGCTTTCAAGACGGTGTGGCGAATATAAATAGGAAAGATGAGCATCATGTTCAAAATATTGCCTGTGAGTGCCAGATCATATTCAGCTTGTCCTGATAAAGCTGTGTTAGTCACACAGAACATCTTGTCTCTCTCTGCAATGCCTGCAAGGCCTCTACTAAAAAAAAATCCCCCAAACCTATTTTCTTGTCTGCCAATCACTCGCACTCAGGATTCGGAATAAACAGGAAGGACAAGGACATCTGTGTGTGGGGGTCAAAGTGTGAAGGATGCGAGCTGGGCTAAAAATGGGAGTCGAGGGGAGAGTCTGGTCATGCCTGAGCACTCAGTGGTGCTTTTTACATATGATTAAACGTGATTAGCTTTGATCACTCAATCATTTGGCCAGGGCGTAATGAAGTTGGACGTGAGCTTTCAGTCAGAGTGGCTTGCATCATCAGACGAAGAGCTTGAAATGCTTGCGGAAATCATCCTAAGTAATGTTTGATTGGAAATGCAGTGAAAACTCAGCTGCTAATATCAAAATTTATAGAAACATGGTCTACGTATATAGAATATTTTAACCTAATTCCGGTTACTTAATTCTGTCTGTTAGCGAGAGCCACTACATCGTGATAACTTACATTGATGTTTCTGCATCTGGCAATTTATTATTATATTATATTATTAGTATGGGATTTTTTTTTAATGGGCTTTAGGTGAACTGATGAATACACACACGCTCGCACGCACGCACACACACACACACACACACACACGCACACACACACACACACACACACACACACACACACACACACACACACACACACACACACGCACATACACATACTCACCCACATACAAAAAAAAGGGTATATATATATATATATATATATATATATATATATATATATATATATATGTGTGTATATGTGTATATATATATGTATATGTATTTAAAAAAAAAAAAAAAAAAAACATTTATTACATTTTTTTAATTGATTTGTTGGATTTTTTTTTTTTTAAAAAAAAAAGGAGAGCAATGATGATGTCAAATCGAATGAACAATACTGAGCTCTGAGAAAAAAAAAAAAAGAAGAAAAAAAAAAAAGAAAACTCAGCTGCCCACAATTATCTGTCACTCTGTGTGTGTGTGTGTGGTCTTGTTTTTGTTACATAGTGGGGCCAACATTTCGGGATTTCACAGAGTTTTGGGGCCCACCCGTCCATGTGGAGCCATTTTGCTGGTCCCCACAAGTTTAGACCTATTTTGGAGGGTCAAGACTTGGTTTTAGAGTTTAGGTTTGAATTGGGTTATGGTTGAGGTTAGGGTAAGGAATAGGGGTAGGGGTAGGCAATCATTTTTGATGGTTGGGGTTAGGGGGAGGGGCTAGGAAATGCATTATGTCAATGAGATGGCCCCACAAAGATAGTAAAACAAACCTGTGTGTGTGTGTGTGTGTCTACTACCAGTGGAGATATGCCTAGGTAAATGTCAAAGTATAACCTTCCATAATCATTTCTCACAAACCCCAACACATCTATTATATCAATGCACCTGCTCCTCACACCTCATCACACACATAATTATCTTTGTCCGTCAAATAAATCAATAAGGGCATTTGATTTTTTCAA
The DNA here is from genome assembly GCF_051991255.1 of Vanacampus margaritifer. Classification (NCBI taxonomy): domain Eukaryota; kingdom Metazoa; phylum Chordata; class Actinopteri; order Syngnathiformes; family Syngnathidae; genus Vanacampus; species Vanacampus margaritifer. The sequence goes on from NC_135436.1 coordinate 13,909,998, forward strand.
GGATTCGAGGAATATTAATGTCATAACATGACACATTTTCACATGATATGGCACCAAACAGCCCAGAGAGTCCCAAGCCTTGTAAGGGGGAAAAAAAGGGAAAAGTAAGATCAAACAAATGTGATAAAGAGATAAGAGAGATACTCATTCACGGTTTGCACATGATATTTACAAGGTCATTTTGGACTTGACAAAAAGAATAGTGTTCAAGAATAAAGTGTTTTACATTCACAGATGAAATGTCGAGGCTACAGGGTATCATTTGAGTTTAACAGTCAACAGCAGGAAAGAAGCTGTTCCTCAACCTGTCGGTACTGCTCCAGATGCTTCGTAACCTCCTGCCTGAGTGGAGGTAACGGAAGAGTGTGTGTGTGTGTGTGTGAGGAGGGGGGGGGGGGCTGGGAGGGGGGGGGGGTTCTGTTGGGTCATTTGTGATGCAGCGAGCGCTCTGTCTGCATCTGGTGGCAGTGTTTTGGCAGGTTGGAACAGACGCTGGTTTCAGCGAGGTGTTGAAAACGTCTGTTGGCACCTCCATAGTTCCTCAGTACACGCCCTGGGATATTGGGGCCTGCAGGTTTGCGGGTTTAATCCTTTGCAGGGTTCTACTCCAGTCTTTTGGCGATAAGATGAGTTGCATATCGTCATGTGGCTCCGACATAAGGGGTGTTGTTAAGGGCATCCGGCAGAGAGGGGCCTTTTGAGATTTGGTGTTTTGGTTTGTGACATACTTAATGCCTTTTCACATACTCCAAGGGTCATTGGAGGTGAAGTGGCCCTGGATATTTGGAGCATAGGAGTGTTTTAGCCCTCCTGATGTGCACAGTCAGATCTCTTGTTACTGCCCTGCGTGCTGATGATTCGTGTGGAGACATCATCAGCACATTTTGAAATGAGTACTAGGACGGTATGACAGATATGACTCCAGATCCACTTCTGCTTCCTGAGTAGAAAATTCCCGGAAAATTTGCTATAGTTTGTTTACTGAAAAGCGTCTTGAAGCACAGAGGCACCATCATTGGGCCACATGATGTTCCTGAGTGTGGCCTTGGACTGTTTCCCAATGTTTATTTGCTGTGGCCAGTAGTACGGAGATTCGGTTGTAGAAGCCAAGGTAGGGGCGGTGGAGGGCTCTGTATGTTTGTGTCTACACAATTCAGCGTGTTATCGCCCCCTCATTAGAATGGCTAAAACTTGGAGGAGTGTCTGTCAATTTAATGTGGTGAACAAAATATACAAAATAAACTCTGAAGGACTGCAGGAAGCTAATGGTGTGCTAGTGTTAGCATTAGCATTAGCTCTTGGAGCTATGTAAACAGTGGTGACGTAAACAGCTAGCGAGGAAAGTGTTAGCCAGCATTTAAAACTCAAATGCTTAATTTCCTCGATTCATCATTCGATGGCTCCCTTTTAAGTCCACTGTTTGTGCATCAACCTTTGTTGATGATACATAGTCGACTCCTGCATTTCTTCCCTGAATGGGAGTCACGGCCCACTCAAAAACAGCTGTAGTCGGTTGGGCATGTTGTCATTTAGCCATATTTACCTCAAATGTCATCAAAGAACGGAACATGTCCTCATCTTGCTTCTAATCCAGTGAGCAAATGTTGTGATTTTAGCGGTGGCTTGCAAGCCTTTAGCTGAGCTAGCTATCTGGTACTTCTGTTGCTATGAGCAACGCTTTCTGTTGCCAGCCTCTCCATCCACCACCTCTCCGCGCTGTGTGCTGTTTGGTTCACACAAGCTGCATTCTGCTGAGAGTACTTCAACGTAAATTAAATAGATGTCATTGAATTTACTCTAAATTGGTAGAGTTCGTTTGAGCTATACTTCTCATCATGCGCTATTTGTGCTGAGATGAGTCCATCTATCCATCATCTACCGCTTATCCGGGGTCGGGTCGCGGGTGCAGCAGCTTTAGCAGGGAAGCCCAGACTTCCCTCTCCCCAGCCACTTCAGCCAGCTCCTCCGACGGGATCCCAAGGCGCTCCCAGGCCAGCCAAGAGACGTAGTCTCTCCAGCGTGTCCTGGGTCGTCCCCGGGGCCTTCCGCCGGTAGGACATGCCCGGAACACCTCCAGGCGTCCAGGAGGCATCCGAACCAAATGCCCGAGCCACCTCAATTGGTTCCTCTCAACACGGAGGAGTAGTGGCTCGGCCCTGAGTCCCTCCCGGATGACCGAGCTTCTCACCCTATCTTTAAGGGAGAGCCCGGATACCCTGCGGAGGAAACTCAGTTCGGCCCCTTGTATCCGGGATCTTGTTCTTTCTATCACGGTGAGGGTAGGAACGTAGATCGACCGGTAAGTTGAGAGCTTTGCCTTTGGACTCAGCTCCTTCTTCACCACAAAACGGACCGATGCTGAGATAGTAAAGGGGCCTAATCACCGGAGCTCAAGAAGCTTCTGCGCTATTGGGAGCCAACAATGTGCCTTTGTTGTGTGTAAAAGTCTTATTAAAGGTTCCAGAAGATCCGTGACACAGTTTACATGGCAGACACGGTCATGTGTATATCACTACAAACGGTTGTGGCGGTCTTCAAAATATGAATGGAAAAAGAGACATCATTTCATTACACAAACAAGATTATTTTTTTCCTCCAATGCCATTTCATTTTGAGTTAATTTGGGCAAAGCTTTTATCGGAATTGAAAATGCCATGACAACACTATCATCCCCTGCTAATATGATTATGATAATGGTGCATTGCCATTATTATATTCATTTACCATTTTATCTTTTGAATCAGCAGTCACTCTTCTCAATTTGCTTCAACATGAGTGTGCAACCCCCAAAATCGAAATGTTAAACTGAATCAAGGCCATACTAATACATGAAGTGATTTGTTGGTTTTGTCCTTTCCTCATGAAATCGTCGCATCCCATCTCTCTATGTTTTCCTTTCATGTCTCCTCTCATCTCCCACTTGTCTTTTTATTTTTTTATATTTTTTTAATCACAGGCATTTCTCCTCTCACTGAGAGCTCTGACATTTTGGATGGCACCTGTGATGAGCACAACTAAACAGATCCCTCTCATTAGGATTTTATAGCACTCACCTACTGCCCACAAATCTACCAACAATGCCACCCTCACCGTGTTTATTTGTAAATGCTTTAACATGCATTACCGAATGGCTGGTAGAAACCAAATCTCTATCTCTCTTTGGGCAAATTTCCACCACAAATACTAACAAAAAAAAAAAAAAGCACCATTAACTCATCCACTCCCAGCCATTTTCACTGAAGCAACCCAAAATTTGTCAAAATCCAGTAAAACAGCGAAGGCGCTGTTTTACTGGATTTTGACAAATTTTGCAATATTGTGTTCTATTGCTAAAAAAAACATGGAACCTACCAAAAGAAAGATGACAGTCTCTTCTTTCATTAGGAAAAAAGTACATTTGTATCTGTTTTCGTTTTGCAGCTATTAGCATTAGAAAATAGCTAAGTTTCAACATTATTCACACATCTGTTTAAAAAAAAGAGCTTTTTGCAACGTGTGTTTTACAACTTTTAATCTCTTATACTCTGCTTCCACCCGCTGACAGCTTTTGTAATAATTACCATTTAGGGATGGAACGGTTTTTGAAAACCGTTAAAGCCCATCGGTTTAAGAGTTTTGGTTCGGTCCGTCTGCGCTCTGCTCGGTCTCTTCACGCAACTTTTTTTTTTGTCCCACGAGTCCCACCTCATGAGTCCATCTCTTTTTTTTTCTTTTTTATCCCAACGTGTCACTCGCAAAGAGCAGTGAGACTCGGTTCACACTTCATTTTCTGTAAGCAGAAGATCTCTCTTACCTTCACTTCAACTCCACAAAAGGTAGCCAAGTCATTATTCCACGTCATGCACAATCACGGTGTCACAGAAAAACTAAAGTCACCACATAACAGCGAACTTGACAGCATCACTAATAACTAATAAAACAACTAGACCATTAACTAAATAAATAATTAAGACAGAACATGCACTTTAAAAGACTATTTCAATCCTTAGCGCCCCAAAGCATGCTGGGAGCGCCTTCAGACTCGCAGCGGTGCTCGCTACACCACTATGGCAGCGACCATGGTTACGACGAACGTCAAATCCTTCTAGCGACGGGACATCCAATCATATTGCAGCAGGGCGGGTAAAGCCCTGTCGGGTTTCATGATGGCTACTGGCCTTAGCTTCCTAGCATCGCTACCGAGTCTTTAATCCAAATCACTGAAACATAAAACAGACCTCGGAATTATAACTGGCAGGAAATCGCTATGTTCATGACTGTGGTGTTTTGTTTCAAACAAGAGCTTAGTTTAACCCGAGGATAATCGGGGCTCGTATATAGCAAGCAGCTAGCCGTCGCCCGCCCCGTTGTCCTCGATGCACATTCCGACAGACTTTCCCACTTCCGTCGTCAGATTGGGTTATTGGGAGGCAAATGTTGACGTACCACAAATCCCCTCAAAATAAAGGTGGAGGTCTGCAATTAAAGCACATCTTGTCTGTTTCATTTGAAATCCAGTGTGGTGGTGTTAAAGAACGTGAATGAAGAGGTGACTAAAAGATTCCGTAGCTACTTAGAGCTCATTCACACATCATGTAGAGAGAGTAATAGTACACGAGATAATCATTACTCTATCCATATAGATATGAATTATGACACATTTTTGTCTTATGCCCACCAAATAAAACTTATCTAGTAATTGTTAGTCTGTTGTATGAATGGCAACAGACATAAGTTGGTTTTACCTTTTGCTATCCAATTGAGCGGTTATTTGTTAGCATAAATACAACAACAACAACAATAATAATAATAATGATAATAATAATAATTTAGATGATAATAAAATAATAGTAATTAGCTGTGAATACTGTATAATATACACTTGTACGGTTTAAAAAGGTAATATTAAAGCTTTTTCTACATCATGCATGTTCCACCGATGCCCAGATGAGTATGAAGAGCCCTGACTGTTTTACTCTGACTGCGTCTATCAGCTTTTATCTTCCCTTTATAGTAGAGTGTGCGGATCCTCACACTCCACAGTTTCTTTGGGGAGGGGCGGTGTTTTTCTTATCTCATTTGAAGTCATGTCTTCGTTTGTCAACTGTGGCTGACGCTTTAAGATCGTGCACGTACTTGCACGCGCACCATGAACGAGCCTGACACAGATGCTGCAGTTAGGTTTTGGGCCAGAGGTGGAAGTGGCGAGTAAAAAAGTGACAAACTGCACAAAGATCATTTAACTCCAAGACATAATAGATTTTTCTAAAACTGAAAACGGAACGGAACTGAAAACCGCCAGCACAAAACCGAAAACCGAACTGAAACGTAGATTTTGTGAACCATTCCACCCCTTCTACCATTGCTTCGAGCGTTCTCTTCAGTTCAGAAGCTGCATCAAATAAGTTTTTGGGACCATGGTAATATTTAAAATAGAACATATTAATACGTTTTTGGGAGCAAATTAGTTAAATGTTTTTGTTTACATGCTCAACATTATCTACCACAGTATTTCATTTTCTCTCTTTGAAAATCCATTTCTATTTACTGAGATTTAGAATGTTTTTTTCCCCACCAAACATTTTGATTATGTGCACAAAAAACCTATGTGGAGACTAATTCTAATAATCCAAAAAATAATAAAATAATAAATTGCAATGTATTTCTATTTCTATAGGTTTAAAAAAAACAAAAACATTTAGTATGCTCCATCACTCCCACCTCTGAGTGCCTTCCAACTGTAGTTAGAAAGATACACACTACCTGAAGTACGTGCTTCTCTCCTGAAAGAGCCACACTCAGAGCCCACCTGAAAAGCAACTGAGCTATCTGCAGGGAGCCACTGTGCAGTAAGTGTAAAAATATGAGAACAATAGCCCATCAGCCCAGGAGTGTGATGGCGTAGAAATGAAACAATATTGTTGTATGACTTGAGGGATGATAAAATGTATAGGTAAAGAAAAAATGCTGCCTTTAGTCTTTTCCCTGCACCATTATCATGTCATTTCAAAGTTAATGAAAAATGAGGTTGACACCTGGAGCACATCTGTGGGGACAGCTCTCTGAAAAGTTTAATCAATTCTACACAGGGAGCGCACTAGTGGGCGCCATGAAGCCAAATAAGCTCTGTATAATGTCAATAGAATTTCCCACTGCGCAGCAGTAGTGACATTATATTTGTACAGACATTCAATATTTTCCACACTCATATGGCTGCCTGGTGGGGAAATTGTCAACTTCTCACTTATTTCCATTTTTCATTTTATTTGTATAAGTTCCAGAACAAGCAGCCCTTTTAGCACGTCTGCCCCAAAGTTCTGAGGTTTTGGATTTGAATCTATTTGAGTTGGTTTACTCAAATTCCAATTCAATTCAATTATTTATTTCACTCTTAAAAAAAATATGAAAGTGGGACAGAAAGAAGCAAAACTTATGATTTATGCCTGTGGTCAACATAAATGAATGACAGCAAGCAGTCAAGACGTTTTCAACATAACAATTTTACAAACTAATTCAACAGCATGAATTCATACTACCGTATATACTGTATAATTTTTTAGTAATTGTGGCTGGCAAGCAATCCAGGTGACGTCCACCTGTCGCCCAAACTCAACTAAGCTAGGATAGGCATCATCTTGCCCCTGATTCTATTGAGGATAGGTGGTATAGAGAATGGTTGGATGAATTTCCACACTAAACCTGAGGAATATGCTTTTGATGGCTCATCACAATGACTTTCTACAAAGCTCGTGCTATTCATTAACTTCCATATCCCGTCAACACAGTCAGATGGTGGAATAAAAATGGCATAAATAGGAACCCCATTGTATTTGAGCACTGTGAGATACGCTCATCATAAAAATCCCAAAGCAGGGGGCTCAAAGACGCACATTCAGACAGCTCAGGTGCACGGCGGTGAGGTGGGAAACACGCATGCTCAAAATGCATTAATCCAATTCTAACAAAGGGTGCAGGAGAAACGCGAGTGAGCAGTGCAACAATGCGGGCAATTTTCCTGTTATCTGATTTGTGTCCATTTGCCTAAATCAACGATGGGCAAATTAAATGAGTTTGGAATTTTTCATCAGCGCTACTGGGGGGGGGCCAAATAGGACCACGCACTTCTTAACCCCACAAATGACAAAAATGCCATTTTAAAGGGTAAGTCAAGTCAAAAATTGTCACTATCGTCCAAACACAGCATTTTGATTAATATTGCGTTTGTGGAATAACTAAGCAGCAAAATCCAAAATCCACTCGTATTTATCCATCTCTGAGGCTGCCATTTTGCCACTTGCTGTCCACTGAAAATGACAAAATCACAGAGCTTAAGGGCTCAGCTTGCAAATGTCACATGACCAAACCCAGAAAACAGGTGATTGGTCGTCACCGGAACATATGATGCATGAAAACTGTCACTCTTTTTACGTACACACACACTGATCAGTCTCTACATTTTCCATATTTTTTTTCTCGTCCATACGGAATTTTACATTTCAAGAAGTCATAATCCATATAAACGATGAATTTCTTTACATTAATTTCATTCAAGCTCAAGATTGTGGCTTGTGACTGAAGCAACCTCGGCTCCAACAACTCAAACGGCATATGGATATGAGCGGGGGGACTAAATGAGCTCCCCTCTCTCACCAAACCCAAATGATGTCCTTGAGCAAAGCATCAACTCGTTAATGTCATTCCGTTTCCAATGACAACCATGTATGTCACGTCCACCGTGTTAATGGAGCAATAGAGAACACTTAGACAGCAAAGTATTTCATCATAAACGGAAATATATTTTTCTTCTCCATACGTTTTAGCTGCACTTTGTTTTGTTTCAGCACACTTGTGCGGAGTATTGACCCATTATTAAAGAGCCGTTTATGTTCCTCATTAAAACAAAGTGACAGTGATTGGTTTTCCTCTACAGTATGTCGTTGCTCTTCTTGAATACAAATTGAAGGGAGGAGGTGTGGTCTTGTTTTAAAGGACAGTTCTGACAGGCAGGGGGCATATTTGTTAAAGCAACACTAAATCGGATTTGAACCTTCAATTCATGTTTTCATAATTCTGCTGATGAAACATTGACTTACAGCTAGATTAATGAAGCCTTTGTCATGGTCTGTATAATTTTTACTGGCACTTAACAACTTTGAGGTGGATGCTGTGAACTCTAACTACAAACTACAAACGTGTAGACAGCTTTACGCCATACGTCATTTCCCGTCGTTCTAGACGGAAGTCGAGTCAAACGTCTACGCGCGATTACTGTTATCATGTTGAGGCGACAATAATAATGATAAAATCATGCCTACCTGGATGTGGATAGCACAGTACAGGATTTCACTTGCTGGGGAGGCGAAAGACGGGGGATCTCCAAACGACGCTGCCTTTGCGGGGACTCGGCTCTTTTTAGTAGGTAGCTTTCCATGCTCAAATCAAAAATAATTATGTTAATGTTAGCTATTGGAAAATTTCGTGGTAGCAATAAATAGCCATCAGCTTGATAGTTCGCCTTTCCACACTGACCCGAGCAGCCACCCAACACTTAAAAGTTGTGTTCTTTTTTGTTTGCGAATGCTTGTGAATGCATTACTTGCGTGTGTATAAAATAAAGAAGGTAAGATCACAACTACCGTCTGCTGTTATTTTAGAAACGTTACAGTGCTGTATAAAGAAAAAATAGAAAATAGCCACTGGAAACAATGTAATTCAGTCAACTGCAGACGCCTCGGACGTCCGGATTTCACAATGATATGCGCTTGGCCTCATGGGAAATGTGGTTCTTTTTAAGAGAAATTCTAGGGAAAACAATACTGCTTTTGTCCAAAGGTGCCGCCATAATCAACGAAAACCAAATGCTCATTTGTTTTTTGTTTTTAACAAGAAAGCGTTTAAAATAGGGCTGTCAGTTTAACGCGTTAATCTAGATGAATTAATTACGCACAAATTAGTGTTACAAAAAATAACGCAATTGATGAGTGTACGCTCTTGATGATGTTCATCTATCAATGTGATTTGCACTCTCAGTTGTGCTTCATTCCACTTCATGTTTAATTAAAAAATATAGTCAGTTAACCAGTTAGCTGCTATAAAAACAAACTTGTGAGCTAATATTAATCTCTAACATAATAGCTAGACACATGGTGACGTTTGAATACGATTAGGAGCCTTGAGGTGTACGAACACATTTCTTATCAAATGCACTGTTTGCAGAGCTGTTACTTCTTCAAATCTGAATTTCAAGCGCTTGGCTTTTTTCGACCTTGATCAAATACCTTGAGGATGAAGGGCAACTCAACCTGCATACGATTACAGGTATCCTTGTTTATGCCTTTAGATTTGTATGTAAATGATATTTACATGATCAAATTAGCCCCAAGATGCCTTGAAGGAGATCTTTAGTTTTCACTTCCTCACCAGCTGCATATTTATGTAGGGACATCCATGTTAATAAATTAACTCACGTATGTTTGGTAGGGCAAAAGTAGTTGCATAGAGGCAGCTTTGATTGTTTCTTCTCTTTCTAATTAGTGTGCCTTTATACACTACAACAACTTTTGGAAATGGTGCGGCTGTTTGGGAACTCTCGAAATTCTCGATTGTCAGTCCCCCCCTGTCCAGAGGTGACGGATTTCAGCAGTCAGGTGACAGTAATAGAATTCCTTGTATCAAAATTATTTTGGATTCCATCAGGCATAATTCTTGAATTGTTTTTGTAAAACCTGTTAAAGATGGAAGTGAACTCATTACAAATCTGTCATTGTCCAAATATGTGTGGACATTGAAGAGGGTCTTCTGCCCAGATTTAGTCATAACTGTTTTAATTTTTTCTTTCCTCAGTAGAACTTTTATCTGTGGATGTGTCTTTGTGAGTGATGTCGCAATTTCTGCCAAGTGTCTGTAATCAATGATGTTTTTAAAATCTTATCGTCATGAGTGGGATCTCATCAATTTCCACAACAATGGGTCATTGTCTGTGGTTGAAGTGTCTGTAATCAATGATGTGTTTAAAGTCTTATCTCATGTCCGGTGAACTCCAGGTGGGCTGTTTGGAACCGCCCTTCAAGATAGTATAAAAAGGTTGTAAGTGTCTGTAATCGACACACTTGCGAGAAGAATGCAGCCATTTGTTTGTAAACTTGCTTGTGTCCGGAATATTCTGGGAAATAAAACCTTCGAAGGAACTGTTCACCGATCTCCAGCCTGTATTCAGATAATCAACATTCTCACTACCCGAAAGAAAACGAACAAGCGGAAGAAAAAGATTATTTTCTTCAACAACATCAATAAGTGGTAGATGCTATGAATAAAAAGCAACGAGCACACTCCTTAAGACACACACACACATGCACACACATGCCCGAGTGCAGGGTGGCCGGAGGGACCTGGTAGTGATGCAATGGGTCCTGGTTGTTATTCCAACAGAGCTGGGTCTCCAGTAGCATCACTAACATACTGGAGACACATGCACTGTAGAATACAGCCAAGCCAGGAAGACAGGCCCCGCCATGCTCGTAAATAAATATGCCTTTTACTTCATCCCCCCCTTGTCAGAACAATTCATAATGTCATCCCCAAGACACGTCAGATCCATCCATCAAGAAAATTGTGCTACGAAAAAACTTGATTGCAATACAGTTCAGGTCAAATAGTAAACCATGACCAGTGATAAGTGTCCGTCCACTTCAGTTCCTGTAATGACACGGATTCAATCAACAAGCGCAGTATCTCAGTTATTCATCTATACAACAGCTTTAGAAATTCCATGTGATATAATCACAGCAACAAGTGTGTTTTTCTCAGGGTTGCGAATGAAATACATTAGTGTAAAGGCAACTAGAAGATCATAGTTCATAAATACCAAGTCAAGTATTTTATAGATAGAAGGGTAAAAAGAAACTAAAAAACCTTGATGAAAAAGGGAATTGGATTCCATGAAGGTACTGACCTGTGAGTATGTATACAAGCACTAAAGAAAAAACAAACAATTTTACTTTTTTTTTTTTTTAAATAAATGTTAACGCCTCAATCTGACTCTGTTGAACTTTTGACTAGAAAAACACAACCAGACACTAAATCCTCTATGTCCATCTTCTATCGATCAAAAATTAGAGCTGCCTTTCCTTGCATGCTCAAGTCGCTCTATTGATCGCTCTATTGGCGAATTCTTTGAAAATAATGGAGTGCACAATGATAACGTCGTTTTAAAATCCTACATTGGAGCAATCAGTCTATTTAATCAACTCTTATTGTAGCAGTCTACAGTATGTTTAGATTAACAGCCCAGTGGACACATGGTAGAGTGTCCACCCTAAGACTGGAAGGTCGTGGGTTCAATCCCTGGCTGGGTTATACCGAAGACTCTATAAATGTGACTCTGCTTGACACTCAGCATTAAGGGTTGGAATTGGGGGGTTAGATCACCAAATGATTCCTGAGCGTGGCTGCTGCTGCTGCTCACCGCTCCCTCAGGGGATGGGTCAAATGTGGAGAATGAACTTCACCCCACTTAGATGAGTGTGATGATCAGTGACTCTAAATCTGAACCCAACAATTACAAGAGGACATTCACAACAAATGTGCTAAAACACGCTAGTTGCATTCAGTATTTTTTTTTTTAGCACCACCATGGTGTTTAGTTATCCATTTTATGGTACATTAAGGCTCCGTTCACACTGCAGGGCGTGATGCCCAATTTGGATTTTTTTGTTAAATCTGATCTTTTTATGTAATATTCACATTACAAAAACAAATGCGACATCTAATGTGAACGCAACTCGCATGCGTAAAGAGCACACGTCGAGTGACGTACACCCAAAACGATGTCACGTTGTAGTGTTCACAGAATTAACCCAACGTTTTACCACCAGCCAAGCCGCCGAGGCAAGCGACCTTATTAGTGCCATATGCAAATTTAGCTGTGCCAACGCGCGCTACTGATTGGTCGACTGGTGGACCCCTTAGCGGATGTGTTAGGAGTTGGATTCATGTGTCTTGCCTGCATAAATTATGCAAATTAAGATGTGCGAACCCCGGCTCTCGATTGGTGGACTGTTTTCACGCTCGCTCATGTTTGGCTGCTGTCCTCGGCTTCCTCGAGCGTCAGTGTTTACAATCAGAGCAGAAACCCGTCAAAATCATTTTTGCCATCTCATATCGCATATCAAGTAGCGAGGTTGGAAGAGGTGGAAATATTTTGGTGAAATGAGGGGAGACTCCTCGATATCTTGATTTCATTGAAGATGATGTCGCGTCTGCAGGGATGAATTTCTACTGTCGCCACAAATGTCAACTTTATGCTTCATGTTTCAAGTGTGATTAAATTAAAGAAAAAATAAAAAGTTAACACTGTTACTCAAAACAGCTTTGTATATTCACAGACGTGTCAGTATCTCCCTTCCAAGCAGGCTTTTGATGACGTACGAATCGGATGCGAGCGGATGAGCGTTCACAGTGCAGACGCATGGCATACATATCCGATTTATATCCACATACGAAAGAGGCCCAAGTCTGGTGTGAAAAAAATCGGAATTGTACTGTTCACATTGCATGAAAAAATCAGATACTTGTGAAAAAATCTGAATTGAGCTGCAGTGCCAGTACCAGTTAGCAAATAAGTGCAGTAAATTGGGATTTCTCAGACAAGCGTGAAAAGGTGAAAAGAACAAATTGTCAGGAACACAATGAATTTGTGTAAATGTAAATACATTGACTGACTGATGAAATTCATGCACTGATTGAGAGGGGGGGAAAAAGTCAGTGCGGTGAAGAGAGATGGAAGATACATTTGACAATTTATACTCTGATTGCTGTGCTCCAGTAATAATACCAAATAGTTTTGTTTTTAATATCAAGAGTCAGTAACAAAAGCAACACATGCGTGCATGGGGACTTGATCATTTTCTGACAAAAGAACACATGCCAGCATTTTGCTTTGCTTAAGGTCCTAATCTCCTACAGAGACAAACAGAGAGAAGACTGCTGTTTCTGTGTGGCCTCATCTCTATAACTTTTAATTAAAAACAAGCAAGCAGAGAGAAAGAGAGGGAGGGGAAAAGAATGAGCTACATGTCAGTCACTAATTGCACAAGTTCAAAGGGCTCAGGCTGAATGGTGCTGCATTATGATGTAGAACAAGAGGCAGTTCTCACTCAACATGTGGTTGCAACTCTTTTGAGCAGTTATAATCCATCCATTCATTTTCTATACTGCTTGGCTACATTGGGCCGAGGGTGACCTTGAGCCTATCCCAAACCACATTGAGCAACTTTTACTGTCAAAAGAACAATTTTAGGCCAAAATAAATAACAGACAATCTGTTTGGAGCCACAAAACATTTGAATATTGTGATACTAAGTGTTAATAAGTGTAATGTACTGAGGGCCTAAGAGCCAATGAGAGCTGCACTTTAACAGAAAATGATCCAGCATCCAATCTGTAGAGATTACATTTCTTCTACCTTTCATCTTCCGTTTTTGACTTTTTTGTTGTTGTGGTAATTTGTCATCCATTTTTCATAAATTTTTAGACTTTTCCGCCTTTCTGTCAAATTTCTCACTTTTTTGGCCATTTTTATGGACATTTTATGGTAGTTTTCAAGATTTCTTCTTTTGTTTTGGGACATTCTATAGTTAGTTTTCTTTCTTTCTTTCTTTCTTTAAAAACAAATTAATTTCCTGACTTTTTTTTTGTAATGCGAAAAACATAGGGCTTTTGTTTTAGACAATTTTAAGTCATTAAAAAAAATTGCATCTAGCTTTTGCTCTCTTTTACTGACAACGTAAAAATTTGGACTGTTGAAATTTTTTGAATATTTGATTATTATTATTTTATTAAATCATTAATCCATTTAATGAATATTTTATCTAAAAAATAAAAATAAATAGAGGGAGACCTCGAGTTACGTTGTACGCGACCTACGTCGTTTTGACTTTACGGCGCCCGTGCCTCATCCGTAGCACTTTCTTTTTCGTTAATTTCCCACAGTAATCACGTCATTTTAAAGTTATTTAAAGTTGTGTTGTTGTTACCTCCAACAACAGACGTTCATCAGCAGGTCGGTTCGCCATCAGGCGCGTCACATCTCCGTGTTTAAGTTTGAATTAGCTCCGCTCTGCCATCCATCAGCAATGAATGCCCGTGCAGAAACACGAAATATTGGTTCAGACTCATACGGGTCGCGCAAATATATATTTTTTGTTTACTGTACAAAGTATTTAAATATCGACTTAAACAAGGAAATCCGACTTAAGTTGAAATTCGGGTTACATCGCCAGCGTAGGAACAGAACTCCGCCGTAACTTGAAGACTCCCTGTATGTAAAAAAAAGATTAATTTCTACTAATGCTTTTAGAGATCCACAGAGAGCCACAGAAGAGGGACTAAAGAGCCACATGTAGCTCCAGAGCCGCAGGTTGCAAATCCCAGATACAAACAAAGAGAAATAGTACAAATGGTCAGATGTCGGCATTCCATCAGCACTCACGGACTGTACGTTCTGGTTTTGGTACGCGTTTCTGTTACATTTTGGTGAAATGATTTATTAAAAAAATATTCTGTAAACAATTACTTCCAGTTTGAGGCACACAATTACTTTCTGCTTTGATCACGTATGCTGAATAGGGCGAGAGAGTCAGAGAGAGAGTGAGACGGCAGCGTTATGTCATGTGATTAAGTTTTATTATCCTGGATTTATCTACTACTGGGTTACGAGGTGCGTATTGTATGTTTTATTTTCTTTATTTATTGAATGTCTGAGTCAAAGAGATGATTGTAAATATGAAATAAATAGCCGTGCCAAACTGTAATTTATCGACTATGGAAGCGCAGTTAAAAGACAAAGTGGCAATTACAGTTTGTTCCGTCTTGGAATAATGACGGACTGACGATAACGGAAGGGTGGCATGGCAAAATTTACCTCCGCTGAAAGTATTATTAGGAAGAATGTAGAAATTCTTTGGGGTTAGGTGTTGAATCCATGGAATGAATAAAAAGGGGAAAAAAGGTGTTGAAAGTGGGGGTTATAATGTCTTTCATACACTGTGTTGCAGTGTACTATTTCTGTCATACTTATGCTATCGAGAGATGATGTTATAAAAATTTAAATATCAAACAGCACTTTTAAACAGGTTGTCAGTGTTGCTGATGGATTACAAGATTGTTCTTGTACGTAGAAACATGAGTGACAGTTAAAAAAGAATGCACATGTTTTAATTTAACTTAGCCCACTTACAATATGCATCACTCCTTTCGCAGCCGACTTAGTCTGTCGTGCCTCTTTAGACCTGTTGATGAGTGTGAAATTAATCTGAGCAAATTAATTCGTCCCATTGCTGCCGCATAAAGATGTGTGTCATGTTTCGTTCGCTTCTTTGAATGAACAACGTCACTTTGTACTGCGTGACTCTTGCACTCTCATTAAATCTGGAGCAAGTCATTGTGCACGTGAAGCGGTACATTTCCATGGTGGGTGCAATTACGACAAAGTAAATTATTGCCATTAGTGATGACAATCATCCAGTAGATCATCATGCCCATTTGCATTCATGCTTGGAGTTGAATTGTATTTAACTACACCTACAGTATTACCAGTGTTATCTTGAAAAAGTAATTTAGTTACTTATGTGATTACTTATTTTAAAAGTAACTCAGTTACTTTAGTGATTATTTGTTTTAAAAGTAACTGAGTTACTTTAGTGATTACTTGATTTTAAATGTAATTCAGTTACTTAAGTGGTTAATTGATTTTAAAAGTAACTCAATTACATTCCAAGTTACTTTAATAGTTACATTCAGCAGATGCTCACAAACCTGCTTAACATAAAAATGACATCCACTTTTACCGCTTTATTTAACTGGACATTAAAGAAATAAATGTTATTAAAAATAAAATAAAGACAAAAAATTCTAACCTCAAATAATATATATATATTCTATATAAGAGTCTCCAAGCCACCAATGTTAGGCCTTCTGTCTTTCCTGTTTACAGTTACCTTTTCCACCATAATACTGTACATACTGTAGCGGCTGGAAGCCTTCTGAGTTGGGGTCTGGCACAGTTTTTATGGCAATCAAGAGTGTATGTTCGCTGTTTCATCGTGTTTAATCACAACATATCTCAGCATGTGATGATTAATGACTTTTTTTCTACTGTGGTTTGAGATGTTGGCCTCAGTCTGTTGCGAGGATGTTCTTTGTGTTATAGCTCCTTTTTGCTGTAATACTAGCCTGGCTACAATCACCGAAATTAACTTCCTTCCTTGCCAATACAGATCATTCTGATTGCGATATAAAGCCAGGCTTGGCAGTGGAGCTTCATTCGAGTAAACCGAGGCCACAAATGTGCTCCAAAGCTATCCGGCACCCACGTTTCATCTGCAGAAAACCTTGACAGAACTTGAAAAAATGTGTCAGACCTTGATCAGAGCGTGAGAAACGTGGCGTACCCCATCAGGATGTGACATCCAGGGACGGAACGTACTGGCATGAACCGTAGTGCACCTTAGATCGCCCCTCCCCCCGCGGGCCATCACTGATACTCTAACCAGGAAAAAATTCATCACGAAGAAAGAAATTGCTGAAATCCCAAGGCACACTCAGTTTCGGGCAATCGGGGTCACCATGGCCACCGGAAAGAAACACGTTTGACAACTCTGCTTTTATTTGTTGATGAAGTCCTGCAGTGGTGACACGAAATACAAGCACCTTGTCTCATTTCAATGTGTGATTATCATCATTTGTGACAAATGGACTAGCCTCATCTCAAATGTCAGAGCTGTGGAAAGTGTATGGTTGGAACCTTTGTTCGAGACAATGCTTGGGTGCTCTTAGGCAGCACTGCAGTGAGAAGCTTTTAAAAGCCCTGAGTAACAAGATGCTGACAGGCAGAAGTGAGGGAGAAAAAAAAAAAAGACTCGTCGCCACAAACTTGGACAGGTCGGCCACAATAATAGTCTCTACTGTTCACCTCCACACTTATTCACTCAACCTTTATTTCATCTGTATCCATATTCATGCCGTTTCGCTAAATCCTGCTATTCACGTCAAGCCTTACCTCTCTGTCACTCTGCTGACTTGTCTCTTACATCTCATTGGATTTCTTTTGTTCTTGGCTGCAGGTGTTGGACGGCTTCACTCTCGTCATATGGCTATTGTTCTATTTTAATCACACTCTTCTGCTCAGGACCTGACACCCACGTGCGCTCACTCTCGGCTC
The DNA here is from genome assembly GCF_051991255.1 of Vanacampus margaritifer. NCBI lineage: Eukaryota > Metazoa > Chordata > Actinopteri > Syngnathiformes > Syngnathidae > Vanacampus > Vanacampus margaritifer. Next base: position 13,927,195 of record NC_135436.1, read on the forward strand.
ACCCTCCATCTCTAGTAGTTCTTTACATGTGTATTGTATATGATTATATACAGTTCTCTGTACCTATAGAAAGAGAGGCTCACTTATTGAGCATATTTGTTGCATGATTAAAAAACGTCCAGGATTTGTCATGGCTCCAACCACAAATGCTGCTACCCTGGAAACTGATGGTAAAAGCAGGCAAGTCGATCTCCATGGTTACAGAGAGCACGGTTGGTTTTGAATGCCGTGTTTGTTATTGCCAAATGCAACAGTCACCTCTGTTGCTCTCAGTTTGGACCTACAGTAGTCACTTATTGTACATGGAAATCATGATAACATGATGTGGTTTGAAATATAGCGAGAGCTGTTTATAATATTCTGTGGCTACAAAAAAAATATATAAAAAGTACGAGAACCAACTCTTAGGATGATGGTCTTACAGTAGATCTCATTCGAGAATGCAGGTGTACCTAATGCCGCGGGTGGGGGCATATTAGAGTTTGAAAGGCTGTCATGTCAATCATCGGAAGTGTAAAATGGATTCCAAACACAATTCACAAATTGGCATTTTCTGCCTACACAAAGCTCTACAATCACGTTTCTGGAGTCATGTTTAAAAACACACACTTTAAGTTTCCTCTACAAACTTTGGAGGAGTCAGCTGATGCAAAGAAATCGGGCTGAAGTTATTGTCCAGCTATATAGAGTCAGCTATAATTATTGCAGACTGAGGTCTTTCAGTTGCTGTAATAGGAGAAACAAGGGGGGGGGGGAGAGAGAGAGAGAGAGAGAGAGAGAGAGAGAGAGAGAGAGAGAGAGAGCGAGAAAAGTGGCAAAGCCAGTGCCTTTAAGATGGCAGTAAGAAGCCAACTTTAAGAAGTGTACTGTAATGTATCTCAGAGGCATTCAATTAATCTAACCCTTAATGAGATCAGTATTAGTCAAATCTTCATAAAATGTCAATTAGTCTTCTGAGTGCATTTGTGACCTATTTGGGAAAAGTTATTCAAGTTCAACACATCATTCGGATGAGGGCTGTGCAGTACAGATAACAGGTATCGGTATTGGGTCGATACTGACCTTATTTCAAGGTAAAGGTGCTCGACTTGTGATTGTGGTCATTTTACAACCAGGAACTAAAAGCATACATCTCTGGTAGATTTATCCATCCATCCATCCATCTATCCATCCATCCATTTCCTTTACCACTTAGTCCTCACAAGCATCAAGGGTGGGCACTGGAGCCTATCACAGCTGGCTTCAGGTAGTAGGCGGGGTACACACTGAACTGGTTGCCAGCCAATAGCAGGGCACACATAGACGTACAACCATCCACACTCACAATCACACCTATGGACAACTTTGAGTGTTCAATTAACCTGCCATGCATGTCTTTGGAATGCGGGAGGAAACCGGAGCACCCGGAGAAAACCCACACGAGCACGGGGAGAACATGCAAACTCCAGCCAGGAAGGCCGAAGCTCGGACTCGATCTCACATCCTCTGCACTGGGAGGCGGATGTGCTAACCAGTCAGCCACCGTGCCGTCTGGTAGATTTGATCAAATTTATTTATTTAAGTTCATTTTTTTTGTGGGTTCTATAAAAAGATGATAGAAAATTGCAATTAATTTCATGTAATTGTGGGAATGCTATATGTATGTTATTGTGGTTTTTATTCTCCTCACTTTTTTGCCGTGAAACAACTCCCACATAATGCTTCCGATTTACACCGTCCAAAGTTAAACTTGCTTCAAAAATTCACGCCTCTCGGGGTACATATCGTCTGATTCCACGTTACTTACAGTATTCGCACAATTTCACGCTAAATATCAACTTTTGCCCATTCATTTTCAATGGGACTGACATTGAACTTTTTCCAAGTACCACTTTCCACACCCACTTCCATCATCACTGTCTGATACTGCTCGGAGGCACAGTTGGTAAAATGCATTGTCCTGCAACCAGGAGAGGTTGCAAGTTCAAATCCCACCTCCGACTGTACATTGCAAATATATCCATGGCCGTTAGGCTAACTGATATATATACATGTATACCAACTAACTACCATATCAGGAAATGGATTGTAATTTCACTGAAATTATTAAATGCATGTTATCTTTCAGCATCAGATGACACTTTTCAAAATAAATAGGCCATTAGCCATTAATTTGAACAAGTCAAGTCAGCTCAGTGCTTAGAGCATTTGCCTGCCACCACAGAGAACCTGGGTCCAAACCCCACTTGGACCACATTTGAGTGCATTTGATGGTTTGATACCAAATGACTACCATATCAGGAAATGGATTGTAATTTCTCTGGATTGACTAAATCCCAATTTTGGACAGATTGCAGTTTAATATTTTGTTTTGTTCATTTGTAATTTAACTACAATTAAAAATGTGCAATTTTCACATTTTTTATCTTTCAATTTACTTCATAAACACATGCATTCAAATCTTAGCATTCTGCTAATGACATTCAACTTTTCAGCATTGCCACGCAATTTCTGCAAAAATTGCACTTTGTCTAGTTGTAGGTAAAAATGCTATTTTGGCATATATAGGCATTTCTTTAAAATGATCTGTCATTGTTTTTTTTAATGTATCAAAAGTATTAGTGGTATTGGTACTTGGTATCGGAATCGGTGACCACTGAAGAGTAATTGGACTGAAATTGTAATATAAATATGAATGATAATTCTGACCAAATATTTGTATTTATTCATGCAATAATTCACCTGCAGAGAGCTGCACAGAAATGCAACAAATTGGAAATTAAAGCCAATTAGACCAATTATCACCCTACTGTGACAAGTGATTGTGTGCTTGTATCCACCCACATCCACACACGGAGAGAAATATACACAAGTGCAAGCGGACAAAATCTTAGAAAGACACCCACAATCCAAGCTGAGGAAATTGAATCAAGTCTTTAGCGCTAGTCTACTGTGATTTCTCCTGTACATGCGCGTGTGCGTGAGTGCCTCTACATGTATCGTATCAGAGTGCGCGCTGCACCATTGTTTAAGGGTAAAGAACATTTCCTGTTGAAAATTCCAGGATGGACTCCCCACTGAGCACTTCCATGTTTATCTGTTCTCTTCAGGAACACACACAGAAGTACAATGCGGCTTCTAAGAGACCTCCTGACTTTTCACCCGTGCCATGAGTCAGTGTGTGCCTGCACTGGGTCATCTCCTGTCTCCACACACCACCCACACGCTTCCTATGACCTCGGCTTTTATCTTTTAAACCCTCGTGGGTCACATATCAACGTAGATAGTCTCCAGAAGTATTGGAACGGTGAGGCCAATTCTTTTACGGTTGCCGTAAATTGAAAGCATTTGTGTTTGACATCAAAAGAAGAATATGGCAGAAGAGATTAATATTTTATGAATGTCCTCATTACACTCAGGTGGAATGTATGCTCTACAGGGTTTAAGTTTCTGATGTATCATGTACTCCCTTGTTCTTTTTGGCAGTTGGGTCATTATATTTGTACATCATGAATGAATTGTGTTTAACTACACCTACAGTATTGCTAGTGTTACCTTGAAAAAGTAATTTAGTTACTTATTTGATTACTTATTTTAAAAGTAACTCAGTTACTTTAGTGATTATTTGTTTTAAAAGTAACCAAGTTACTTTAGTGATTACTTGATTTTAAATGTTATTCAGTTACTTTAGTGGTGAATTTATTTTAAAAGTAACTCAATTGCAACTCAATTACATTACTACCAATTAGATTGGTTGTATCTTTCTTTAAATCTCCAAACATAATGTTTCTCTAGATTATTGAGTTCAATTAGCTGCTGCCATCGTACGGTACATCAATGATGATTAATGAGCCCATCCAAGAAGAAGCCATGTAAGCCCAAGTCATGACATTACCTCCACTGTGTTTAATGTTGGTTTGCAAAGCAAAACGCTTCTGGCACCATGCTGCATAAAATAATGATTCATCTTCATCTCTATTGTGATTACAAATTCCCACTTGGTGTAGCCTCTGTAAAAAAAATGTCATTAAGAACACAATAGATTTTAATTGCTTCACTCGTGCAGGCTGTAGCTGATGTCCCACTTATTTTCTTGCTTGTACTGGATATGTCAATTTTTTTATGCATTGGATCTGATTTGCAATCTTCTCTCAGCTTCACAATATTTTCACCCATAGATCGTGTTTTGAGTTTCTTATTAGTTATACCTGTATAGTTTAGGGTGAACAAATGTCCTCTTTTGGACGGACCTGTCCACTTTTTTACAAATCGTTGTGGTGTCTGGGGGATTTATAAATTCATGAAAATGCCAGCTCCCTTTGGGCAGTAGGCGGGGTACACCCTGAACTGGTTGGATTATTATTAATATTATTGTTATTTTTTTCTTTTTCTTTTCTTTTTTTCCTTTTTTGATTAGGGGCATATACAACCAGCTTCACTCCTTTCTGTCCCTTTTCATGTATTTTTTAAAGAATTAAATAAAAATTTAGAATTGAAAAGTTAAATTGAATTGAACTTTTTTTTTGCTCCACTACATGGTGCTCTTGATTAACTCTAGAGGAGTAAAAAAAAATATTGTGAGTGGTTCTTGAAGCTTCATTCTCCCATCACGACTGAAGTGAATTTTTTTTTTTAGATTAAATTAGTGTCCTTGAGAGACTGCTATTTAATCATTGACATCATTACACGACTAGCAAAAAAAAATTGAGTTAAAGTTGGATTTTAGACATAAGCGGTATTGTCCCAAGTTTGAGAAAAGTGTAAGGTGGATTCGAGGCCGGGCCGAGTGTCCTGTTTTTTGAAACCCTAACCCTAGCATAAGTACGGTCTCCACCGGGAAAACCCAAACCTGAAACTGAGCATTTATATGAAGTGATATTTATTGGTTGTACAATCAATACAATAGGACACACCTGTCACAAAAAGGAATATAAAATGTGTAGGTTCAAAAAAAGAACACATCTTCTCAGTTGTTACTCAAACTCAAAACCTGGAAACAAAAGTTGTATTGTTGATCTCTTGTCTGCCTCATTTTTTTTTTTTTCCGATGGCAGAGGAAATAAAAGAATTGGCCTCACTGTTCCCATACTTTTTGAGTGTATTGGTTATTTTTCAGGCACATTCCCCATCTACAACTTTATATTTGACAGTCACAGACACAAGCAACAATTTGAAAATATTCCATATAGTCTCATATTACATCCCTTGCTAACTTTGTCTCTTTTAGACAGAGTTCTCATTATCGGTTTCGTGTGATTATTATGTCAGTGACACTTAGGTGTTAATTTCATTTTTGTTCCTGTGCTGCAGTAGAAAGAAAATCAGGCCCATTGATTTGGAACTCCCTGCAGGTGAGACTGACTGTGATGTCAACTTGCACCTGTCCACCTTTTATTTATTTTTTCTCCCTTAGGATTATTAATGCTTTTATTTCATTATGTCAGGTCTTTGCCTCAGTGGGTCAATAATGATCAGACTGCAGCTGCTGCAGTTTGACGTTGCCAATTGACAAAAAATCATGCTGGTCCCATGTGACATCATGACTGATTACTGCCTCCCTGTGAGATGCTCCCCACTTAATTCTGTTCTGGATTTGTGGATATGTGCTATTTTGTAACCCCCGGAAACAAATGTACAAATTGCAAATTGACAAGGCAATTACTGCTTAGGTAGAAGTAGGCAAACAACCAGTAAAACAATGTTTATATGTATTTAATAAAAAAATATAAAAATGTACAGCGGTACCTTGACTTATAAGTTTAAGTATATCAAATGAATACCAAATAAATATTATCTAATCAAATGAGTTGAAATTCCAATCATGCTGTCCAGGAACATTTTTTAAATGTGTTTTAATACAGAATAATAGCACTGTATTGTAGAAAAGTGTAATAAAATTAGTGCTGTCAATGTTAAAGCGTTAACTGATTAATTAATCACAAAAAAATGATCGCATTAATCATGAATTAACGCAGATTAATCGCACTATTAATTTTAACCACAGATGATCCTTTAGCGTGAAAGCGGATGGCTATGTTTCAGGTAGCACAGGTTGTGTTTGAGCAATAAACATAATTTCATGCATTTAAGTAAAGCATTCAATGAATGTTTGCGTATCACATTTAGAATATTTGTTCATGTCAAAATATCAGGGTAATTTTTTCCCCCCATTTTAAATTATGCTAGTAATTAACTGAGTAGAGAAAGAGGAGGATGAGCGTGATCAGTGGATCAAAAATGTTGAAGACGTCCTCATAACATTAAATGTCAAAAGAATTAACACATAACCGGTGCTCTTCAAAAAAAAAATAAATAAAAAAAAACCTTTTTTATTAGGCGATTAATCGTGATTAATCAGAATTCTAAGATGTGAAAAAATAATAATCGTTTGACAGCTCTAAATAAAAAATAATAAAAGTAAAGAAGTCACCAAAGTTTCAGTTTGGTGTTACAAAAAATACATTTAAACCCAAACAACAAAGAAGTTTTCCCCATCAATATAGGCCAGAAGATCAACCAGCACGGCCACAAAGCGATCATGTAGCATTTTCTTTGTTCAGAGATGAAAGTTGGGGCAGGACAACTTTTGGGTGAGAAAAACATGGACAAACTAGAGCAATTTCACTCAACCTGTTTTTTTTTTTGTCTTTCCCAAACTCAAGGGGATCTTTTTTGAAGACGTGGATGAAATAAAGATGGCCGTGACGACTTATTTTTGTTTTGTTTTTGTTGATAAGTTTTCTAGTCTGGTATGAAGTCTACATTTGAATCTACTTTTACATCTAAAATATTTTTTTTTCTGGATAGATCCGTCATGCATAAATTGTATTTTTGTTTCAGCACTTGCTGTTTCATTAAGAGTGCAATTTAGAGCAGAAAAATCTAATCTTTTGATGGTTATGCTAAACATAATCATGCTATTCCTTATAGCCCAATTCGTTGTTGGTTTTGAAAGGAGGACAAACAGGAGGAAGCTGAAAGGAAGAAAATGTCATGGCGGGTGAAGGTAAAGATTGATATCAACGCACATGAGGAAGAGGAGGAAGACAAAGCGGAGGGGACATCCAGACCTATTTCTACTAAGGCTAACTGTGCACCGACAACGGGGCACCAGACACTCAATCAATGCTGACCCCAGTGGTCACAAACACACTCCCGCATGCGCACATACACGCGCATACATACACAGACGAGCCAACACAAGCAGCAGGACAGTGTGCAGGTGCTGCCAGAGGTCATTAGTCTGACGAACGGATTCCTGCCATAGACAGTGCAGACCGGACAAGAAATGTGCTTTGGACACATTTCCCGCTAAAACACTCACTCATTCGCACACACAAAACACAACACACCATCTTATATCCACTTCTTTGTGAAGACCTTCATGGACATGACCAAATTTGAATTCAACGGTCATACAATCATATCATGTAAGGGGCCTCAGCGTAAGAGTTACAAGACAAACTGCCTTAAGATAGCTGTACACATTCAACACACATACCCATGCACTAAATCCCTGCTGAAGTCTACTTCACTGATTGGACGAGAAGTGATTGATTGGGAGTTTAGTGACGGATGGCCGCTCCTTCATTAAGAAAGCGCGGTGGCTCCAGAGTATGAGCGAGATCCTCCTTACCGTTGAGCACTGTGTCCTTGAGAAAAATACATTTTCATTTAAAATACCATGATTTATCTTTCATATTTTCTTTTTTGTCACCAAAAGCAGGAAGATGAATGTAACCGTAGTGACACACGCGCAGGGATACAAACACACACAAACAGAGAGAACCAAATGGCAAGAAATAATATTATATTTGTTAGATATGTCTTATCGGCCTATTCCAGAGGCCTGCTTTGAAATTCAAACTAACAACATCCACGGCACGAATGTGACATTGCTGCTTTCAAATTTTATTCCGAAAAGCTGTACACAATTATTCTGTCAACAATTGACGAGTATGCTGCTGAGATCAGCACATATTGTACAACAGAGATTCTGCATTCGTGTGACATGCTGTCATATATTTTCAAACATTTAACCTGGTAAATGGAAGGGATTCATACAATGCCGCAGTTGGGGGAAAATGCAATACGCTATATGTGAGGTGAAATACAATCTTGCATTAATTGTCTATTCAGTGCTTGTGTGCAGTACCACTCGTAGGCAAGCCAATATATATTTTCTGTTACATGACATCTACTGACACGCCCAGAGAATAAACTATTCTAACCCTGTTATCAGCCATGCCACTTAGCTGTAATAACAGCAGCATGTCCACCACATATGTGTAATTGTGTACCGGTATGTTTGCCCCAAAGTGATATTTTGAACGATACGATCAGTGTTGGTTTGATGTGAGACTGCACAGCGGATAATACATTTTTTGTCAAAGGTGTATACAGAATACGCAATGCACACCCTCCGGGATGCGTTAAGCTTCGATAGCACTGAATACACACAAGGATAAATCGCTGTAATCCTACTTTACACAAATGTGAACGCATAATTTTAAACACCTAGCCAAGCCAAAATCATTGAAAAGCACACGCTTAAGGCTGAAATTAATTGTTTACCAAGCAGACACTTTTACAGACTCATGCACTTGCACAAAGAAACAGCAAACAATGTGGTACGCATGACACTTGAACCTTAACCCCGCCTGCGATCAATTCCCCAATCAGAATGATTGGGGGCATTGTGTGGAAAGTGCAAAGAGCAGTTGAAGAGAAATCGAGAGGGGACACAGCCAGCGGGAATCGGTGTAAGTAAGTTCCCAATTAAGAGCAGTTCTGTAATAAGGATTACAAACTACCAAACTGTATGCAGCAGTTTAAATGAATCAGAAGGATTGGAATCTTTTTTTTTTTTTTTGCAATAATGCACAATGAAAAGGCAGTTTAACTCATTAAGGCCTGGCAAAACGTGCCTCTAAAACCTGTCACCCCCAAAAACTTTTTCCTAATGCCTACTAAATAATTAATATCTCAGCTTCTGAAGCAGACAGAAACATAATTCCAAAAACATTTCAGAGCTTAGACCTGTGGCGTTCACACAAACTGAAGTTTATTATTATTATAAAAAAAAAAAATCAACAAACAACTGTGTCACATCTGCGGGTACCTTCAACAGCATAGTTGTAACAACCTGGGTGAATCGAGTGGTAATTATTCGTTGTCCATTCCGTTACAAAGTTGTCAAAATTTTCAACATACTACAACTTGTCTACAAACATTTCTTAACACTATGTCACTGTCGACTGGTTGCACAAATTTTTTTCATAACTCCCGCATCAGCCATGTATGCTTGAATACAATTTCAAGACATGCTAAGAGGCCCACGTCACCCTCTCATATATAACCTGATGCATTTCAATGGCTAAGAGACCAAGAATTTGTCAAAACAAAAACAAAATTAAGTAATCCGCTTTCCCGGCTTTAAAGGTAGAAGAGCGCTAGAGCGCCCCCGGCTCTAGTAGTAGAAACATGGTAATGCGCTCCCGGTCTTAATTTTCATTTTCAATAGTATGAAGATAATATTTTGCCTATAATTAATGTGATGACTTACCTTACCTTTAAAAACTGATTTTGGATTTTGCATGTTTTTTATTTGTAGCCTCCCACTATGCTCCCCTTCTTATCGCTAAAATCTTGGGATGCTGAATGTACCGATGTTTTTTGGACGGGTTGTGCCCGTTAAGTCAAGTTTGTTAAGTTCTGTTCTCTGTACCTTGTGCATATGCATTGACAATAAAGATCCATTCATTCATACTGCCGGTTTACCAGCATTTTTTAAAAATGTTTTTGGGGTTTAGGAAATACCCCCCAATGCATTTCAATGGACGTCAATTATAAGCGGGTTTTCATTATTTGTGGGCTGACCCAGTCCTTATCTTCCGCAAGTGGGGGTCCACAGAATTGAAATTGCAGAAAATATCAGCTCTTCAAAAGAGTACTGCATATTGCTACCGTTTTCCATTACTCTGAAGGTACAAACAGCATGCTTTGTGTGTATTAGGAGACTGTAGAATATGACCAATGGGGTGATTTCAAAGCTTCACACTGTTGCCTTATGCATTAAATGATGACGATAGAAGCCGCCATGGGAGGTCATTAGGCAGTTCAATCAAAAACTGGTCTGATCTCGGCAACTGTGCACAGTTGACAGTTATTGCATGCTTCCGCTATTTTCCAAATTGTTTATTTAACACGAATCATGATGAAATTAACTCATTTTTCCACAGATGCAGCCCATTCAGAGCTCCATAAATCTGATATCATAGCCATATCTCAATACAGCAGAAGCAAACCCTCACTTTTTGTGTTTGTATGAGATTTCAAAATATGAAGTCATTACTCAATTTACATAATTTTCTACACCACAGGGAAGGAATTATAATTAATACTATGAATGTAAGTAATTTGGCTGAAGAGTATAAAAATACACGCGCATGTGCTGGCGCCGCTCTCTTCCAGGCCAGCTGGTATGTGATGGCGCAACCATGGCAACAGAGGAAAGCCATCAGAGCCAAACTGTCTTGCTAACAAATTGGTAGACATGGATGTCTTTCTGATCACATCCCTTTATTCAGCTTGTCTTCTTTATTCTGTGCTACCATCCATCCATCCATCCATCCATCCATCCATCCATCCATCCATCCATCCCAATGAGTGTAGGTTGTAATCTCTTACCTGATAGTGACATCAGCAGGTCATCAGCAGCAGAACAAACAGAGAGAGAGAGAAAGAAAGAGAGAGAGTTATTAAGAACAGAGTCTTTAAAAAAAAGTCACCATTTACATTTCAGAACTTTGACATTTTTGTACGAAGCTATATGAGATGCTTTTAGGAAATGTGTGTTTGTTCTGACTAAGATTGTGATCTTTTACTAAATATTTTGGATTGCAGGTGTTAAATTGAATGTTCATTCTGACAAACGTGACAGATCAGGACACACTTACAAAATGAATAGCACATTTTTTCAAATAGTGCTTCATGGGTATTTATTTAACCCAGAGAGGACCGACCATTTATTCAAAGCAGACCTTTACTTGTAGAAAAGGGAGGTGCAACAGTATGAAGATTGATATCTGCTGATCGGCCATTGTTAAGTTGAGACAGTGAGAACTGAATGTGCAACTGCTTCACATTAGCACCTTGTATTCACTCGTCATTTTCTTCTTGGTTCCCATCAACAATGCAGTGCATTTAGAAAGAAATATTTTTAGATTGTATTCAAGAGTCACTTATCATTGTCTTAACAGCATTCCATAGGAGACAAATGCAAATGCCACACTTGCCACATGGCTTTGAGACAATGCCACTATTTGTTTGTTTTATGTACAAAGCAACCAGTTTCCTTTCAACCCACATCTTATGGCCTTGTTTGTCTAAAGATCTAAAGAAATATATATTTTTTTAGGACCTTAGGCAAAAGCGATGTTGTGGGATGTGACAAAAAAGGGATTTAAAGGCGGCGGTGTTTTGTGTTGACTTCTTTTTCCAACCTGCGGCTGTGTTGTCGCACTTATTACGGAGCTCATGCAGATGCTGTCCTGCCATCTGGAAGCACAATCCAAATCAGGGTGAAGCGTATCCGAACCAAACTGTACCTTGTGAAGCTGCGTCTACGGCAAAATTAATTACTGATACTGAATGGAACTGCCTGCTTTGTTTCTTACTAGAGAAAAAAAAAGGATCTATTAAAATTATTATTATTTGTTCAAGCGACTAATTGCGACACAACATCTATTAGAATAGAGGCCAATACATTTGACTATTTGAGAATATACTGTATGTGTTCATGATTTTGCTGTCATTCAAGTACTGGGTGCGTTTTTCCCCCCCCCCCCACTGATTGTATCCAATTTTGAGTGCTTCTGCATACATGTTCAAGTGAGAGGATGTGTGTGTGCGTGTGTGCATTTGTGCAGTAGAATGTGCAGTATGCTAGGGTCAGCTTTTGAGAAAATGGCCCATTGAACAAAAATCGCATTCCAGTGCCAAGGACTCTCTGGCTTGACTCCTGCCTTTTCTATGGAGCTTTACGTAAAACTGCTGAGCCCACACGCACACACACACACACGCACACAAATACACACTTGTAAAAGGGAGGATCGAGAAAGATGGAGAGCAAAAGTGGAGGCGGTGTGACTAATCTTCTCTTCCTCTGTTTGGAAAGACTGGAGGAGATGAGTGAGGGCTGTAGAATCGTTTTGATGGGGAGGATTACGACTCTCACACATGCACACAAACAGGTACCTCCTTACTGCCTCTTCAACATGGAGCCATTAAAGCCAATTTTCATTTCACAATTTCCCTCACATTTTTCTCACACGTTGACACGCATTTATGCTCTCACATAAACAAATATCCAAAAGACACCTGCCATTAACGTGCAACTAAGCAGACTGTAGATGCAGCAGGATTATAATTACATCTGCCTTTCATTTGGCATGCATTAATATAGTTTGTCACACCACAAGCACTTCCTCTTCGAAGAAACAGCGAAAGACTCCATGTCATTCAATTTTCATGTTTTCAAAGGGGCTTAGCACTATTCCTCACATTGATGGGTTTTACTTTTTTAAATTCAGCAGTTATATGGAATACATTTGAATACTGATTCAAACAAAGCAGAACGCGCACACTACATTCACTGAAGTAGGTTTACTACGCCCAGGGCCGGATTGGCCATCTGGCATACAGGGCAGATGCCTGGGGGTGCTTTTGGGGCCGATGTGGTGCTATTTTATTATTTTCCTCCATTTTACCTCAAATGACCGACCCATGATTTAGAGGGAGCAGAACATTAATCCATTTACAATATAGACAACAAACTGAACCAATCAATATGAGTGGCAGATCTACGTGGTATAGCAAGGGGAGGTTGGGGCCGGTCAGGAGTTGGGTCAAAGTAAAAATGCCACGGCCAATTTTTGGTGCCAGTCCAGTCCTGTTTACGTCAGTACAGACTGTCCTTCTCAGCCCATGTATTTTTATGAGGATTCAGATCATAATACACTCGGCGAAAATGCGGAATCACTCGCCGAAAGGTGGGCTGATGTAATGCCGGCTTTGCCCACCTTTAGTCGAGGTACACATGGCCGAAAACACTTTTTTATTTTTTAAACTGCACTTTAAACTGAGTCTATTTGGTCTCACTCTAAATAGAGTAAAATTTACACTTGGAAGATAGTAAAATAATATGTTTTTTAAAAAGTCACTCATGGGGTTGAGGAACAAACCCACAATTTGACCCACTCCCTGAGCCAAGCAGATCCTGCTTTGTGCTAGTATATCACTCGTGTCACATGGAATCGTTGTAAATCCAAGATTAAAAACCATGTGTTTGGTCTCCTCTTGGATATGCAGTAAGCAAACAGTAGGAGCGGCACAGCTCAGCTGGTAGTGTGGCTGTCTCCCAAGCTGAAGGTTGTGAGTTTGTTCCTCAACCCTTGAGTGACTTCTATTGATTTTTTTCCAATTCTTCATTTTACTCTCTTCCAAGTGTAAATATTACTCTAAACTGAATCTATTTGGTCCCAGTCAATATAGAGTCCAATTTACTCTACATAATTTACTGTGTGGTCTACAAATTATGCTCTGCAAAGGCATCATTAAATCAACATTGATTACTCCGCCATTACGTCCAGAGTGAAACTTTAGTGATGGTGTGATAATATATCACTTGAGTTGTCCTGCTACAGCTTATTTTAGAACTAAAATGTCGTGTTAAGGGCTGCATAATTCAAATGCGCAGTGAGACTGTTTAAAGCATGTAGTTGGATGTTAAAATGGCAGCCATGAATAGATGTCAAATTTGAGTGAAATTCATGCCATGATCAACAAGTTTATGTTTCGTATAATACAATGGAATACTTTACACGCTGACTTCATGTAATAAGTAATGTTGGTAATGATATGCAGCTAGACATTCTTATCTCATGCGTCTTGCGGCCAATACTAACCTGCCAGCATCACAGATCTCATAGATCGACATTTGTGAACACCAGCAACCACCTCAACTCAGCAGCACCACCCGTTATTGTGGATTATTCCGAAAAAGCCCACTTCCACTGTGGCTATAGTATCTGTCAGCTTCCATTCACCACCTGCTGCATCTTACTCCCAGAGGAGATTCCAATTATATTTTAATTTTGAGTCTATTATTGACTTTAGAGCACACCAGTCGGGTTGGATCACTAAACTCTTCTTTACTTCTTATCAAGAGTTATGTTGTTAGAACAATTCACATATTTTCTTCAGGAATTTTATTTTATGCATCATAAAAAGCCACAGAGGATTATCTGTCGTCAATAGAATATTCAAACAGCAAGAAACATCATTTGTAAAATGTCAACAATTTTGCAATTAATAATAATAATAAAAAACACTAAGCCAGAAAATAGGTCCTTGAGGTTCAAAACGACTTGTGGATCCAGTAGATATTAAACTCCTGTACACACCCAGACTCCATTATTCACACATCAGTCACATATTCTGTTCAGCTGTCAGTGCCACACAAAGAGAAATGTTACCAGGATCCAGTTCTTGTGTGTCTGTTTCCTGTCAGATCAGTCAGAGAAAGAGATGTTTCTGATCAAACTGTCGTGTCGCAGCCATTCATTCCGTCTTTGCTCTGATGTGCGTTCACACACATTGGACGCAGCCTTGCTCCTCCAACTTGCCAAAATGCCAAATGCATAATTAACATTTATTTCCTGTTTTGTGGCATTGCGCAACCTCATTCTGCTGACATAACTCGAGATCTATCAAGCTCATCTTCAATCTTTGGCTTTTATAACAGTTTGATGTGGGAAAAAAGATCACGATCCCTCCAGTCAAAAGACAAAATTTTGTAATGCAATAGTCATTGAGTAGCTGCTCTGTCATGTATATTATGAATTGTGAATGGTAATTATTTTCAAAGCCACCTGATCTGACGGGGATGAACGCAAACAAAAGAGAGGATTGGCACCAAAAGACATAAAACAGAAAGCATTAATTTGAAATGATCCCCCAATTTCCAAACTGGTATTTGATGTGCTTCACATACACGTTTCATTGAAAACACTTTGTGTCCTTAGAGAAATAACTACTCATTAATTACTCAATAATTTTTCAAGTGTTTTCACGTGCGTGCGTCATACACTTTATATCCAGACAACATGACATATTCCAGGGCTGCATTCTTGTTACTCGTCTTTCAGTCTGTCTTTCAGGTTCATTTGAGAGAGCAAGACACGTCACTGCAAATTGCATCCAGCAGTATAATACACACTCGTACAGGTTTCAAGGTTCTTGGCAGGCTGAAGCAACGACAAGCCAAGCTTTAATCATTTTAACAGAATCAGTTTAGGGTTCAAATGCTTCTATTATGTGGAAGGTCAACCTCGAATCAGGAGGTCAAGTACTTGACATATGTTTACGTACACAAACAGACAGCCTTAGTATGTTCTTTCCATTATAAAAAGGAAGACAAGAGTTGGCGCTTGGTAACTAGTAGAAGATGAGCAGTTGAAACTGAGAGGATAACTTTGCGGTAAAACTTTATGATGAAGGTCTTGGAAGCTGATCAAAAATATGGACTGTTTTAAAATTCTGATAGCTTGCTTGATATATATCAAATCTTTCCGCTGTGCGGATCGTTATTTTAGATGAATCCATCAATTAAATGTTTATGACACTGATTAAACTGCTGTCTGCTGTCTGTTAGTTGAACAAATAAATGTTGATTTGCTATTCGTGGATGGTCCTCTCTGCATGCAAATGTAAAAACGGATGATCCTCTTGGGATCACTTGTGCTGTCACAAGTTTAAAGATGGAAATACTAAATACTTTCTCATTTAGGCAATGACTGGAATGGAAGCTATAGTCCTAAAATGACTGATTAGCTGAATCCTGTCTTTAAATCTGTCATTAACTGTTTTTTTTTGGCAAGCTTTCACACTCCTGGCTCGATTAACGTCAAGTTATATTGCAAAATACACAAAACAACATGAAGCTATCAGTCAAAGTCATTGCCTTTACAGCCCACAGAAATCCCATTCAATAACTTGAGTGGGTGCTCAAAATGGACACCGACGTCTTTTTGTTTAGCATGATTAATCAACATCATTCTCATAACGAAACATCGCAAAACATATCAATTTTGTAATATCGTGCAATAAATTCTTCAAGGATGAGTTTCACATGTTCTTATCTGAAGCAGTTGTTCTTTTGTATTCCAATGCCTGCCTGCGGCTTCCCTCCAGTAACACATTTTGGGACATATTGAATCTGTCTCTTGAACGAGTGACACAAAAAAGACAAAACTGGATTTATCGCTGCAAAGAGATCTAAATAGAGTAAGTTGATTGTTGTGACTCAGAGGTCAGCTTAGTTCACCCCGCTCACAGCAGAGCCGGTACTAATCTTTCACACCCACGGAACCCACACTCGCTATTAGATCTCTTCGCCAAGGAGGCAGCAACACAGAAGGCAAAATTAGGATCGGCAAAACAAATGCAGGAACAATCATTTGCATAATTACTATATCCACCAGACTGCACCACTGCAAGGATGAGAGCCAGATTAATTCCTCCATACGCTTTCATTTTCCTTAGTTAGACTCCGACATGGGAAACTGGCAGTTGCGGCACACACGGTAATTGTTGATGCCATGAATCAGCTGGCTTGGTCACTTGATTCTGTTCCCAAGATTAAAATACAACAATACAGCCGTTGCTACGGTTACAAGATGACGAACAGCAAACAACCGGCGAAACTCTGCCCTCTTCTCACACTCACTCACTGCAAAATTTTTCACAGGGACCAAATAATCACAACTGATATTTTGGTTAGAACTGCTGAGCTCTTCTAGTAAGAGCTTACAGCACTTGAGCCCAAGATGTGGGACGGTGCGAAGCGAAGCGGGACAGTGTGGCAGATGGGAGGCAGTTGTAATCCACAACAGCAGGTTGTGTAGAGATGAGACAACTACTGGAACAGAATGTAAGAACATTTCTGTGATTTTATGGACGATTCTGTTTAGTGATTATTTCAAGTGTAAATTGCCACAGACAGGCAAAATGGGATGAAAGTTCAGTGACATCATTTTGATATCAATAGTGTTTAATTTAATTTACACTTGAATGACTATTAAACCTCAATCAATTTTTGAACGTGTTGGCCCTCATTAGGGTTTCGGGTACAAATAGATAAACACAATAGATAATAGTGTTCAAGGAAACTACTATGCATTTTTGGGGAGGAAGGTGGAGAAAACCCACATAAGCACAAGAAGAACATCATAACTGTGAGGCAGACATGTAAACCACTATTACTCTTAAAATAATGTACAAAATATTATTATTATATAAATAATACTAGTATACTGTATAGAATATATTATTGTCGACTTCAGGGGAGTAGAGGTGCTGTATTATGTAAAAACTGTAGGGATAAGCGAGTACCAAGTACAGTATCTGTTTCGGGCCAACACCCAACCTTATTTCAAGCTATCAATAGGAAAAATGTTATATTGGGATATAGAGGTATTTCTTTAAAATAATCTGCCACTATTTTAATTTTGGGGAATTTTATGTATCAAAAGAACTAGTAGTAGCAATACTTGCTCTAGGTATTTACTATTGAGGAGTTGAGTACTCATATTGGTCATATCGGTCTGAAAAAAAAGTGGTACAACCCTGATTAAAACAACAACAACAAAAAGCTCCCAGATGTACACCACTTCAAACTACACAACAATGAAAATATTTGTACTTTAAAGGGGAATTCAACCTTAATTAAACATTTCTTGACAATAATAGGTTACATATGACCCCACTAGTCTAAACATGACATTCTGATTAATATGACCTTTTTGGAATATGAGTTATGAAGCAAAATCCAGCCGGGGGGGGCGGCCATTTTGCCACTTGCTGTCGACTGAAGAGGACATCAATGTTGCTTAGGGCTCAGGCAACAACCAATCAGAGCTCACCTGTTTTCTGAAGCTGCGCTGTGATTGGTTGTTACCTGAGTCCTGCGCAACATGGATGTCATCTTCAGTCGATAGCAAGTGGCAAAATGGCCGCCCCCCCTGAGATGGATAAAAACTGCTGCATTTTACTGCTTAACTCATATTCCACTAACGCAATATTAACCACATACCATATTTAGACTAGTGGGGGCTGCATAGAACATGTTATTGTCAAAAAAATTGGGGGGGTTGCACCATGTGATCGGCCACCCCTCCCAACCCCAGTAAATGGAAGCGTTGTTCACTGCTTTGTCATTTTGCAGCACGCCTCTTCTGACAATGTGGCGTCTGCACATTTCCCTGTGCCTGGCCGTGTTTCATCTTCCTCAATAATAGGAACTACAGGGGGATGCTGTTGATGGCAACATTGAAATCCAGACCAAATAAACAAAGAATTGATGTCTCTGTGCAGTATTTTTGGAAGCCATGAGGTTTTCAGTTTATGATGGTCTCGAACTGTGTCCAGATGTACATATTTATTTGTCATGTGTCATTGTTGTACACCCTAGACTGGTCTCCAGTCAGTCGCAGGGTACGCATGACTTTTTATTCTCACATTCACTATCAGTGTGTTTCCATATCTGAAATCCAATTTCTTTCCAGTTTCATTGAATAAACAGTAAGAGCAAAAGGCCATGCGTATGTGGCAACGAATGAAAGGACATAGAAATAATAAAATTACAATTCCGGTTAATGCATCACATTTGACTTACTGGCCCAGCATTCATTTGATTAATGAATCTAACAATCCTCGAGGTCGATGGTTCATTTTTCCACAATGATATAAGCTGACACGGATCATCCTCGTAATGAAAGCAAGAATGCAGGCCACAGGAAATTGTGAAGGACAAGATCAGCGCAATCTGAATGAAACAAAAGCTCTGAGGCAGCATTGCGGAAACGCCACCCGTCACATGGTGCGGCACTTTGACGGGCCATGAGCAAAGTGTAGCATATGTTTTGGGCTGCAGAGACTCAATGGAGAGATAGAAAGGTCACACGGCGGCGGCGTGTGGAGGCGAGGTCACCGAGCTGAGGCACACTGATGGAGATTTGATGAGAGAGGGCCGAGGACACTGAAAGTGTGACGCGTGTCTCCGCTGGAGAACTAATCCCGAATGCAGAGTTGATAGAGTGCATAGACAAGCTTTTAGGCTCGACATTTTACCACTTTTGATTTCATTTCATTGTGCCTACAATACACAACGCTTATAGCATTCTTTATCAATGAAAGTAAAATCGCAAGTGTCCCAAAAAGTCCAGATGTAGTAATCCTCCATGCGCTGACTTGGGTCTGGGTCACGGTAGGTTCTGGAGCCTGTGCCAGCTGATTTAGACACAATGCTGACTACACCCTGGATTTGTCGCCAGTTAGGCGCCACGTGATTATGAATGGCTGGAAATCAAGTCATGGCAGCTACACCACAGGCAGTTTTCTTTACTTCATACCATTTTTTAAAACAGTGCGTCACAAACTTAAAGTAAAAATTACTGCTTAGCTCACCACCATCATGACCAACATTAAAATCCAGTAGCATAGAAGTAATCAAAACCAACGTAGTGGTTTTATTATTAGAAAACATCTTTATTATTATTGTAAGCTTCAATACCATCATGCACACTTTAAAATTTTAATTCCGTGACTTTTTTCCCCCCACGTACCACTATAGGGGATCACTGCACTTCAGCGTATTATTTGAGTTGAGCTTAATCCATAGGACTAAAAGACAAGATAGTTGAATAGGATTTATCATTAAGAAATTAGAACCTTGTCATTTTCCACCAAAAGGGCAAAGAAAATGAACAGAAGATTCTCAATCAATTCACGGCCGTTTTAACTCCTTTATTTTTAATTTGCAATCCTTTCCCAAACTGAGGATTCTTCTCATTTTTATTCACATTGCTAAGAGTGAAATCCTATAAACCTCTTTGTCGATTCATGTTTGCTTTCAAAGTATATGTTTATATGTAGAGGCTACTTAGTAATGTACATAATATATAAATGTTATGGAAATACATATTCATCATACTTTATATGTTGTATATATTAGTTAGGGAAAGAACTTGGGCTCAACGATTTCAGGAAAAGACTGCACTGCAAATCTTCTGAGAGAAATGCTTCAGGGCAATTTTCACATATAGGACAGAAATTTACATCATAATCATCAAAGTACTAAAAACGTTTACTTTCATAATGTAGGGACACTAACGAGGCGGTTTGAGGGAGGCAGTCCTTTTTCTAATTTTGTTTAATGTTTAAAATTTAAATTTTTTGTAAAAATGTTTAAACTTTTACACAAATTTACATGTTCATTGTACATTAATTGTGAGCAAACAGTTTTTCCCATTTTTGCTTCAAATGGGGACTGAAGGCTGAGTGATATGGTCTAAAATTCAAATCAGAATAAGAATTTAATCAATTCACAATATTGGTCCCTATCATGATCTAAATTTGCGTGTAAAAAATATTTAACTGTGAAAAGTAAATATTTCTTGCTAAAAGAGGCAGAAAAAATCAGATTTTTCCTCTCTGCTTCTTTTCAATGAAATTTTGCATCTTACTTGCCGCAACGGAGGCGAGGATTAGTTACTGCATGCACCGCGGGAAGATAATGTTAAGCTGCGGCAGCTAGCAAGCACTGCTAAGTATTCCCCCGGCAGCAACTCGGAAGTGATTGGTTTGCATTAGATTATCAGCCGGGTCAATTACCGGTGCCGATATTCGGCATTTTTAAAAATCTGACGGCCTGTAAAGAATCAATTTAAAACTGTGTTAGCCTCAGCAAACTATTTAGTTACATTTTCAGTTAACTTTATTAGAGATGCTGCTGATACTGGGAACTTTTTGCACATTTTGTTTTTGTTTGAAATTAAAACAAAGATATGGAAAATTTTGAAGGATCTTTGTGCAGTTTGTCACTTTTTTACTTGCAACTGCCATCTCTGGCCCAAAGCGTAACTGCAGCATTCCAACTGTGGAAAGTTAGCAGCTTATGTGCGCAGTGTCATACGCTAGCTAATACCACAGGCTAATGCTAGCACAACGCCTTATGACCGCTACTCCGTGGGGACGTGTGTGATGTCGCCCTCCGCCACTCCACCCCTCACCAAAGAAACTGCTATAAAGGGAAGATAAAAGCTGATAGGTGCAGTCAGAGTAAAACAGGCAGGGCTCTTCGTACTCATCTGAGCATTCATGATGTAGAAAAATATTTAATTTTACCTTTTTAAACGGCACATTGCACCTTTGGAAAAAAATATTGACTGTAGCAAACTATAGAGCTGCGGTGTTAAGTTTTCATTTGACTTTTTAAGACATACTGATTGTTTTTTTTATTAGAATTGCTAAGAATAGCGACAATAAACCTGAACGGAAATGTTAAAATTCAAAAAAGGCCTAAAATTGGCAAAAATAGAAAATAAATTACTGAAGGTGGTGGATTTTTCAGCGTATCAATGAGAGGTAAATGCAAATTTTGGCTAAGAAAACAGGTTTTGTGAATAAACAATGACAAGACCGGCTAGCACGTCGCATATTTTGACCGGACATTAAGTCACATGAACATGTTGTAGTCACAAAAAATGGCGGTGGACGATAAAGTAAGGTTTGTTTGGGGTGACGAAGAAATTGAAATATTATAATATAATAATTGGTCTTGTGTCAGAAAGACACTACAATCTGAAGTTGCATGTTAGTTTTGCGCTTTTTTTCTGATTTTGCTTATTTGGATGGAAAGCCATTACTGATGACACCAGGAGCTCCATGAATTATTATTATTATTTTTTTTTTATTTTAAAGCAATGATGTATATTGCCGCCCTAAGAATTTTTTTTTTAAGTTAGTAGTTGGAATTCTTCTTCTTTTTTTGCCGCCAATATTTTTCCCCTTTTACTGAAAATGAATGTGTTGACCGTAGCATGATGCCATATTACTTGTTAAAATTCCACTTAGTTGATCTTGAGAAGAATGACTTTTATTCAGAAAGCCAAACAGATGTTTAGATGTGTTCAGGAAACAGCAATTTGACAAATTTAGCATTTACGGCTCATTTAATTGCTCCAAGCAATTAAGCAGTGAAATGAACCTCATCGTATGTCATTTGCCTCCTACCAAAACAGCTGCATCTCGCCACGATCCCTCGACAAGGAGAGGACAGAGACGCTCAAAGGAAGAGGGAGATAAAGAGAAATAAACATAACAAAGGTGAGCCCCCAATGAAGGCGAAGAAAGCAAAAAGTAGACTCAGGTTGGCGATAAATTGCAACAAACTGCCGCAATAAGGACAGCAATATTTCACTTCCTATGGAGAGTTTAAGGCTGAGGTTGCAAGTAGCACCGATTATGTTTTATCAGCCTCAATAACCAAAACAAACACGCCATTTAGTTCACCTACTCACACCAAAATTAAGCAATAAACACTATACACAGACATACGCACACACACACACACACAGAGGCACTCCATCACTTAGCCCTGTTTTCTGGTTGAACCTGACAATTTGGCTCTGTTATTTCCATGGAAACGCAGAGGAGGGCTGCTTGTGGAGGCATGTGTATAAATATACTGAAGCCAACATACACACACTAGCGCATTTGGAGACACATAATATCACCTTTAGATACTGGGAAAATGACTTATTGCTGCTCAATTTAATTTATTTAATTTCAGAAGAGCCATGCAAACTGAAAGTACATGCAATTTTACATTGGAAGCTCTAATGATTTCCATCATTGGCGTCACTATCGATTTCCATGCCTGCCTTCCTTTTACATCCGCAAATCACCAGATGAAGCGGGCGGCATGCGAGACGGATTGAGTAACGGACTCAATTGTCCAAATCAAATCAAAAGAGTCGTCCATAAAGAGAATTAGATGTCACAGCAATGTGACATTCCAAAATAAGAATCAACCGAAACATCTCTGGTGTACCTCCATTTTGTCTGCATGTGATACTGACCTTTTTACTCTTCCCAAGTTTGATGACTTGAATTAAAAAGTCAATATCAACCCTGAGGGGATGACATAACCTTGCCTCGGCCCCGTTCTCCTCTCTGGACACTTGCAGAATACCAAGTCAAAATCTGCCCTTAATGTCAATTCAAATACATAAAAGCAAGAACGTCCATGACAAGAAGTGTCAGTCTTAAATGTATAATCAATATCGGTTTTGTCACCGTGTCACAGTTGAAAGATTCCAGGCAGCCATTTTATGGTTTTGTATACAGTAAATTGCGGACCCACAAGTCTATTTCGCTTACATCTTGAGACTGCTACAAACCTCGATCGTGATAACTTCAAATTCATGAGGTTGGATTTGGGACATTTGAGTCCCTTTCAAGATAATTGACTGTACGCTGAGCGTAACATTTTCATTTTGATTGGAGAGGAATTTCATGCCGAGCACTAAAATCCATGGAGGGGGTCTAAAAAAGATTGATATCGGATACATTAAAGGGAGCAAAAGTTAAATGAGTTACACACACACCAGAATGTTTGTGACGCTTCCGAGCACAGGCCCGGTTAATTGTGCCCGTCCATTTGTTTAGAGTTGATATTATGACGGCATTGCTACTTGAAAATCGGTCCAATCTACTCGTGTGTGTGTATGTGCATGTGTGAGGCGGCAGCTGCGGTGTCTGTTAGCACTCCCTGTGATTAAATCATGCATAATTAAAGGTCTGAAAGAGACAGGGCGAGCGGGAGGAAAAGTCGAGGAGGGAAGACAGGAGTGAGAGTAATTGTGTTCTCTGGGGGTGTTCATGTGATTGTGGAAACAAGCCTTCAGCTAATGCCTTCATGACATCACATGCTTCGCAGAGAACATTCCATGTCACTGCATTATTTTTTGATTTTTTCATATTAATGTCTTTCTCGCTCCTCTTTATCCATTGTTGTTTTGTTTTTTTTAACTTTGGGTCTGCTGATGTTCTTCCGGCTGTGAGTGATGTGCAAAAAACTTGGGAAAGTGACTTAAAAACCTGTTTTGTTCTTGTCGTTTTCCTTCCCTTGAAGTATCTTTAACGACTGCCGCTCGTGGCCCACTTCTCAGTTTCCGGGTATGACTATTGAAAAAAGCATTAATAATGTGGCAGTCAAAGCAGCGTCAAATCCTAAAGTGGAAAGCCTCTTTGTCTGTCATTGCCCTCACATCCCACGTCAGCACCTCATCTGAGTAACATGCGTCACAGTGCCGCATGCCGCCGTGTAATGTTCAGCATTTCATCCACAGGCTTCAGCAGCGGCGGCGCTTGTCCTCGCATTTCCTCTCTTTGAACGGATTCAGCCTTTGCTATACGCTTATGCTTATTTCCTTGTTACACAACACACAGGATGAGCACTTGCTTTTTCTCTTCTTTTTCTAATGCTGACTACACAAAAAGCCAAATCCCTCCACTTCCCAATCTTCTGTTTTGTTTTTCTTTTAGCCTCTCTCCATGTGTCTTCATTTTCGTCACTGTTCGGTTCTATACAACAGCTTCCGTTACTAATGTGGTGCTAAAAGATACATTTTTGTGATTTGGACATTTGCTAAGAAAGTTGTTTTTACTTGACTATTGTCACTTTTTTCTTTCTTATTTTTAGTTACAGGATCACACAACATTTATATATGAGTCATTTATTTCAGAGGTTCTGTATGGAGGACCAAAACTGACAAAATTCAAAATAAATAAATAAATGACTAAAAGTGAAAATAAAAACGGATATAAAAAAATTTAATTTGAAAATTAAATAAAAAAATATATATATAAATGGGAAAAATTTATACTTTTTTTTTATACTCGTACTAGCATAAAAGTGGACAAATATTGTAGAGCTGTCAAAAATCATGGATTAATCGAAAAGGAATCGAGTATCAAATTAATCAACAACTATTTTAATAGTCGCGTAATCGTTTAGAGAAAATGTATTTAAAATTGTCCAAATCCTCTGATTTTAGCATATCAATAGTAATAATGCAAAATTAAAATGAATCAGATTAGTCGATTAATCAATTGAATAATCGATAGATTAATCGATTTTAAAAATATTCGACAGTGACAGCACTAAAATATTGTTTCCAAATACAAATTTGGTTATATCTTTTAGTTCATTGATACAGTAATTTTATAGCAAGTAATTCATAAAGTTATTTGAAGTTAAAAAGATATAATAAACAGTTAAAGAAATGTGAAACATTTAATCACAGTTTTGTGCTGAGGCTGATGCCACATGAAGAATAATAATGATTGCATGAAGGAAGTCCTAGACATGCACACACATGCGTGCAAAGTCTTGTTGGTCACGGTGAAATAGAATGCATTGAAAAATGTTATCATGGCCCTACCTAGAGCCTGAAATCTATCTCCCCCTGCTTCAACTCCTTCTTGCTGATAGAGACTAGAGATGCAGGAAAAAGTAATGGAGGCTCACCAGCACAGATATGAGCAGTCCCCGAAGGCCTGAGCTGAAGGTGAAACTGTGCCTGTTTCAATCGAACGGGCAGACATTTCAAGGCGCTCCCTAAGGGTGACCATTTTATGGTTAGCTTGGTTGATACAAGGCAGCAAAAGGGGAAGAGACAGAGACGGAAGCCAGCATTTAAGCCTTGCAGATAACTGGAGCGTTTGCTTAGTTCAGCCCATTAGACACAAATCACCAATACTTTGCACTGGTGCCAAGACCACTTTAGATTGATTTCTTGCACTCCACTCCACAACGCTATCTTTGGTTTTAATACATTGCCGTCCTCCACTCGGCAAAAACCCAAAAGGCCTTGAAATGTGTTATCGTGGGCAATGTTAGACTTGGCAAAACATAACTAAATCATTCCCTCTAGAAGCTTTTAGAGCGTCTGTAAAGTGTTTACATGTGTATGCGCTTTCACAGAATGCCTCAACAGCGGCTGGCTGGGTTTAATAGGAGCTTTTAGTTGCATGGAGTGAAGAATATATCCCAAATATTAAAAGGCCCTTTGAACAAAAAACACCGGCAAGAAAGACACTGTGCGGTAGCTGGATAGCTTTACTGGGGTGTGTGTTATGCGCTGGCTTGCTGTTACTTTTCAAGTGAGTCATAGTGACACCTGTGCTTTCAATACCTCCACAGTTTGTCTGCAGAATGAGAGCGGTGCAGCCCAACAGGTGCAGCAAAGATAAAAGATGGATCATTGCGCCTAAACAGAGAGAGCATCATGCTTACTCACATGTTTGTCAGAAAATTCCACAAGGCTAACCATCCACGCAGATATGTCAGAGAGGGATCAGGAAAAATGATTCAAAGTCTAACATTTGACTGTTTGTTGGCATCTAATAGCAAGGCTCTAAATAAGAGGTTTCACAAAATATGGATTTTACACCTCATTAAAACACATTGAATTGCAAAAGTGAGAGTTTCCCAAAAAGTCGCTGGGTTGGATGGAAGTTAGCCACAACATGTTTATGTCACATATGCGGTCAACCTTGGAGGCAAGCTTGGTGCAACTTATGCCACAACCAGCTAGCTAGCAACAAAAAAATTTCGCTACTAGTGCGGCTAAAAATGTTGTGGACTCACTCAGTAAACATCACCTGCGTGGTGGTGGATAAACTACAAGTATCGTATCGTTATCACGAAACGAAGATGAGGAAAGATGAAGAAGCCATGCTAATTTATAAGCTAACCAGAAACTGACTCAGCTAGCGCATTTAACACCGAAATTAAGTGCTTGGGGTGATCAAGTAAACTTTTGACAGACGTCTGGGTGGAACCACATTGAAGCAGAGAACATCCAACTTTGAACAACATCATAGCAGGAAAACTAATAAGTTGTTTGGACTCTGGAGAGAAAGTCCACTTCCTAAACAGAACAATTATGCTTTTATACCACTATTTTGATGCTACGCCTTATGTCAGCTAGGAGGATTGGCCTATAAGCTTAGACCTATATTAATAAGCAGTTTGGAAAATGAAGGAATAATGTACAAGAAGTATAAAGTATGTATAATATCACAATAGAGTCCTGAGTTTTGATTTTGACTTTTGAGAGGTCCGCACAATAAATGTTCTCAAATTTACATTACAGTAGATCGTATCTTTTTGTTATTTTGCTTTCTTCAAATCAATTTCACTTTGCTTAACACAAATATACCATACAAATAAATTATAGATTCTGTAGAGGAAATCTGACACTATTTAGAGTAAATTTGACTCTCTTAAGAATGAGACCAAATAGACTCAGTTTTAAAGTAATATTTACACTTGGAAGAGAGTAAAATAAAGAATTGGGAAAATAAATAAAAGTCACTCAAGGGTTGAGGAACAAACTGACGCCCTTCACACTACCACCTGAGCTATGCCGCTCCTATTGTTTGCTTATATCCAAGGAACCAAAAACATCATCTTTGGCCTCTTGGAGTTAGGAAGATTCCAGCTGACACGAGCGATATACAAACAGACAGCAGGAGCTGCGTGGCTCAGGGAGTAGATCACTTGTCTCCCAAACTGAAGGTCGGGAGTTCATTCCTCAACCCTTGAGTGACTTATTTTACTCTCTTCCAAGTGTAAATTTTATTTTAAAACGGAGTCGATTTGGTCCCACTCTAAATAGAGTCAAATTTACTGTGGGGTTATTACCGAACACCAAAAACAATGAAATGAAATGCACCAATGACATTTTGCAACTTACAAGTTAACAAACAATGTAACCAATAAAAATAAACTTTTCAAATATCGTTGTTCAACTTCCTAATTCATCGAATCTGATATTTAGTAATTAGAGGAAAATATTCTTTCCAGCCTTTACTCTGAAGCAAGTAATCATAACATTTTAATTTTTAATACCATCCATCTTCCTTCATAATCTACAATTTGTCAGAAGTAACAAAAAAAGATGTCACTAGTGAAGGATGAAATCTTTCTTCCATAGTTCCTCCTCAGACATTTCTATAAAACATCCCAGCAATGTGGCCTGGTGCATCCAAGTATACCTTTGTGTTATTATCGGCACTACGGCAACCTGTCCGTGTTTTTGGTGCTTGTTATCAATAGAGAACATAGTTAAAAAAAAATTCCTTCTGCGCATTACTCCTTTCTTCATCCCTTCATCTTCACATCTGCCCCCCCACACACACACACTAATGTGGCATCATGGAGACGTACTGCAGCCGAGCCGCCCCGTCCAGTCTTAAAACGATCACCCGTTCTAAACACCCCATTAACCTGCACATGCACAAAATCTATCTGCATAAATACATACACATACTCAAAGCTACGCCTGAGTAAGATGTTTTATTCAGCAGAATGTAAAGTGTTTGCATTTGAAGATTTGTGAGTTTGTTTTCTGTCTATTTTGTGAACTACTCGCAGCGTTGGCTCGGCAGATGCTGCACCTTGCGCTCAGCACTCCTGGCCTCAAGCCCACTCTTAGACAAACACAACCACAATATGACGCAGACACACGCAATCCTCATTTGTGCCTCATAATTCAGAGAGAGGGATGAAGAGGAGGAAGAAGAAGGTTATTAAAACCAAATGTGTGTATTGACGGCTGAGCTTCCACCTGAGGTTTCAACTCATTGATCATTGCGTTTTTTCTTTCTATTCTCTCTAATTCCCTTTTTTATTTCTCTGTCCCAGTTGCGGCGTCAGATTCCTCATCCATATGCAGGGCCGAGACCATCTGTGTGCCTCAAATATGCATGGGCCGGCATGTCGGCCCCGCTCGCAGCCAGACAATGTTTAAGGACAACGCTGGTGTCGCATCGAGTCGGAGAACGGCACGTTTTCTTCTGCGTGTGCGGCTTGCGGCCCAAGTCACATTTAATTAAGCGATTGTCTTGCTGAACATGTTCGGATGAGAGCGACGGTGGCTGTCATCCCAGTTGGCGGCGAGGCGCAAAATGTAAGACGGTGTTGAGTGATTTCGGCGAGGATTTTGGAGTCCCGTATATTGTGTCAACAGCTGACAGAATCATTCATGGAGTCAAAAGATGTGCCGAATGTTTGCACAGATTAGAACGCAAACACAGACAAATAAATGACGCGACTGAGAAAATAACAAAAGGCTTTTTGTTCGCAGGAACAACAAAGCCTGAAAGCTCTTTGTCTATCCGAAGGAAGGAAAACAAGCTATGTGGAGTCGCATTGTTGGCGTGCAGAATGCATCGCATTCATACAAGAGTTCTTACAACTGCAACTTTTATACTAGCAGTACAATAGCCCAATTTCAATTTAGAGTCTTCAATGAACCTAACACACCTATTTCTGGAATGTGGAAGGATGTCGAAGAACCTTGACAAAAAAAACCTTTTGCCCAGACATGTCCACTTTTTTACATACTGTTCGAGCGGCTGTTTTTTAAAAAATTTTTTTTTTAAATTTATTTATTTACTTATTCATGGAAATGTCTGCTTTTCATTGGAGGACAAATGGGAGACGGGGTGCACCATGTTGTTACCATGACTGGTAGACCGCGGACTGCACACAACTCAATTCTGAGGGGGAGTTAAGGCGGGGTTTTTGTGTTATTATCGTTATCTGTAAAAATGTATATATCAATACATATAGATATATTTCATTTTCTTCATGAAAAAAGTAGGTAGCTACCTCATTTCCTGAGCGTTCAAACAAGGTTCCAAGCTGTGTCGGGGGCCCAGATTTTTAGCTTACTGGTAGCACTCTGGGCTCGCAAACTGGAAACATGGTTGTGGCTTGGGTTCGATCCCCGCCTCCCATAATAAAAAAATAGAAAAGAAAAGTTGATCGCAAGAGAGAAAGAAAGGTTGGGCTATGAACATTATTGTCAAGGAAGACTTCAAGAGACTTGTGTTTTTTCGACAAGAGATAGATCGATACCGATTATTAGTAGTAGTAGGCCGATAACCGATATTTGGAGCCGATATTTATTTTCAGTAAAAAGGGGGAACAAATATTGGTGTCAATTTTTTTAAAAATACAAATACCAATCTTGACTTTGTTGTAATGTCTGCATGTTTTTTAACATTTTTTTCAGACTTTTCAAAAAGTTTTTTTTTAATCTTAAAAAATATACTTACAATATACCTATAGATAAACAAGTAAATACCTTAGCTCTCCATAGCTTTCTATAATAAATATTTTTTTTCCAAAATTTAAAAATACCTGAAATCTTAAACTTTCACATTTCTTTGTTTTAATGTCGATCAAAAACAAAAGGTTCGGAAGATTCTCAGTGTAAGCAACATCTCTTATAAAGTTAAAATAAATTTAAAGTTCACTGAGATTAAAATGGTTTTAGATTTAACTAATATCGGCCCTCACATTTTTTTTTTTTAAAGGCCCATACTGATATTCGTCACAATGCCCAATGTAGACGCCGACAATCGGCCTATCCCTATTTTCTACCCAAACAGAGGAGGCATACATTAATTATAATATATGGTGGTGTATGATTTAGTTATCTCAATGCTAAGTCAAGTGTACCTTTTTTTGCAAATAAAAATATGGTCACCCTATATACCAACTCTACACATGTAGACGAGATTCCAACCACGGAACTGTGAGTGCAAACGACTTGGCCTGCCCTCATGGAAATATTGTGCTTTTTTTTTTTTAAAGCAGATAACCAGGATTTTTTTCTTCTGTTCACTAACCACCACTAACAATCTCTGCCATCTTGTCTACTCATCGCTTTGTTTTTCCGCTTTCACTTTTTGCCTCCTCTTCTCTCTCCATTTCTCTCAGTTTCTCTGCAAGTTCAACACATTCCCGCTCTTCTTGTTATGAAGCCAATTAGTGTATCTGAAATAGTTTCCATGGCGACAGCTGCTAATAATAACAGACACCCGCATACCAAAGGCTGAGAACGCACACGCGGTGCACACATACATGCATGTACATACAAGAAAACACGAGAAAGGCAAGCCACGGATGTACAAATGTAAAGTTTGCATGATTAAACATGCATTGGTACTTTCGGCTGTTACGAGGAGTCAAATGATTGAAGGCAAGAGTTGTTTACTATCAGCTACCATTGGACTCAAGACCAACAAAACACAAATGGTGTGTTTTTTGTTCCCTTGTTTGCATTTCCATTCATTTCACTGAGGAAAGATGATTTGAGATACAAGGGCTTTGAGTTACACGTGTGGTCACAGAACGAATTAACCGTTTATCTCAAGGAGGCACTGTATTGTCTAATTGAATGCGGATGCCCTAAGGCCGTCTATTTGGCATTCTTTTTCACTCAAACCTATCAATTCTGGAGTCACTTTGGCCTGAAACCTTTCAGCAGTTGCTGATAACTACATGGCGGAACAAAGTGCTCATAATGTAAAGCCTTTGGAACAATTTTCTCTACAAACACAGCAAAGCTGCCTCTGTGCTCTCAAAGAGGGGAGCTCCAGCACAGATCAATACTTAAGCTTCTACCCCAAACCACAAGCTTACCTTCACACTCCTAAAAAGAACAGAAATATGAACTGGAAATCATTCCAATTTAGCACAAGACGTTTTCAGTGTCAGTGCCTCGTGCTGGTCTGTAAAAAAATATATATTCTTGAGAGGGGTGCTACCCAAAAAAGGGTTGGACGAGTGAATTTGGCACCCAGAAGCACTTTCCAATTACTGATAGTAATAATAAGAGGTTGTGAGACAATTTCAGCAGTCCAAAAGTTCAGGATGATTTCACAACAATCATTCGTGTACAGTATCTGTACATGATAATATTCATGCAATCCACTGAGAAGAAAATGATTTACTTTAATGTAGTAAAAAAGTAACAAAACACGTTTCAATTTCTTTTACAACAACAAATGTGAATGCAAATTCAAACCTCAATAGTAAAGGTAAAAAAGAAGGAAATAAGGTTTCCAGCCTTTAATATTAGTGTATTAATATTTACACTGTGAGAAGGGCAGTCAGGTTTGTGGATATATTGAATGAGCATATTATGTTAAGCAGGCCTGGCCAACCTGGCTCTTAAAACCTTTTTCACACTCAAGTTAGCAGGGCGCAGTGCACCGTCGTCAACCCCATTACTGTAATTGTGTATGTGGTGAGGGGCGGGGCCACAGAATTAAACAATCAAACCCAACAAGTCCTCCAACAATAACGACCATATTGGTCATTTTACCCTGCACCAAAATATGACCAAGTGTTACATATTGTAGTTTAGCTACCTCTATCGGCCATGTTCTATCAGCCATGTTAAAAAGTGAAAACAAGTCAGGGGAATCGAGCCCGGATCGTCTAGTTCAGGGGTGCTCAAGTTCGGTCCTCGAGAGCCCCTATCCAGCCTGTTTTCCATGTTTCCCTCCTGCAGCACAGCTGAATCTAATGATCGGCTAATCAGCGAGCTTTGCAGAAGCCTGATAACGATCCTGATCATGAATCAGGTGTGTTAGTGGAGAGAAACATGGAAAACAGACTGGATAGGAGCTCTCAAGGACCCAACTTGAGCACCCCTGGTCTAGTTGTAAAACAGACATTTATCTTACTGAGCTAATAGCACCTTTCATACATCAAAACACATTTCAATGTGCTTAACAATTAAAACACCCATAGTACAATAAAAAGATAACCCACCCCTCCCCCCAGCATCCCCATGCTCAAACCCACACACACAAAGTACAACATGGCAGGGCACAGAAAAACCCTGTTAGGAAAGGGCACCCAGGAGGAGCTCATTCACACTGAGAGCGACGACTGCCAACCACCACAGGGAGCAATGTCATCCCAGAGACCCCCGGCCCAGATTGAGCGCGGCCCGCCCCACTTAGAGTGAAGCGCGCCACAGTTCCCCGTGGCCAAGTGGCCCCCAGGACGACCGCCCGCCCGCAGGAGAAGACGGCCATCCCTCTCAGTGCGGAGGCTCCTCCATGTGGAAACACTGGAGCTAAAAACTTAGTAACAACCAAATAAAAACTGTTAAATGCTAAAAGAAAACATAATAAAAGGCAAAAACAAAGATTATTTAAATGCCAAACTAAAAAGGTGAGACTAGCGCCTCCTCTTAAAAACATCAACATGTATGCCCATTCGCCGTCACGGACTAATAGTTGGGGTTAGGATGACGCTTTCAGTGAGATTGCACAGTACACGTTACGTCGTTACACGGGACACTAATGGTTGAGGTTAGGAAAAGGCACAGTGAGGTTGTTGACCGCTACGAAACATGTCGTCAACGCTAACACACTAAAACAGCCACTGGCCAAATAGCTCAGTAAGATAAGCACTTGTCTTTGGACCAGAGGGACCAGGTTCGAGTCTTGCTTTGAATTTTGTACGCTATTTAACATGGCCGAAAGAGGTCGCTAAACTAACATATGCAACACTAGGTTGTAATTTGGCACCTTTTCAAAATGACCTATGTGGTTGTATTTATTGGAGGACTGTCTCATCAAACCAAATTAACTCATTCACTGCCATAAATTCCTTCATATTAAAAATTAGGGGCGACTGGCGATCAAAATTTGTAATTGTAATTAATTGCATGATTTCAATAGTTAACTCACGATTAATCACAACTTTTATATCTGTTCTAAATGTACCCAAAAAAATTCTAGGTTTTCATACTCTTGTTAACAAAAATTGATTTTTTTAAACGAATAGAGATAGTTGAAATGAATTTTTGACGTCTATAGCCGTCAATGGCAGTGAATGAGTTAAACAATATTTTTTGCCATAACGCTAGGAAAGGGATTCCCATTGGAGAAGGGCTAGTTTAGTTTAGAGTAATTTACAGGTAACGTCTATTTTGTCGAGGTGCGGTCTACTTTTCAACAAGACCACTGGGAAAAGCCTCAGTTTTCACTTCCTGGCAGGCTTCTATGTCGGCGCTTCCAAATATGGGCACATTCTCGTGGACCACACTGACAAGGGTTCATTCGTACGTGCCGATGAGACGGATTACGAAGATGAACACAGTCACAGTTTTTGTTTAACGTAATAACAAGCCATTTGACTTCTATGTTGAGCATCACTGGAGCATTTCAAGGCTTCAGATTTTCAGCAACCAGGAATTTCCAAAGGGGACTGAACTTCGCAAATGCAAGTTGCTCACTTTGAAAGGTCAGGCAGAAAAGTAGACATAGTTGTTCCCCAAATTTGCGAAACACTCATTTCAAGTTGCTTGGAACGTTGCACGGGAAGAAAAAAAAAAAACAAGCACTGAAGGGGAGTTGGTGAAAACATGAAAAAGAGAGGTCGGAAAGTGAGGCGATGGTCGATGGAACAGTGACATTTGTAGAGATATTTCTTTTCCTCTCTCTTGAGATTAATTATAGAGACTACATTATCTGTAGATAACCTTCACAGCGTAGGGGTGCTTGTGGTCTTGGGATCAATGGTGCTCCCTTGTAAAGGAAACCAGCTTGTGCTCTCATGACGCCATTATGACTGACAGCAGTACTCTTTTGCTTATTAAAAGGAGGGGGTTGCTAATGAAAGCTACTGAAAACGAATAACCGAATAACACTTGAGTTTTTAGTTTTTTTTTGACGTAATGATGACTTTTCAAAGGGCTCTTCACCAAAAGCCAAGCAGCTGCTGGATGTAGCAAAGTCTCACACATTTGCTCAAGGCAGCACGAGCCGAGGCAAAGACTCGTCGGCACGAGTAGCAAATGTTTTCAGCTGAAGAAAACATTTAGATCTACCTCAGGGCTTTATCATTTAATGACAGACAAGTTACACACATACACACGCATTCACACTACTACAGAGTGAGGGATTTAATCCACACAAATTCAATTATTTCAAGATTTTTAAATTAAAGAATGACCTCAAATATGAAAGAAGCTACACAACAAACTGCTACATTCTTCTTCCATAACTCGTACCTTCTGATATCGATCGACTGCACCGCTGTTTGACAGCCCTGAAAAAGCATTGAAATGTAACAAGGGAAACGTATTCTGCCCACCGGCAGAACAGAGTGTCTGTAGTTCTCCACTTGCACCCAAATAAGAGGTGTGCATCGGTAGTGACAGTTGGAGGGAATGACCTGAATGCATGCGAGAAACTATTCATTTGGCAAAATAAAGTAGATCTCTAAGGCCACCACAAGGCTAAAACCAAATGCAACAAAAGATGAGTGTGGTTGGAAAACACAAGCTAAAGCACAGTAACATAATGGACAATTGAAGGAAAGTCTTCAATATTAAGTCCCGAGCAGCTGTTCAACGCCGCAAGATGTGAATTGTGCCGAACTAATCCGAGGAGCAGCTGCTACTGCTGCACTGGTGATTCTTCGGCCGTCATATATGCCTGATGCCTGATATAGAATATAAACAATCACAACAACAACGTAAATTTAAGTCAATGTGGCTACCACCGGTTTATTTGCATGCCTCACACACAATGAAGGTTTGAAAAATAAAGGATAACATTATGAAATTGTGGTTAATCAGACTACAAAATGACAAAGCGTTTTCTCCCTCTCAACTGTTCTGCGGCTGCCTGAGAAACATTAAAAGGAAAGGAAAAACATGTACAACAGTACACATCAAAGTAATTCATGTCATACGCAATTCATCTACACATCCATCCCTTTTCTGTATCCTTGGAATTTCAGCTTCTAAACAGTAAATATTGTCCGATTTCTTTACTCCACCAAAAAAGCAGCAAAAAATCTTTTATGGAAAATTTGCTTTTACATTGAAAAACAAAGATTAACAATTTTACCTATTTTCTGACATCTTGCAGACCAAACCAATAACTGAATCATAAATACAGTCATTTGTTTGTGCATTTTCTACACAGTCAATTAGAAAAAATGTTTTGATTTTTAATAAAGGGATGGAAATTAAAACATGTTTTTAAAAATCCAATTCATTGACAAAATAATTGACAGATTAATCTGTTATAAAATCGATGAATTACATGCCCCAATCCTATATCATCTTCATCAAAGTGAGGTGTGGGGGTGGCGAAAATCAACCAGCGATTATTATTCGTCGTTCATTGACAAGTTGCTTAGGCTGGTGGGTGGAAAAGGAAAGCCTGGTGGGCCACTGGGTTAATAAAACGCTGGGGGAAAGCCTGAAAACAATCGTTAGTTGGGACCCTAATATTTAGGCATGGACCGGTTACCAATTTGAAGTTATACCGCAGTTACAATTATTTATTTTTTTTAAATAAAAAACTTCCAATCAGTGATATGAGCTCGCTTTTGTCATTTTTGGGGTAGCGTGGCTTGGTAAGATTATGCAAAGCGTGTTTGCAAAGAGTGGCTTCTAACATCAGTTTGCTCAGATGCTCCTTCACAAAGCGGAGAGCAGAGAAACTCCTGTTCTTAGAAATAAGTACTTTTACTGTTGAACTTCTTTTGAATCTGATTCAGAAAAATGTGTTACTTTTTTTGGGATGTCGGCGTAAAGCTACGGTACAGTGCGAGCTAATGATACGATACGTTGTAATATTGCCATTTTGTCTCGCTCGCTACTCTTCACACCTTCTGTCTTGTTTCATCTCACCCCGGCTGTTGTTAATGTGCTGCTGAAAGCGACAGGTGGGTGGAGCCAGGGAGGCGGCGGCGGCTTCTACTAACTTTCACTGCTGGGCCAACTGGAGGGCTCAAAGTGTCAGGGGGGGTTTGTCAAAAGACCGCGCCATTTTTTGTGTGTGTGCACCTCACGCAAAAGACAGTGAGCAGAGCTTGACCCTGGCAAGTTAAATTAAAACACAGCCTCATTAAAATCATTCCCTAGATATGTTTCTCTCTCACTCATACAATCTTGCCCCCATATTTAGTATGCTGTCGCAAGCAGCAGCGCTAATAATCACAAAGCCTATTTATAAGACAGTGGCAGGCTATCACAATGAAGTCTTCAAATCAATTCCGCCATTGTTGTTTTGGGTTGTGACAATTGTCCATTCCTTTACAGATAAATGGTTTAAGAAGTTAGAAATGGCTTGGAGAGCGTAGTCCTTTTGACCCAAGGTCCCAGTTTTTATCGGTTTTCATTGAAAAATAGTCTCATTTAAATGATCGCTCAATGTGCAGCAGCCCCTTATTTTGTTACCATGACAGCCGCAGTGGGTTGGAGAGGAAGAATAGCACAGTCCTACCAGCAAGTGACAGGAATTATAGCCTGCATAATTGTTTTTCTTACTTCTTTCTACTCTCTTAATGAGACTGTATCATTGAACTTTTCTATTAGTTTCTAGTGTGCTCTGTATCACTTGCACAACATGACATATCAGTGATTAAGATTTTTGGTTAAATTGCTAAGAGCTTATTTAGATAGGATGCAGAGGAACAGTCATCCAAAGGACTCTGGTTGGTGGCCCGGTGGGTGGTGTCTGGTCGGTGCTGGATTTCACTTTCCTTTCTCTTCTTTGGTCCTTCCTCAGGTCTCATGACGGCCTCACGGCTCTGGCTGGGTTCTGAAGTGTTCGGTTTAGGTGAACGGTATGGGATTTTTTAATAGGTTTTAGGTGAACTAATGAATACAGTCACACACACACGCACATGCACATACACATCCTCACCCACATACAAAATAAAAATTACTAAAAAAATCTATATATATAAAAAAAAAGAAAGAGCAATGATGATGTCAAATCGGTAAAATTACCGAATGAACAATACTGAGCTCTACAGAAAAAAGAAAAAAAAGGAAGAAGAACAAGAAAAAAAAGGAACAGTCATCCATCGTCACGGCTAATTAAAAAAAAAAAACAATCATCACTGGCGAATTTCTGACTATTTTCTGACGTTATGCTCCAGAATGCAAAAAAATGAGTCAAGCAGCAGTCCCTTGCAAGGAAGTGTGTCATTTTGTTTAATCATCCTTACACTGCGATATCTCACATTAGATTAACATAATGGAAAGTTCTCGTACAGCTGGAGAGGTCATTTGTCACTTGAACATAAATATTAAGCGACACAGTACACTGAATTTTCAGTCGAACTCTGTGAAGTACTGTAGATATGTGATAATAAAATCTGTCAAAGAATCCTATTTTACTATTAGTTTACACATTTGTGTTGGGCTTTCTTGACATGTATTGAGCATCTGATACAAACCATGAAACATTCTTTCTCAGTCAACCATAAGCACCTGGAACCTCTTGTCCGGTCTTGGTGACATATGCTTGGGAAGGGAACATTTCATTTGCGAGGTCAGCCAGGAAAATAACAGCATGCATTGAAGCGGCTCTGAGCATCTTCTTTCGTTCGTTTCACACACGCACACACACACACACACACGCAAGCACGCCGAGTCCTAATTCGAAAAACTTCCACAAAAGTTGGAACTTTCTCAATTTATACAGAAAACAGACCCATGGACACGCACATGGACCCAATCAGTCCAGTTTCCAAACATGCCGTTTTTTACCATAAGAATCTGAGACTGCGCATGAAATAATTTCAGAGATCATTAATTTTACACAGCTTCTCTTTCACTTCTCTAGGAAAGCATCTGTTAACTCTAAGCTTGTTCCAAAATTGATTTAGTAGCATTTGCACCACAAGATAATGCACTGTAGAAGATGAACACAGAAATCTATTTACCAAAGTTTCAGTGTTCTTTCTTTTCACTTTGTGAATGCTGTTCAATTATGACGTTCCATGCCAAATCAGCCATTTGAGATTTTGATTTTAAAGGGAAAGCCACTTGCTGTCGACTGAAAATTACATCACAGTTGCTCAGGGCTCAGGTGATGAGCAATCATGGTGCAGCTTCAGAAAACAGGTGAGCCGTGATTGGTCATTACCTGAGCCCTGAGCAACAGACTCACAAGTTGCAAAAATGGCTGCCTCTGAGATGAATAACAATCGGTGGATTTTGCTGCTTCATTCATATTCCACATATTCCACATTGTAAAGAACATTTTTGGATTGACTTCCCCTTTAATGAATCTTGGTGTACTTGTTGATAGTGATGGCACAAAAGTAGATCTCAAATTTTAGGTCAATTGGCACAGGGGTTAGCTATGGACCGCCAAATTTCAAGGGGGTGTGACCGCCTTGGAATTTGACCGAGTTGAGGAACAACTCGGTCAATCTTCACCAAACCTATTGTTGCATAGAGAATTTAACAAGGATTTCAAAACTGAAACCATATAGAAGATTGGTGAATAATTTAGTAACTTGACCTTTTGACCTAAAGTTTGACCTTGAAATTTACCTTACATGACCTTCACAATATTTGTCATAAAATGCAATCCCTCACACGTTCTCTTAAACATATAAAGTTTCAGAAATATTTTTTTTTCATTTAGAAGAGTTAAAGTACCCATACCCTCGGATATTCATCGACTATTAATTGAATTTTGATGATGTTGTCAGTTGCTATGCATGTTTTATGTCCCTGGTGATGATGAAGTTGTCAGTTGCTATGTCCCTGGTGATGATGAAGTTGTCAGTTACTATGCAGTTATGTCACTTGTGATGATGAAATTGTCAGTTGATATGCAGTTGTTATGGCACTTGTGATGATGAAATTGTCTGTTGATATGCAATTGCTATGTCCCTGGTGATGATGAAGTTGTCAGTTGCAATGCAGTTATGTCACTTGTGATGATAAAAGTGTCAGTTGATATGCAGTTGCTATGTCTCTGGTGATGATGAAGTTGTCAGTTGCTATGCAGTTCTTATGTCCCTGGTGATGATGAAGTTGTCAGTTGCTATGTCCCTGGTGATGATGAAGTTGTCAGTTGCTATGCAGTTATGTCACTTGTGATGATGAAATTGTCGGTTGATATGCAGTTGTTATGGCACTTGTGGTGATGAAATTGTCCGTTGATATGCAGTTGCTATGTCCCTGGTGATGATGAAGTTGTCAGTTGCTATGCAGTTATGTCACTTGTGATGATGAAAGTGTCAGTTGATATGCAGTTGCTATGTCTCTGGTGATGATGACGTTGTCAGTTGATATGCAGTTGTTATGTCCCTGGTGATGATGAAATTCTCAGTTGCTATGCAGTTGCTATGTAACTTGTGATGATGAAATTGTCAGTTGATATACAGTTGCTATCTCACTTGTGATGATGAAATTGTCTGTTTCTATGTATTTGCCATGTTCCTGTAATTGTCACTCCTATGTCCTGTAGTTTAGATTCTGTATTTGTGATTCTTGTTTTGTCATATGAGCCTTTATTCTGTCATATGGAATTGTGCATAGCTCTAGCGACAGTTACTGAATGACACTTTTCCTTAGCAGAGGCTTTTTCTCAGCACGTTGAGGTTTCTTCCATGCAAGCTGTTCTTGTGTTCGAGGTTGCTTTCACGCATCCAGCCCTGCTTTCTCAGTCAATGTTTCACCGTCAAGTGTTTTCCTCAAGGCCATCTGAATCCAGCCCTACTCTGTGCTGTTACTTTGTATTTTTGTAAATAAAGTCTCTGTTTCCCACCGCGGTTGTCTTGTCTCCGTTTGGGTAATACTAATTCAGCACCTCACGTACTGGACCAAATTCTCATGAGAACTCGATGGGTGCCTAATGGGAGAATAATTATGTGATGGAGCCGTGTGCTATGAAACGCTCACATGTTGCTTGTTTGTCCCACATTTTGTAATTGCCTCCTTCGCACCCTGTCTGCTTCATGCGCGATGATGTGAAGTAGAAGCTTTGAAGACATGATCTCACTTGATAGATTTAATTGAGGTCACATTCAATTTGTCAATAAAATATCTTGACGGGAACATAAAAATACGCTCAGGCATCTCCATTCTTCTTGATGACAAGGCGACAATGGAATGAAAACCTGAAACTGGCCTGGACAATTATTGAATTCTATTGTCCTTGTCTGAAGTTTCAGTTCCAATTACTGTTTCTGCTCTGAAATAACACATCTTCACTTCCCATCGCCCCCACACCGACGCGACTGCATGACAGTTGCCACGGTGATAAACATCACAGAGAAGGAACAACGATCC
Source organism: Vanacampus margaritifer (assembly GCF_051991255.1). Classification (NCBI taxonomy): domain Eukaryota; kingdom Metazoa; phylum Chordata; class Actinopteri; order Syngnathiformes; family Syngnathidae; genus Vanacampus; species Vanacampus margaritifer. Next base: position 13,968,018 of record NC_135436.1, read on the forward strand.
AACGGGGAAAAGAAAAGCAAATTCATTCAAACTCATTCCCTTCGCTTTGTGTCTTAACCTTTGCAGTGGTCTCACTCTTTTATGCTCTTCATAACATTTTCTTTTCTTTCCAGTTGTAATTTCTCACTCAGCCTCTTAGTCTCCCCACGCACTTCTTCTATTTCTCACCTCTCAGACCAGGCTTGTGTGTGTGTGTGTGTGTGTGTGTGTGTGTGTGTGTGTGTGTGTGTGTGTGTGTGTGTGTTTCAGTTAATGGTGTATCTGTTCATGCCCATGACAAAATTAATGGCATCCACAGCTTGGCTGAGGGAGTCTAAAGGCTAATGAGAGATGGCATGGTGGCTCTGGTCATTTAAAGAGGGCCACCTCTGCATGTATGCTATTAATCACAGGGCAGTGATGACATTATCCAAACCTTAAATGGAAAGCTAATAACAAAACTGAAGAGAACATTTCCATTGCTGGTGTGAGTGACGCCTTGCATTGGAATTTCAGCATTTATTCATACCGGCGTAGCATCAATTGAGGCTTATTTCTGACCTTGGGTACGCATAAATGGAGTTTAAAATGTAATGAGTAATGATGGATGAATCATAGGCATTTAGTCTTCAAAATATGCTCTATTAATTATGGTAAATGTCAGTATTATTTTTTTTTCTTGAGGGATCCAATCCATCTAGCTCCTATACTGCTTAGCCTCATTAGGCTTGCTAGTTATATATATATATATATATATATATATATATATATATATTATTATTATTTTTTAATTAAATTTATTTTAATCAAGCGAATATGCACTTATTTTCACAATTTAAAAACAGCTCCCAAATCATGCAAATCCCATTTCTTGTCTTGCTGAAATCAGCTTTTCTTCAGCCATGCAAATGAGCCAACCCACATCCCGCCTCATATACTGCTTGTCCAATGGCAAGTCCATCTTTCATGGGGGGGGGGGGGGGGGGGAGCCTGAGCTTTACAACTACAGAGTTCACCTCGCTAGAAAGTGTATGCATAACAGCAGTCAGGATCTCGCTAAAAATGTGTCTAAAGTTTGCTTTATATTACCACTGTTGAACCAATTTGACAAAAAATCATTGAATTAAAATGTCTGTTAAGTTTTTAATTTTTAGGGATGGACAAGTACTGATTCCAGGTACCGGTCTGATGCCCAGCCTTATTTCCAAGTATCGGTACTTGCAATGGAAATCGATCGTCATTTTACGATCAGGAAGTAGAATAATAGAAAATTGCCATTAATTTCAATTAATTTTAAGGAATAAAATGGATAGAAAGTTATTTCTTCAAAATGATCTGTCATTGTTTTTTGGGGGAAATTTTATGTATCAAAAGTACTGCCAGTATTGGTATTTGTATCGGTATCGCTGACTAATCAAGAGTTAGGTACTTGCACTGTTAGCAATCTGAAAAAAGTGGTATCGAACATCCCTACAAATGTTATTATAAACACACAGGTGCAAGTTGCAAAAGTAAGACTGAGAGGGAATTCAACTTTTCAAAAGCGTCCACTTGAGCCCAGGCAGACTTCATTCATAGCATTCATCACAGAATACAACACACACACACACACACACACACACACACACAATGAAATCAAACAATGTGGAGTACATTCAAGCGGTTAGAAAAACAAGGATTGAAAACCTGACAATGCATTGATTTTTATCAAAGGGTTCAACACACTTCAGTGGCCCTGTTGTGAATGGCTGTGTTTAGGGACACGCTCGCTTGAAAGATAAGTTTTGAAGAAGGCTGAATGATTGAACGCAGCAGATTTCAAGAGAGAAGTAATCAAAGTCCAAGGGGAAAAAGAAACGGCAAAGACAAAAACGTGTCAGTACATACAGCTGCGAGGAAGGGAGCTGAATTCAAAGGCAGAGGGGGGATTTAAATACAACAAAAATGTTGTGCAGAAAATAAATTGAGAACTAAAAAATATGAGGCATACTGTATTAAGCTCGTTACACACCGAGGGCCGAACGTTTGCGAAGGTAGAAATTGTTGATTTCTTGTCAGGTTTGGTTCAAGGTTGCAAATGTTCTGCAAAAGTTTTCATGTTTTTTCTTGCGAAAAGAATTTGAAGATGAAAACTCCGTTAATACGTTATTGGCTGTAGGCAGTGGAATTCAGCTCCAAATGGTGCCCAATACGTATTTACTGCAAAAAGACCGACTACACGTCACAATTTTAACAAGAGTCTGTTCTGTGCACCCAAACCAGAAGTTGCAACATCATTTAAGACGCCAAAGATAAACAACTCAATTTTACTCATCAATAACCCAATAATTTTTCTTTCATTTATGCAATTCCGATGACAATTGAAAACAGAAACTCTGAAGCAGAGGTAAAGGAGAGTGAGTCACAGAGGGACAAGGTACAAAGCGTCCTCTTTAGTCCACTTTTTAACCCTATAAAGCCTGAACTTTGAAATGTATGTGAGAAAATTCAGATTCTCTGTAAATAGAGTATTTATTGGTCCTTTTGAACAAACATTATGACTTTTGTTTAGTGTCATATTTGATACATCCGGTCACAATGCTTTAAATTTGTACATTTATAACTGTCAAAAATATAATTACTAAACAGACATATCAAACATATACATTTTTCAAGAAATTCTGAAAGAACATTTCCCACTATTACTAAGTATAGGTGTCTCTCCTTTCTCAATTGGGGTGATATTGCAAGCTATTCATGTGTTAGATCATATACATCAGGTATTTTAATGGGACAAAAAACATACATTATACTCATAGAGGGCTCAAAATGTCTTGTATTTAATATGATACGTTTGGCGTTATAAGGTGAACAACCTTTCCAGGCATATGGGAATTTGTATAAATTCATGGAAATCACCGGTTTTCATTGTTTTTCATGGGACAGATTGGTATGCTGAATTTTGAACTTTTTGAGCGACAAATGCAGTGTCAGTAGGATGGGGGCTTTAGGACCCAGATGCGGGAAGGCAGAGGTGCAGTCCAAAAAAGAGGTTTTAATTTCTAATCAAAAAGCTAACTTCAAAGTGCAAAATAAACGGAACTAACAAAACATGAAGCTAAACATGGCAAAACAACTTAGGCAAAACTAACAGCATGACATGGATCCTGATAAGGCAAAAAGGTCAGCGTGACGTGGCGAATGACTTACGACAGTGGCAACAATGAACCGACCCAGACAGGGGGGAGACAACCGACTAAATACACCAACACTAATGACATAACAAGACACACCTGGCTGAGGGCACTGATTGGATGACACATGAGGGTAATGGGGAAAGGTGGACACAATCAGGGATCAGGGTTGACAAAGACACCAAACAAGTAAGGGCAAGTGACCTGAAACGAGAGGAGTCAGACTTTTCACAATGAAACAGGAAATGACAAGACAAGGGGAAAACACAAGGAAAACATGACAGGGAGTAAACAAGACTGAAAATAAACATGACATGCAGCATGTTGTCACCGCCGTATGTGACCTACAACATGTGATGTGGACATGAGTGGCAGTTGGGAAAAAGAAGGCAAGTTGTGGGAGTTAGGACAACTACAAGTGATAGAATGTTTTGTTACAATGCAGAGAAAACTGCTTCCTGCCAAAATGGGATGGAATATGAATATGATATATAATGAAATATAATTAATATGTCTGTCTTTCTCCCTGGTTGATGTCACCGGACTGAGAGGTAAGTTACGATACCAGTTGAATGAGACAAATAGAACTGCAGGCAATTTTAGCTCACTGGTACTGCTTTGTGCTTGCATGGTGCGGGTTTGATCCCCGATGCTGTCGGCAATAGATCTCGAAGAGTAGATCTTGGGGTAAAAATGGTTGGGCACAATTTTAAGAACACTTATATTCAACAGTTATGTTTATTTTTTTCTACCCATACAGCGGAGGCATACAGTACGTTATAATCCATGGCATCTTTGAGTAAACTGAGCATCATTTAAGTATCTTGAGGCTGGGCCGAGTGTCCTCTTGGAAATCGAAATATGGTCACATGATGGGAGAATAAGCAAAGCCGATGAAAAGCGTAGAGATGAGAGGAGGGATAATGGACTTGATAGATGAGTAATGTCAGTTTCATTTCCTGGGGAGCAGGACAAGAGGATCCTCATTTTAGAACTGTCACACACACATTCACACAGGTTGGTAGCGGACGCATTATAAAGTGTCTTGTCTTGATAAAAGATTGAAGCTGAGCCACAGATTGTGGTTGCGATGGATAACATGTCATCTCATCGCTGCCTGATTTGATAGAAAAGACATGTTGTTTAGCATGCAGCCTTCTGTCTTAGTCTGTGCCAGAATAGTGCATGCAAGTGTGTGTGCGTGCGTGTGCGTGCGTGCGTATACCTGCTTACAATGCTAATGCCGGGCGCTGACAAGTTTAAAAGGCTTTGATCGCAACCGGAAATATGATTATGCCAGCGTAGTAATAAGCAGCTGTAACAAAATACACAAATAAAACACAGTAACGTAATTCTGCTTATTATATCACAGGACATTTCTCTTTTCTATGTGTTTGCCTCGCTTTTTATTAAGATCTAATGCTTGAACATGGCTGCAGCCAGCCTGTCCGCCCCTTCGTCTCTGCCTGTATAGTACGAGCTTTTTATGTGACGCGCAGCAGTGCTTAAGCTAATTTCTCAAGGGGACACTAGCACTTGTGGATTCATCAATGACCACCTGTTTGTCATTGACTGATCAATGGCAGGATAAACATTAACATTAGCGCCTCATGAGAGGCAGATAATTGACGGAGTTGGAGTACACTGGGAAAAGGACCTACTGGAGATGGAGAACGAGACGAACGGAGCCGGGGTTCAGACACCTTTACATTGCTGGCCCATAGCCTACTATATTTATTGTCTCTTTAGCCAATTAACATTGCTTCACATGAAACAATGTGGCATTTTAATCAAGAAAAGCACTTATGTCACTAACAACTGAGTTTATCACCTGTAAAATGGTTTTATTAACTCATTTACTGCCATTGACGGCTATAGACGTCATAAATTCATTTGAACTATTTCTATTAGTTTAACATTTTTTTCCATTTTTGTTAACAAGAGTGTGAAAACCTAGAATTGTTTTTATTGTACATTTAGAACGATATAAAATTTGTGATTAATCTCGAGTTAACTAGTGAAGTCATGCGATTAATTACAATTAATAATTTTTTTTTAATGATCTTTTCTTTTTTCAATTGTAATTAATCACATGAATTCAATAATTAACTCACAATTAATCACACATTTTATATCTGTTCTAAATGTACAATAAAAATAGTTTTTTTTTTAGGTTTTCATACTCTTATTAACAAAAGTGGAAAATTTATAGAAATATTTAAAATGAATTTTTGACGTCTACAGCCGTCAATGGCAGTGAATGAGTTAAAGTGTGATCTATAACAGTAATTCACCACTGTGTAATGTATCATTAGAAATAATGTGCTTCACTTAAAGGGAAAATCAACCCCCAAAAATAATTTTGACAATATTCCCACTAATCTAAATACTGTATTTTGGTTAATATTGCGTTAGTGGAATATAAATTAAGCAGCAAAACCCAGCAGTTTTTATCAATATCAGAAGGCGGCCATTTTGCCACTTGCTATCGAGTGAAAATGACATCACAGTTGCTCAGGTCTCAGGTAACAACCAATCACAACTCAGCTTCAGAAAACTGGTAAGCTGTGATTGGTTGTTTCCTGAGCCCTGGGTAACTGTGATGTCATCTTCAATCGACAGCAAGTGGCAAATAGGCCGCCCCTGAAATGTATAAAATTGGCTGGATTCTGCTTCATAACTCATATTCCACAAATGTAATATTAATCAGAATGTCATGTTTAGACTAGTGAGGTCACATATAACATATTACTGTCAAGAAATGTTTAAGGATGACTTCCCCTTTAATTGATCCCAAAAAAATATGATTTACTTACATCAAATGATGTATCATCTTCAGGTCGAACCACAATTAATTGCAATGAAAATGAGTCTTGGCTCAAGAAATATTGATAAACACTGATCCATACATTGCTTTAAAAACAGCTGCTTGGGCAATTATTGCTATTTGTAAAAGAAAATAAGTAATAAATAAACAAAAATAATAGTACCCTTAATCTAATATTTAGTTGCACAAACATTTGAGGCATCTAAATCTAACGATTTCTGCAGCTCAGTGAGACTTCGGAACCTGTCAACAAGTATTTTGGCCCACTTGTTGTGAGAAAGCCGCGACAGCTGTCTCAGGTTTGAAAGGTGCCTTCTGCAGACTGCATGTTTCAGCTCCTTACATAAAAGGAACTTGAGAAAGACCAATGTTTTATTCATGGGCATTCTCATATTTTTAGCTCAGTATTTTGGGTCATCATCCTGTTGGAAGTCTCATGACCTATGGTTGAGACCAAGCTTTCGGACACTAAGCAGAAAATTTCAATAATAATAAAGACACTGCGAAAGGCAGCCCCTGAATATTAGTCCATTTCGACTTCCTTAAATAGAACCTTGTTCTTCTGCAGGTACCACTAAACTATTTATTTATTTATTTTTGTCAAGTCTTCATTGGTCTCCAGAACTGTCCACTTTGTTTTGAAGATTAGATCAGAGAGTTATTGTATATTTTTGCTGATTATTATTGATATGAGCCGGCCAAATAATTCATAAGCCTGGACTGAATTACGATGACTTCAATGTAAAATATAAATGAAATGCTTTCATAACATCACAGGATTTGTGGAAACATGCCACAGCCGAATATTAAATAGCAAATGTACATGTTACATCGCACAGTGTGTGTATGAATGTGTGTTTGTGTTTATCTATGTTATGACGTAGGGCCAAAGAAACACAAGTGCTTGCCAAATAAAGATTGAAAAATAAATGCAAGAGTGAAATCCACATTTGCTAGATTTCAAAGGGTCCATTGTTTCATGCCGAAGCATGCTGAGACAATACGGTTTATTTTTATCAACTGACATGGTCGTCAACTGAGTTCATCATCTTGCTTTTTAACTGCTTTTTCACACATCCCCGACGGAATGTATTTTACACTCTTTTATGGACATTGTAAATGCTGAGATAGTGATTAAAATCACTTTGTGAGGAAAAGCCACATAATCAGAGTGAATTAAAAATGAATTAGACATTCATACTGTATACTGCAAACCAAGTTTGAATTATTTTACAAATTTAAGACAATAATAAAATAAATATAAAGTAACCAGAGTTGGCATTTCATTAATGTTGTTCATTAGTGAGAATACAAAAAGTTCAGTGTTCAAGTGTGACAAGAATGTGGAACTAATCTCGAGCATGCTCTCCAAAAACAAACCCCCCTTCTTCACTAACTACATATTTTAGGTCATGGTTTCACAGCTGACATCTGATAGAAATTTAATGTGACAATCAAAACTTCCGACATGTTTCTGGTGATGATAAACATTACAGCATGTCAGGATGTCACATTCAAGTATTGGCTCTATCCTCCATACACTCTACTAGACTAAAGTATATAATATAGTATGTAAGTCTGCAAATATATTCATGGTTTTTCTCAGTTCTGTCAAGTGTTTTGTTCAAATAGGATATGATGTCAAAATGCAAACACAGAACATGAAGCAAAAGCCATCCCCAAAGGTCATACAAATAAGGCCTCTATGGGTTGTGAGCATTTTAGGAAAAGGCATCGGATCAGTTTGATAGAAGTGCATTAAGTGATCATTTTCCAGTAACGGCATCATTTCAGAATTGCTTACTGTTTATTTGAATGCTGTTGGGGTTTATATGTAATGTGTTACAGTCTGCATGCATTGAGGTCAAGATGGGAACTTTGGGCATGGATCAACAAGATTTAACTGCAATGGGGAAAAAAACATGCCGTGTGTGTATTTCAAAACCAGCTAGACTTGTTTTAGGTTACCTGGCCATTTTGCTAAAGTATATTTATTTATCACATACAAATATTTATTTATCTAGAGTAAAGTTTGCTCACGTTTAATGTACATCACTCAGTGGAAAAACTATGACGCTTCTATCTATTGGTGTGTGAGATAATGAGACAAATAATATGCAACATGTGACCAAGAATAAAAATTAAAAAAAAAAAAACTTGTACTCCTGACTAGTTGAGTTCAGCTCGGACCCGGAATGAACAGATGGACATAGCATGGAAAGCAAGCAGTGCTCATTGACACATTAGGCACACATTCTGTTCTGCACGGCTGTCGAGCGGCTCAGCAGCTCCAAACTTCAACCTAGCCACTAAAAGAAGATGACAAAAGCTATGATCACTGTTTTTAACCTTTTATGTGACTCCAAGAACATTTGTTGACATGGACAAAAAAAAAACACATAGGCTTAGAGGTTTTTCTTCTTCTTCTTCTTCTTCTTATTCTTTTTATTATTATTATTAATCCATACATTTTCTTAACCGCTTTTCCTCACAAGGGTCGCGGGGGTGCTGGAGCCTATCCCAGCTGGCTTCGGGCAGAAGGCGGGGTACACCCTGAACTGGTTGCCAGCCAATTGCAGGGCACACAGAGACAAACTATTATTATTATTATTATTATTATTATTATTATTATTATTATTATTATTATTATTTTAAGCAAGCCTTCTATTTACATGCAATCACAACAATCAGGGCAAGATCTCTTCAATGTAATTGTTCCTACACATACAGCTGTAAAGGGACACCTCAACTTGTTGTAAGTAGGAAACCCGCATCACTAAACACGCTGAAAAGAGCATCAACGGATGAAGACATACTATGGCAAGATCAAATTTCCGTTTGTTTTTTTAACCTTTGTTACTGCTACCGAAAACCAGAACTTCCAACAAACATGATCTAAATTTCAAAATGATTTTTTTTTAAATTTAATTTACACAATGTTTGAAGTATTTATGATGCCAACAATGGAAGAATATCTTTATTTAAAATAAAATAAAAAATGCACCAGACTGAAAAAAAAAAAAAGATCAAGACAGGCTATCATCTTACGTCTCTCAACAGCCATCAGAACATTGCAGCTCTTGTATCAACAATACAGGTGACAGCAGCTACAATTTTCGGCAATAAATCCTTATCCAAACACTTTAAAATGGTTTCTTACAGCTTGAGTTCATCTGATGAGAAACCTTTATCCAGCTCAAACTGTGATGCCTCACTGCACTTGTGGCAGGTGTCCTAACCCATCATTCAAACTATGACTACTCACAACATACGCTATGCTTTAACACAGCCAAGTTGAAAGCGTACAATTGTCTGAAATGTCTTGGGAAGACGAAGAATTATGTTTCAGGTCAATTGTCAGTCAAACAAGAATCTGATCTTGAAGGTTAAGCGAGGTCGGGCACGGTTAGTTGGATAGGAGACCAGGTTGAAATACCAGGTGCTGTAACTTTACTGAGCATCTGTGAGAGGCAAGCCAGCCCTACTCAGTGCTGGTCCTAAAAACCTAGATAAATAGGGATGGTTGGAATAAAGGAGGACATCCACCTATAAAAGAATCTCGGTCAAAACCGTAAGGAAAAGTTGAGAATAAATAAACATATCACCCTTGCCCAAATATGGTAAAATGAATATTTTTCCACAAATCGATACTAATGGTCAATGTCCCCACTTTGTCTGTTATTCTTTATGCAATGCTGCTAACCAACTTTGATTGATGAAAATAGCTTGAGAACTAACATAGTCCATAGTCTGAGAAGTGTTGCAAAAAAATCCAACAATTTCCTCATTCTGCGGAAAGTGTGCACTGCTCACGCACTGAATGACGCAAATGCCGCAATCTTTGTAGACGTGCGCGCTGATTGTCTAAGACACTTTGAAAAAATATTTCATGTAGATATTATGTAGAATATTTCTGTAGTAGACCAAGTAACATATTTCTGTAGTAGACCAAGTAACATGCCGATACCATTAATTCTGACGCTAATATAGGACTTTGAATGCAGCATCTTGTGTCTTGTTCATGCACGACATTCACTGATGTGTGACATGTTCACTACATGCCGAGCTAAGACATCCTATTGGCCCTTGAATGCTCTGAACCAATGGCAGGGCAGCTTTTTCATGTTGGCATAGTGCAGACTACCATGCAATGTAATTGGGAAATTAACCTTCTGAAAAGCATCTGTGGTTTCAGTGTGTCTTTTGGGAAACTAAAATATCATTAAATAACTCACTACCAAAACAAGTACATATTTTGTGAGACTGTTAAGAGTATGCTAAATGATTCTTTTTCTTTCAGATGTGACAGGGAAGTGTGTAAACCAGTGACAAGTGGGGAGAGCTACTGGACTAGCGGGGATGAGAACAGCAGAAAAGGATGCTTAATTGTGAAGAAAATGGTCATCAGGAGTGTGTTTCTACTGAGGGGAAATCTGGAGCTTTAGCGTGACTGGAAAGTGAGTACTCAAGCCTATTCCAATCCTAGCGTGTCTCTCACAAGCAATAAGTCTTAAAGCCGGCCACGTGATGGCTTGGATGGTTCTGATGTGGTTCTACAAAGTGAGACTGAGAGGATCCAAATGTCTTAATTGGAGGGCTTAAATACAATTTGTGAACCAGCCTTCTATCTATGGTGTCACTTAATGTCACTATCCAAACATGGCAAAACAGACTGTGTACATGTTATAGAAACAAGAGTTTTGATGTTTTACTTCTTGGGGGAGGTATATAAAATAGGCGTGTGCCCAAAAAATCAATTCTCATTTAGTACGATTTAGAATCGATTTTAACTCTTTGACCGCCAAAGACGTTAAATAACGTTTAGTAAAATCCTATGGAGGACCGCCAAAGACATTAAAAGACGTTCACTATGTTTTTTTTTGGGAAACGGGTGGAGGAAAGCCTTGGCCAGCTGTGCTGAAAGTATCAAGCAGATCTAGTTAGTATAATGCCTATTTTTGGCCCCTAGATGGCAGCGATGACTCTTTGACAAGATTGGGTAGGCGTCAGTAGAAGACGTGAGGCGGAGCTAGAGTGTTGAGGGGAGAATGACTGAGGAAGCGAAAATGGCGACCGGTTGCAAGCAGCTCACGCTTGAGCATTTTTTTCAAAGACGAAAAGCATCGACCAATGCTAAAGAGCACATTGATGACGACGATGATGATGATGATGGTGACTCCGAGGTTGACGCCGAAGTTGGAAGCGTTGACGCGGCGGCTATAATCACGTCATAAAGCCTCACTGGCTAGCGATGCTAACGCCGGAAAACGAAGAGCACAACCGAGCACTTCTGCACAGGCGGTCGTTCAATCGGACGACGAAGAGTACCCCGAGTCCAATGCATATTCATCGGAGGAGTGGGTACAGTCTGATCACGGAGAAGACACTGGTTCTGGACTATGATGCCACCATGAATGGAGCGGATAAGATGGATCAGAACATCTCTTACCACCCGGTATAGGAACTGAAGGACAATGAGGAAGCCAGACGTAACACCACCGTAATGTCACCGTATCATGATCCTGAGAGTAGACTTGATGGCAACATGGCCAAACACGCACTGCAGTATATACTTGCTATTCCCCGGAAAAAAAAGCCAGCAAGAAAGGGTAGCGTCTGCACACGAAGGGGCCATCGCAGTGAAACTAATCTGTTGTGCAAATCCTGCTGCGTCCCCTTGCACGCAGGGGAGTGTTACAAAAAGAAAAACTGTATTTGAAACATCCACACAATTGTAAATAGTACCACGGTTGCACACATTTGTAAATAGTTTGCCAAATTGTTTTGTCAAATTGTTACACTGTTGAATGTAAATAAACTTATTTTGCTATCAAAAAACACTTTTTCATTGTTGGTGATAGTGTTTTACAGAAGTAAAGCACTGTTTAGGTGTTTGTGGCATCATTCATGGAAAAAAAAAGGTGTCAAATTTACTAGAGTGCATGAAATAATATCGTTTCACAAAAAGCTTGATTTTTCCGTATTTTGTTTCAAAACGGAGCATTTGAGTGAAACTAACCATTTTCTATTGTTGATTACTGAAAAACGGAATAAGGTAGAAACAAACTTTTTTTTCTGATGAAAGATGAGAGTCCAATCTTTCATTTGGTAGTATGTGTGTTTCCATAGTCCAAACACAAAATTTTCTGTGGACCTTGAAAGATCAGTCAAAATGCTTAAATCGGCTGGCACCCACAGCATCCCTTTTCTGAAAACGTCTGGCGGTCAAAGAGTTAATTGTCACAAGATCAATTTATTTAAATTATTTTATAATGTCTTGACATTGTGTGTGCCTTTATTGGGAACGCTGTCACGATCAAGTTATGCCAATAAAAGTTGGGTTCTTTTGGCAGCGCAGGAAGAGCATATGCCAGTGAGTAATATTAACATGCTTCTCTGTAAACATAACTGAAGCGTTTTGAATGAGTAGCCATTCTTTTGAGTGACTAGCGTGCTAATTAGCATTAGCGATTATTTACACATCTATAAATTGAAGCAGAAATCCTTGCCAATCAAATCATTTTGTATCAAAAAGTGTTCTGAATCGAAAATCGATTCTGAATCGAATCGCAGACCCAAAAATCTGAATCGAATCGAATCATGAGACAGTCAAAGATTCCCACCCCTAATATGAAAGCTAGGCTATAATGTGCAGAGATGGCGCAATTTGGAAACCAACCACAATTTTCTGGGGGGTAAAAATGCTTCAAAAGCTTAAAAATCTGGATGTTGAATGAATATAGTTAGCTTTTTATTTGGCTTCATGTGGCACAAGAAGGATCGTAGCTAGTGTGGGTTCAACAGTCTAAAGACAATCAACACATTATGTTTTAGCTGTGTGTTTGTTCCCAATAGGGGTGCAGATGATGAGTGATATTGTATGTGTATATTGGCTGCACATACAGCTGTGAGGAGGCTCATATTTCCCTTTTCCCAGTTTACTGTCAGTTTGTCCAATGGGATGTCTAAAAGCCACTTACTGCACATCTTGAAGTCCCCACTGGCACACTTGAGCTTTTAGACTAAAAGGTATATAATAAACCAGAGCCATGCTGACCTCTCAGCCTATGGAACATTTCAGGTGTGAGTTTGAGTGCAGATTTAAGTGTATGATCTTTGTTATCGGTGCAAGTGAGCCATAAAACCAATGCCTATCAAAGGGACACAACGCTTCAAACACACAGTAAACATTTTAAGCCCCCAAGCATGTAAACAATGCACGGTACAGTGTGTGGATGAAAGCGATGAGGGCAGTGTGAGTTTGGACACAAAAAAGGAAATACCCCCACCCCCCCACCCACCCCCTCCCCCTTCTTTTAGTACAGTCCCCTGGGGAAATCACATACAGAAATCAACCTCTCTTGAGGTTCTTTTCAACCACTTCCCCGGTTCTTTTCTTCTCGGCCTTTTATTCCACCCTCTATTCAATATTCAGTAATTTTATTATTACAAAGGAAGGGCGGAAATTTTTTTAATGGAGCAGCCAGATAATAGCCTAAAAACTAACTTCCAATTTATACAGTGGATGGGGCAGAGATATATATATATATATATATATATATATATATATATATATATATATATATATATATATATATATATATTAACCAGATAGATAGATAGATAGATAGATAGATAGATACTGTATTACTCATTCTGCCTCTGCACTGCCGACTTGGCCTTGGTGAAGTGAAGAACATGGACTCTTTATTTAAAGAGTGTGGGAAGGCCGCCCACAACAGTTCTATACACTAGCTTCTACAACAGTGGGAATTTTTTTTTCATGTTTGAATCATTCCAACACTTTGTATTATATCGTTAAAAATGACCATTTTGGGTCCACAGCCATATATATATAAAATAATATTTTGTAATCTTGTCTGGTGTCTGTTTGGGATTCTATGAACTCCCTTGCCAATTATCTTTGTTGAAGATTTCCCAATATGCAATAACTGTATATCCTTCTGAACGATGTAAAAGTAAGAAGGCGAAGCTATAAAAACTGAGGTGAAATTATCCATTGTGTATTAATGTTTTAGGTAGACGACAGAACTGCTGTTGGAATTGCTAATCTAAGTCGTGGTTATTTGCCGTTGTAGATGTGTGAGTTTGGCGCACTCCACCGTCTTGAAATGAAGCGAGTAGACAAAACCCTCACACCAGTATAGGCCTACATCCATTGTATATTGAGCAGCATATATTGTAGGGTAGAGAAAAATATCACTTAATAGGGATCCACTCAAGATAAAATTCAGATGCTCATCTTAACCACAACTGATTGCCTAATCCTAACCCTTACCCTAACAAAAAACAAAATCCAATTCAAACCTAAACTCTAAAACCAAGTCTTGACCCTTGAAAAGAGGTTTGAACACAATGGTAGTTAAACTGGGGGAAAAAATTGAGTCTGGGCCTCTGTAGCAAAGTCAAAGGCACACACACACACACACACACACACACACACACACACGCACACACACACACACACACACACACACACACACACACACATACTATGTACAAAATATAATGCACTTATTTATGCATATGCAAGACCCACAAAACCCTCTAATATCCTTCGAGGTTCGCTGTGATGCGAAGGTGCCCTTGAGTCAGCAGTCATTAATCAGAATACGTTAGTTCAAAGCGTCATGGCAAGCAAAGCCATTTGGCGTCTACTTGTGTAAAACTCTTCTCATTGTTTCGATCCTCGCGGCACAGAATGCCACATTGCTGGCTGTGTCGCACCGACGCCTTGCGAAAACCTCTCCTTGGCAAATGTTTGCTCTTTGTGTCACTAGGCAGGCAAGCAAAAAAAATAATAGCACAGTCCCTTCATAGTCCACGTAATACACTTCCTGGGTTAGTTTATGTTCACTTCTGACCTTTAATGTCAGGCTTGACAAGGAGTTAAGTGGCTGTTAGCAGGGATTTGCCTGCATGGTCACACAAACAAACACAAACACAGCACTTCATATTTTTTTTTAATCCATTTTTGTTAAAAAGCTTTGTGGAAGTCTGCACTCTGCAGAGTGCTATTATAGTTTTTTACAATTTCTATTTACTACTTGGAAAGCACAACAGGCTGTGTTTTCTACACCAAGGTGTTTAATGCTCACAGTACACAAGTGGGTGATAATTTACTGGAATTGTTGTTGAGTGCTCATGAGGATCATTTAAGTCAAACTGTTAAATGGTTAAACCCCTGAACGTCAAAAAAGCATGTGCAAGAAAAAAAATCCTTGCATTTTCTGATTGCTAACTCACATTGTTACATGTATGCAGAAATTTGTTAATACCACTATGCAAAAAAAACATACATATTTTATTTTATTTTATTCTTTCACCCACGATTAAATGAAAAAATGCCCCCGTGTGCTTTTTCAAATTAAAAGCAGAAATGAAAGTGTTTCACACACATGATCGACATAATGTTGTGTTTTATGAACGCCTAGCGGGCCAACAGGCCAACAGTTACTGTATTTCGATCTTCAGGGCAACAATGGGCTTCAGTGCTGTTTGATGATGATTCCAATAGGAATAAAATATAACTGTACTGTCTTATAATAATGCATCAGCTTTATATAGCACTTTTCAAAGATGCTTTACAGATTAATGGAGACATTATACATACAATGTGGTGGTGGTAACTACTTAAGTAGCCACAGCTGGCTGACGGAAGCGTGGCTGCCAGTGTGCGCCTCCGACCCCTCCGACCACCACCAAACATTCGCACCTTCCATACACCAGCGTGAGTAGCACTGGAGGCAATGTGTGTGAAGTGCCTTGCCCAAAGACACAACGACACATGACTTGGGGACAACGGGGATCAAACAGCCGGCCTTGTGGTTACTGAACGACCGTCCCGACACCCTAAGCCACGGCCGCCACATATATGAGGCTAATGTGAGTGGAAAAAAAAAAGTGCATGTAATTTCATATATCAGTTATGGATCTACTCAAATCTTTACAGAATTAAAAGTAATTGAGGAGCAGAAAATATGGAACAATTGGCCAGAGACATCAACATTTGAGCTGCGTCCTGTTATTTTTTTTATTTTATTTTTTCTCAATGAAGACAATGAACTGCTTCCTGTTCACCCAGGGGATATCAGACTGCAAAGGCAAATGACACGTCATAAGCTTTTATGTGATCAACTAAGAGGGAAAACGTGAAGATTTTAATCAATGTGTGTAAATCAGTGGGGAAGAGGAATTTTCCAAAATAAATACTATTGCAATCAGAACCATATAGTTTTCTTATGTTGTTTTAATTCCTCATTTTCCTTACCTGTAAAATCTGAATATTTGTAGATTTCTATCCATTGACAAAACCTAGCTAAAATTACACTGGGGAACAATTTGGGGGGGGGGGGGGGGGTACTGTTGAATTAGATTTTTATGGTGATTAAAACTAAAATTGGCGTGCTGATTCCAAATAAGCAGTTTTTTTCCCTAGCATGTCAAGTTTTTTCTCCACAGCTTAACCTCCAGATGAGCAAAATTCCATCCATTGATTAACTGTAATAAGAAGAGTGGATTATGCGGCAACTTGTTTGTGCAGTCACAATTCAAACAGGACGGTTAGAGATATAGATAAATATACGATCAATAGATTTCAAAGCTTATAAGAATCCCGTTTTAGGAATTTACATATCCACATTTATTTAACATTGTTCCAGAAAACAGGGATCCTATAGCTCAAAATTTAAATGAGATCGGTTTTGGATTTACAACTCAAAATTTGACCTAACTCAACAAAAATTGTGCTCACACTGTTATGTGTAAAACTTGAATACAGTCAGTTATACTTGATCTAACAGACTCACATCCAGAAAGTCCGTCTATTTAGTGCAGTAAGTTTGATCAACCTTTTATGGTTAGTATTAAGCCCAGTTTTAGTTTTGAGTGAAGCATAAAAGAAAGCCCTCTCTGGAACTAAATGGAGAAAAAAAAAGAGTCTCACGTCAGGATAATTCTCATAGAATAATAAACATATTCCCTGGCAAATATTTCCAAGTCATTCATCAAGCAGCCAGGAAGAAAGAGCATCAGTATGTACATAGATAACAGGCACAACATCCGTAGAAGCTTCTGCTCATGGAAAGTTGCGATTTCATTTGTATGCATTAAACACATCCTCATGAAAGCACATTTGAAATGACTTCGTTTGGCAGCACGCTGTCTCGCCACACGCTCTTGATAAAACGGTGCTACAAGCCACATTGAAAATCGTTAGTTCATTCCCTTGCACACATTTGATTTCTTACATTTAACCAACAAGTCGGTGTCAATTGGGCAAGGAAACCTTCCAGAAGGAGTGGGTCACTTATGTCACAACTGATCTTTCTTAAACTATATCTCGATTAAGGCTGTCTAAATTAAAGTGTTAACTCTGCAGAATAATTTAAATTATTTTAAGGGTAAAAAAAAAAAAATCTCAGTTAACTCAATTTTATTTACTTCCTTTTACCGCCGATAAACTGCTGGAGTGTGCTGCTTGTAAGCACAAGTTTTGAGAATTGTTTCTGTGAGAAAAAGATTACTGTAAATTTAATGTTTACATTGTTTTGTTCTACAGATGTAGCCTATTTTAAAGAAGAATAATTCTATTCAATGATCAAAAAAAGCTATTCCAACAGTCTTTGATTCTAAATATACTTTGCATTTGAGGATTTTACATTAATTCCAAAAGTAAATATCTGTTACGAGCTTTGTAGAATACAGTAGAAGCAGAAGTACACAAACAAATTAATCGTGATTAATTATGGAAAATTATGCGATTAATTAGTTTTTAAAAAATGTATCGCCTGGCGGCACTAATCTTGACTAAATAAATTTAGCAAGTCATTACGATCAACAATTATTCATTACAAAAAATACAGTGGAACCTTGAAACTAGTGTGCAGTCTGTTGTCAAAGTCTGTCAGAATTGGCTGCTGTTGTTTGCTGAGGCTGTGGCGCAATCTACGGAAATAGACTGCACACTTATTTTCAGGTTGTGCCGCTGTTGTCACAAATGCACAGTAGACTAGAGCAGGCGAACATGTACTGTATGCCTACGTGGCGGCCATGTTGGCAAGGGCGACTTTGCTATTGAAGGCACTGCATGGACATACGTAGCGGCTATCTTGGCAGAGGTGACAGTCCTAGAAAAGGGCATGGACATGAGTTTAGCATTAGCTTTAGCATCACCGTAGGCACACGGCTCAAAAGGAGTTTCTGTTGTGACTGTGTTTTGGTCATTGTGCCGTTAAGGGCCTGTATTCGATGATGATGTTGACAGTTGCTATGGTCCTGTATTTATCACTCTTAGGTCCGGTATTTGTCATTTTTATTTTGTCATATAGCCCTTTATTCTGTCAAATAGAATTGAGCATGGCCCTAGTGGAGTTACTGAGAGACTTTTGTCAATATGTCCAGGTTTCTTAGTGAAGGTTTCATCGTCAAGTTCTTTCATTCAGGTTTCTCTTAATCCATTTCAGTTCTGTGTTGTCACTTTGTGTTTTTGTTTATTAAGACTCTCTATTTTCAACTTCAGTTTTTTTTTTGTCTGCTTTTGGGTTCCAAATTCTGCACCTTATGTGTCAGTTTGGTTTCCACCTATTCACATCTAAGGCTTGTGTACACAGCTCTCGAACTTGCTAATTGTTTTTTTGTTTTTTTTGGATCAAGCCCTTCTCTACTATGGCATCCAGTAGCAACAGAGATGGGGGGGGAGCACCTTAACATGAACATTGTGCTTCATGAACGTAAACAGCTGCACGATACTACCCCTGAAAGCACCACATTTATTTACAATCATTTCATACTGTACTGGACATTTTTGGGCCACCAAAAAATATACTTCGATTTAACGGGACGACCCCTCCTCCTGTTAGTCAGTCAAATCTAGGTTCCACTCTATCCATAATTCCAGCCCAAAGATACATACAAACATTTATCTTACTGAATTTCAGTCTCCAGCTCACATACCAGCATGTAAGCGCCACATGATTCCCTGACAAATTAATCCGCACATCTGTTCTGCTGAAGGCTGAGAAGAGATTAACCTGCTACATTTGCTGCCTCATTGCTTCAAGTGCTCACGTAAATTGTGTACAACCAACAGTGCATACAGTGTGTACAAAGACTCACACTGCCAAAACCTTCACGTGGGCCAATGCACCACTGACCCACAGCCACGCACATCTGTCATTTGCACTTGTATCTAAAAGGGCATGACTGCAATAGTTTCCAAAAATTAATCCCTAAGTACGCACCTCTCAAACCTGAACATGTGTAATTCACTCGGGCGACACCAACAGGTGGCGCTGCTTGTGAGTCAGCAGGCGCTTCCAAGGACTTCACGTCATGGTGACACCTTAGCAATGATCCAAAAGCGGAATGCTGTTAAACAAGGTTTTAAACGTCATCGCATGGCTGTGGATATACGCATGCGGAAGCCTGACTCACGGCAGCGCAGTAACCACAGATAGCAACGTTACACACACATACCTCAACAGAGGCACACATGTCTGCTCAAACAAAGATTAAGCAAATCAAATAAATACAGAGCCAAACTAACTTTACAGGAAAGCATCAAGAGTGGGAGAGGGTAAATGTGTTGCGATACACAGGACACCCATAAAGTTAGGTACGGTAACAATCGTGTGTGAATGAAGTGTGTGCGTCTCACTGAGTGTGTGGAGCAGGTCCACACGGGCAGCCCAATCAATTTTCATTAAAGCTTCTTTTAATTTGAATTACAGATGCAAACACACACTTGTTGCATACGCTGATGCCAAGCACAATCATCATGCAGATGGTGCTTGCTAAAATGTGTGCATTGGGGAAGAAACTTAGCTTAGTTTAAGTTATTTGGTCATAACAATCAATAAGTAAAAAGAGAAATATACATATAAGAACAAATACCAAAAGGTGTAGACTGAAGCCCTGTCCGTTTGGCACTCAGCAAGTGAACCAGTTGTGTGCGTATGTGTGTGACATTGCG